>NC_135668.1:21016821-21349321 GCF_964188315.1 Podarcis muralis | reverse complement strand
CATTGTACCCCTACTAATTTACTCCAGTTTTGTTATTTATGGACACAGAAAAGAGAATGATGTCCCACATCAAACACAAAAAAGCTCATGTCAACACCTTTCCTCCTCCTGAGATTTCAATATGCATTGCCCACAAGCTAACAAGCAGTTATAACACCTAGTTTGCTTCTTTCCCTAACAGATCCCAGGCAAACGGAATCCTGTCCATTATTGCTATGTCCTGTTTGTGTCTATGAACTCGGATCTCCAGCTGTTTTTGGACTACAATTCCCATGATCCCTGACCACTAGTCTTGCTAGCTATGGATGATGGGAGTTGTACTCCCAAAGAACAGCTAGAGACCCAGGTTTGGGAAACCCTGGAATAGCCAGAACAACTGGCCTGACCATAGCCTGGACCTGCCTCCTTTCCTCTTTCTTATTTAGAAATGGACTCTGCTGAGAAGCAAGAATCTCTGCCTTCGGAACGACTGCTAACATATGCAGTCTTTGCACCTGAGTGGGAAGGTCTGCTGCCCAAACCTCTCCTGTCACTGCATGAGGACATGCCAAATGGGATGAAAGTTAGACGGCAAATGCATGCCGACAGCGCACCCGCTGCTTGGAATCTCCCTGCTCTTCTGAATTAGGCTGCCTGGCTTCTTTAGGTATGGAGAGGAATTCAGCGAGCTTATCGGCTCTGCAAACTCAGAATCACAGGGGCTAATTAGAATGAGGCAGCCGTTGGTTCCTCTTTATCAATGCCTTGTTGAAAAGCCCCAGTAAGAGAGCATTGTTTCCTGTAATGGGAAATTATCCTGTTTAAGACACAACGTCGCCTCCAATAGCTTGGTGACATCTCCCTCCTCCTGCCTGGGTGTCCTAGGAAATGGATTTGTTCCAATATGATGAAGAGGAGAAATATAACAGATAACTGGTACTACCATGTACTCATGGACTGGAGGACTTTTTGTACACTGAGGGCCACATTCCTTCTAAGGCAACCTTCCAGGGGCCACATATCAGTAGTGGGTGCACATGGCAGTACACGGGGTGGGGGTGGGGGGTGGCAATAACAACCTTCCAGCTACGGCACTTTTTGGAGGTCCACAGACCAGCAGTAGTGGGCATGGCAAAGGCATTGACTCTGACCTTTATACAATATTCCAGCCATGCAGAAGTTAGAGGTTTCTACGTGTTCTTTTAGATCCCTAGCAAGCAGGGGGTGTTATCACAGTTTGAGGACACATTTCAGCCAGGCAAAGTGCCTGAGAAGGATACAAAGCAGGTCCAGTAAGGGGTGTGGCCTAGTCAAAGTTCCAGGGGCCAGATAGAGAGGCCTGGAGGCTGCACTAAGGCCACATAAATTTAAAGCACTAGGATGCCACTTTCAAAAGACCTAGCTTCACCCAAAGAATTTTGGAAGTTGTCGTTTGTTAAGTGTTCTGTGAGTGGTTAGGTGACCCCCATTTCCCCCTCACAGAACTACACTTCCCAGCATTCCCTGGGAAGAGGGATTGACTGTTAAACCAATCTGGAGAATTCTTAAGCAGGTAAGCAGAAGAGCTTGTTTATTTCATTTATATCCGACCTTTGTCTCAGGGAAGAGTCAGACTCAGAAATTGAGCCGAGTGAGAGAGAGGCCAGCTGTGCAGACGAAAGCTGGCTGACAGAGCTCAAGCCCCCTTCAGAAAGAAGTCACAGACACTCACAGCTCTCAAGAAGGGGGAGAGTTAGGAGGCAGTCAGAGGGTTGCTAGGCAACCAGCAGAGAGGCAGAGGGTGGAGAGGGTGTCTAGTAGAAGCAGGGAGGGGGAAGTCCAAGCTCTCAGCCCCTGTTCTCGGAGACTGGACAAGGTCAGAGTGCAAAGGAAGGGCAAGAGGGGAAGGGCGGGAATCTGGTGTCCTTCCTGCTGTGAGAGGGGCAGAGATTCAGACTGACCAACTCTTTCAATGAGAGCAGGCTGGAAGCAGCACTCTAGATGTGTCTTTTGTAAATAAAAGTACCATAAAACTGCCAGAGAGTCATTAATTCTTATCGAGGTTTGCTTGCCTGCCTGCAATCATTACACCAAGGAGTGCAGTTCACCCCCTTCTCAGTTAATCCCTACAACAACCCTGTGAGGTAGCTTAAGAGACTGTAACTGGCCCAAGGTCACCCAGTGAGCTTTGTGACCAAGTGGGGATTTGAACGCTGATCTCCCAGTTCTGAGTCTGACACTGTAACCGCTACAGCACACTGGCTTCCCAGAATATTTTTGCTGTGGGGCAGCTAAATAAATTAGGTAGGCCAATAAATATGGGGGAAACAAAATGTCACCTAGAGAAGGATCTGAAATATTTTCCTTGAAGCTTGAATTTGTTTCATTCTGTCTTGTTTCATTTGATGTTTTAATGTTGTAATGTATTGTAAACCGCTTTGAGATTTTTTCTTTACAATATAATGTGGTATAGAAATATTAATCATCATCATCATCATAGCATCTCTATGACTGGCAGCAACTCACCAGGGTTTCAAAGAGAGAGTCTCTTCCAACCCTACCTGGAGATACCAGGGATTGAACCTGGGACCTTCTGCATGCAAAGCAGATGCTCTACCACTGAGCTATGGCCCTCCTCCAATAACTCCAGATATGGTAGATCCAGAGCCTGCCTCTTTATTGTCAGTGAGCACCTAGGGGCAGAACTTGTAAGCACTTTCCTCTAGTGTCGCAATGCCAAGCGTTCAAGTCTGCAGTGCTTCACCTCCAGTGGCAACAACACTGCCTCACATTCAGAGACCTGGGCTTGTTTGCATAATAGTTTGATTGAGCTCCATCTTTTGCCCATTGACCTTTTTTTGACGTTTCCCTGCTTCTCCTCCTACGGGGGCCCTTCAAGCGCTAAAGTGGCATCTCCGGCTGAGCAAATTTGGCAACGTGTCAAGCGGACTTATTTGGGGATGTATTTACACTTGTCAAGTCTAGTACTCTCCAGGCAATTGAGCTTACTTCCTGCCTACATAAAAATGATTTCATTAACAGGATCTGTTGGCTTATTACCCACGTGCTGTCGGTTCGCAAGGCGTGAGTCAAAACCAACAACGGCCTGGCCACTGGAACAGACAACAAAACCATGGAAGGCATGCCAGAAAGGGCAGGTAGTGTCTGATTTCTGTAGCAAGACTCAGCTTTCCATTGGTGAGCTTGACATCTCAAACATGCAAACAGAGAGGAGGAGAACAGAGGGACCAGGTGGAGCAGGTATTTTAATTTAATTTAATTATTTAATTTAATTGTTTATTTATTAGATTTATACAGTGCCCATCATAAGCTCTCAGGGTGGTTCACAGAATAAGAACAGGTAAATAATTAGAAATAAAGCAGCAAAACAATACCCCCCCCCCTTCCCACAGACACATTTAAATGCTGTAGAATATTAATCAACCAAAGGTCTGGTTGAAGAGGATGTCTGAAGAGGAGCTCTGAGGGCCTTCTGGCAGTTCCCTCACTGCGAGATGTGAGGTTACAGGGAACCAGGCACAGGGCCTTCTCGGTAGTGGTGCCTGCCCTGTGGAACTCCCTCCCACCAGATGTCAAGGAAATAAACAACTGTCTGACTTTTAGAAGACATCTGAAGGCAACCCTGTTTAGAGAAATTTTTAATGTTTGATGTTTTATCATGTTTTTAATATTCTGTTGGGAGCTGCCAGATGGGTGGGAAGGAAATAAATAAATAAATAAATAAATAAATAAATAAATAAATAAATAAATAAATAAATAATAAATAATAAATAAATATTATTTTGCCTGCTGCCCAAAAATATATAATGAAGGCACCAGGCAAACTTCCCTGGGGAGAGCATTCCACAAATGGGGTGCCACTGCAGTGAAGTTTATGCACGCAAACCATCACCTTCCATCACTGAGCAAGTCCTTTCCTTACTGCTGCGCCTGCTGATTGTGTTGGGGTGGATGGTTATATCAGTTTCAGTTATCTCGGTTTTTCATGACACTGAGCATCTGTTGCCCTCCTGTAAAGAAGTTCCAATCTGTTTTCCCCCTTCTTAAAGCACAGTACCCAGAACTGGGCGTATTGCATCCATCTGAAGTCATGGATGGGAAACCTGGAGCCCTCCTGATATTGCTGGACGACAGCTCCCATAATCCCTGACCATTGTCTATGCTGGCTGCAACTGATAGGAGTTTGAGTCCAACAACATCTGGAAGGCCACCAGCTCTGTATCCCAGCTATATAAGTAATAAGCAAAGCCTCCATTATGACATTGTAAGATAAGAAACAGTGGAAATTGTGTTTGTGCTGCCAATTGCCGCTGACAGCATATTCTTAGTCACAAGGGACGTGGCTCGATTTGGTCAACGGTGGGTTATGTGAAATATTCTTGGATTGCTTTCTCTCCACTTACCTTTTTATTTTATTTTAAGCTGAAACTAAGCAGAGGCAGAAACAATTGAGGAGGAGTAAATGAAATGAATCCAAAGTAACAATATGAAAGAAGTAATGAAATGAGCTCAGGTGAGCTGAACAGTTACAATCAAAGCAAAGTTCTCAGAGGAGCCTGAATGTTTGCAAGCCATTTTCATAGTCACTAATTTTCTTTCCCCAAATGAGAAAGCTCTCCACTTTTCACATCTACATTAAGGCTCAAATGACACGTTACATGTAGTGCTGTGTTTTCTTTCCTCCATGGCTCTTTAAAGCCAAAAAATAAAAATAAAAAATAGGCTGGGCAAGCTGTGAACTGCTGAAAACAGGTACACGAGGACAGCTTAACCCTTTCCCAAAAGGACTTAAGATGAGCCTGCTGTATCTAGTCCAGCATTCTGTTCTCGCAACAGTAAGCTTTGCTCACTTACGTATCTCTGTAACTGGTATTCAGAGGCATGGCACCTCCAACTATGGATAGCAATGGGTAGCAGCCATTGCTAGTTTTGCCCTCCATGAATATCGTTACAGGCTAAGGTTACTTTGATCAGGTACCTGTAACATGCATCACCACAATTATTTCTCCTGGTACAGTGGCCTGGGTTTAATAGAATTTCACATCTGGAGGATATGCCAAAGGAAGCAGGCATTGAAGAAGTGTTCATTCCAATAGGTAAAGGTAAAGGGACCCCTGACCATTAGGTTCAGTCATGGCTGACTCTGGGGTTGTGGCGCTCATCTCGCTTTATTGGCCGAGGGAGCCAGCGTACAGCTTCCGGGTCATGTGGCCAGCATGACTAAGCCACTTCTGGCAAACCAGAGCAGCGCACGGAAATGCCGTTTACCTTCCCGCTGGAGCGGTATCTATTTATCTACTTGCACTGGCATGTTTTTGAACTGCTAGATTGGCAGGAGCAGGGACTGAGCAACGGGAGCTCACCCCATCGCAGGGATTCAAACCGCCGACCTTCTGATCGGCAAGTCCTAGGCTCTGTGGTTTAACCCACAGCACCACCCATGTCCCTTCGTCCATTCCTATACTCAGCTCCATTTTCAGCCACCAGGTGGACCAAATCCCAAAACTATTTTTTGCAGTGCCCACATTCATTTTACATCAAAACCTCTGTGTTGGCATTGTACCTAAAGCACAATGTATTCTACCTCTGCGCAAATATCTATTTTTCTCCTTTCATCTATATTGCATTAGAACCTTGAGGTCTATCGCTGGGGAAGAGCGAGAGAGTGAGGTGCGGGGTAGGGAGAGAGAAATACAATTTTCTTATTGCACAAAACATTTCATTCCCAGTTGCTGTATTAAATTTATTCCTATTTGAAGTGGTTTCTGCTGGTATAAATCATTTAAGTCTGCATGTTTGTTGCTGCTGTTGCTGTGGCAACTGTTTGGCTAATTGAATTCCAAAGCATCTCCCTTGATTTCCAAGCAATGATAAAGGGCATGCATGTTCCTTCACGACAGGAGTCAGGATCGAAAGAGAGAGGCTAGAGCTTTCAGGGGAAATAGCATGTCTCCAATCTCCCGCGTGACCTCTTAAAAATAACCAGTGACCTCTAGCAACCCATGGGGCCTTTCAAAGGTCTTCATACTCTTTCCCCTCACCATCTCTTCTTTCTTGATGTCTCTTCCTGTTGGCCTCCTCCTTCGTACATCCAAACTACATCCTCCGTTTCCTGATAGCAACTTTTCTCTTTCTCTTGAATGGGTGGCCTCCTGACAGAGTTCCAGTTGACATTCATGAAGAACTTGCTGTTGAGGTTCTAGCATTTATCTTTATCTTACCTTGCTTTTCTCCCATGTATCTGGTGTGCTGCCAAATGCAGCAGTTCTTTCCAAAAATATCAGGACAAAAGGAATGAGGAGGTGGAAGGGGAACCCAAATGGTTTTTGTTGTTGTTGTTGTTTAGTCGTGTCCGACTCTTCGTGACCCCATGGACCAGAGCACGCCAGGCACTTCTGTCTTCCAATGCCTCCCGCAGTTTAGCCAAACACAGGCTGGTAGCTTTGAGAACACTGTCCAACCATCTCGCCCTCTGTCGTCCCCTTCTCCTTGTGCCCTCCATCTTTCCCAACATCGGGGTCTTTTCCAGGGAGTCTTCTCTTCTCATGAGGTGGCCAATGTATTGGAGTTTCAGCTTCAGGATCTGTACTTCCAGTGAGCACTCAGGGCTGATTTCCTTCAGAATGGATAGGTTTGATCTTCACAAACAAACATACAAAGCATAACATAAAACATACCCAACAGGGGCCACCCAATCAGCTGCCTGGAGCCCCAGGTAGAGCAGCAGGAGAAAGACCCCAACCATCAGTCTCCCAGGATCAGGTCCTTTGATCTGGGCAGAAGCTCACCGGGCCTCTCCCACTTATGGCTTTTATAGCCTGCCTTGATGTAATCAAGTGCACCTGACATTACTCATGATTAATACAGAGCGGCTGAGTGTCTCCCACTACCTGCAGCCGGCATCCAGCCAGCACTTGCAACAGAAGAAACTCCTGACAGATGTGTAAAACACAAGAATCCAACTGGGGATGTTAAAGGGAAAGGGACATGCCACCTAACTCCTCGAAATACAATTGTCTTCCGCATTTCCACTACATCTGGCTTCTTTCATCATAAGCTTGTGCACAAGGTCTGGCTCTTTCAATCTGTTTACTTATTTTATAGCTTAAGGCAGGGATGGGGAAACTTTTCCAAAGAGCCTCATTTCCTAAACCTCAGTGTATACCGAGACCATGGAATGTGCTAGGTACTGACCACTGCATGAGTCTGTCTGTTGCTGTTCTGAGGGATTCTCAGAAACTGGAAATTTATGCTGGATTTATACTGTCTGCCTTTTGGTTTTGCTTTGCCCCATGTTCCTTGTTCTCTCATCCTGCTTGCACATAAAATCTGAAGCCCTAGTGTGCTCTTTGCCTTTTCCTGAATCAAAAATGCACCTCTGCTCTCGACAGAATAGTAGGATTTCATCCTTTTCACCTTGGTACAGTAGGTTGGTTCCTACACCCAAAAACACTAAAGGAGGATGCAAAGGAGGTTTGGCCTGGGGAAAATGACATGACTGTGGAAGGGTTGTGGCTCTGACTCCACCTATTGTTTGGGCTCCCTGCCTTCCACTCTGTCAGTGAAAATAGGCACCAGCCCCCGTGTTGAGACATGTGTGTAGGATAACTAGGGCCCAATCTTTATTTATGTTTATAGCCAAGAGGAGGTGGAAAAGCTGGCAGGTTACCTCCCTCTCAAGTGCCAAGTTCATTGGGTGAGCCTGCCTTGATCCTGACTGCTGGCTGTATGTTACTTGCCTCCCACCCAGTTGGGCATATTTTTCAATTCACTCTCAAAATTTTCAGTGTCTGAGCTGGTGAATTGTCAAAGAGGCGCCTGTGGGACAGTCAGCCTAAAGTGCCAAAATAAATTGGCTGGCTTTGTCTACTATGCACCTTGACTTGAGAGAGGTGGGAGGAGGCATCGACTTTGGCTTCTCTGCCTCAGGCAGCAAAATGTCTTGGGCCAGCCCTGTCACACATCCAATAACCACACACTGTCCCTGCTCCTTTAACTATAGCTTAACATAGAGAGTATCTATCGCATGAAGCCCTTTGTGAAACAGAGATATAGCCTTGGAGAAAACATTACCTGCTAAGCTTCTGGGTCAGTGTGGTGTTCAAAGCACTGGACAAGGCTAGCAAAAACTAAACACACAAACAAACAACTCAACTGAGGAAGTAACTTTAGCCATGTTGGTTGCATATAGCTATTTACTTGGTGCTGTGTTTATTTATTTGCTTGTGATGTCATAGGAAGCTGCTGTATACCAAGGCTGGATACCCACAATTCATCGGGGGCATTTGCTTTAAATGTGCTTTAAAAGTGTGGTGTGTACTCATCCCAAGGTGGGCCAAACTCAATATTGCTTGATTGTTTTTTTTATTATTTTCCCCCTCACCCCCTGCCGCTGCCCTGCATTTTTAGCTGTTCCTATTTTTATCTGTAAGCTGCCTTGAGTCATTGTCAGGGGAAATAATTGGGTATGAACAAACAAACAAACAAACAAAACAAAACAAAACAAAACAAAACAAAACAAAACAAAACAAAACAAAACAAAACAAAACAAAACAAAACAAAATAAGTCTACCCTGACTAGCAACAGCTCCAGGGTTTGAGACTGGGCACATTCCCAGCCCTACTTGGAGGTGCTAGGGATTGAACCTGGGTCCTTCAATCCCAGATGTTCCACCACCAAGCTACGGCCTTTCCCATGATCTATAGCATCATCATAAAAGCAGAGCATCCTTCCACACATTCCTGATTGCAGCAAGCACGCCCATGAAAGAAAATTATCACCTCTCTTACATTATTTTTATGACTAGTCAGCATACCTTGTTGAAATCTCTGGAACTTATAGGCTGATCTCAGTAATGGTTTCAGTTTAACAAGTTTTATTGTTTCCCTATAATTTCATTAACACTTCTTTTTTGGATGGCAATGATTTGTCTCTCCAAACCACCCCAAACACCAACTGCATTTCAAGGATTACAGCAAAATCTCTTGGTGCCCTATGGTTGCAACATGTTTAATAACAACAAGAAGAAGGATCCAAGGTTAGGTTATTGGAACTAGTAATTAAGTAAAGGTAAAGGTACCCCTGCCTGTACGGGCCAGTCTTGCCAGACTCTAGGGTTGTGCGCCCATCTCACTCTATAGGCCGGGGGCCAGCGCTGTCTGGAGACACTTCCGGGTCACGTGGCCAGCGTGACATCGCTGCTCTGGCGAGCCAGAGCCGCACACGGAAACGCCGTTTACCTTCCTGCTAGTAAGTGGTACCTATTTATCTACTTGCACCCAGGAGCGCTTTCGAACTGCTAGGTTGGCAGGCGCTGGGACCGAACAACGGGAGCGCACCCCGCCACGGGGATTCGAACCGCCGACCTTTCGATCAGCAAGCCCTAGGCACTGAGGCTTTTACCCACAGCGCCACCCGCGTTCCCCGGAACTAGTAATTACTTGGGCTTAATTAACTGGCTAGCAGTGATGACAAAGATCTTCAGCCTGTTCCCCTCCTAGACCTCTTTGGGGTTGCATTTACCCAAATAAAACACGCATTTGGCCTCATCTCATACTCTGGTCTCATGGGGTCACCAGTGCCTAAGGCATTATTGCTAGACCACCATCTCTGTCCCTCTGCCTCCACGGATGGAATAGAAGGCTGAATTCTGAAGGCTAATCAGTAAAGGGATTTATGGACCTTGAAAAGGTTATCAAATGCTCCACCATCTGAGATTTCAATGACAGACATCCAGCTCAGAATATAATATAATAGCAAGGTCAACAAAACAACCCAAGTATGTCAGCGCTGCTTTGCATGGTAGTGTGTACATTGCAACAGTATGTGACTACAGGAACTTCATGTGCCTCAGCTAGGTAATCGGCTGAGTTACAGGAACCTTATATGACCCAAGAACATTGGGTGCATTGTGCAGCTGACCAGGAACCCCATATGACCTAGGAACATCGTGTACCTCAGTCAGGTAATCAGTGGGTTGACGGGAGCATCATCTGGAAACAGAGAGGGACCTTTTACCATGCCTGGCTCTGAGTCTTTGAAATTCCCTTTTTGGATAAGAGATGACCAATGTCACATCTTCTGGGTGACGTTGGACTACAACTCCCCTCAGCTAGCAAGGCCTGTTGAGCATTATAATCCAACCACTTTTGGAGGTAACCACTTTGACTCCTCCTGTGCCAGGCTTGCGTGCCTCTCCAGAAAGCAATGTTTTGCTTCTAGAAACTTTTGATATCCTGCAGGAGTTTGACATGATGTGCTCTTGATTTGGCAAATGAATTCATTATATATGAATATGCGGTGTCTATTAAAAGAGTTTTCCTGACTTTCAAAGAAGGTTGGAATATAAACATTTTCAAATAAGTATACACAATGAATGAATCATTGGTTCAGAGACATGGGGTTATCTTGAAGGCTTCCTTGCTTTCTCTTCTTATGCACAGGTCTCAAGCTTCATCTTGCTGCCACAGACCTGGAGTCCACAAACTTGACATGAGCCAACAGTGTGACGCGGCAGCTAAAAAAGCCAATGCAATTCTGGGCTGCATCAATAGGAGTATAGCATCTAGATCAGTGTTTCCCAACCGGTGTTCCGCGGCACACTACTGTGCCGTCAGACATTGGCTGGTGTGCCGTGGGAGGGAGGCGGGCGAGTCGGGCGGTGAGAGGCGGCGGCGGCGAGGATCCGCGTCGAGCCGGGGGCGGCTCCGCGGTGGTGGTGCCGAGCGGCGGGGCAGCGCGTGCAAAAGGGAGGAGCGCGAGACAGCGGAGGAGGAGGAGGCCGGCATGTCCGGGCAGCAGCAGCAACAACAGCAGCAGCAACTCCCGGCGACGGCTCCTCAAGCCCCGCCGCCGCCCCCTCCTCCGCCCGCTATCGCCGCCACCACCACAACAGCCGCCGCCGCCTCAGTTGCCGCCGTCCCTCAGTCCCTCGCTCTGCTGCCTCCTCCCACCCCCAAAGCTTGGAGGTTCCCCGGCAAGGGGGAGGGAAAAAACTTTCACTTTCGTGCGTCCCTCCCGGCGTGACGCTGCGCGCTGACGTCACGGGGCGGGGCTTTAATGGTGGTGTGCCGTGAGATTTTTTTTCAGTAAACAGGTGTGCCGTTGCCCAAAAAAGTTTGGGAAACACTGATCTAGATCAAGGGAAGTAATAGTGCCACTGTATTCTGCTCTGGTCAGACCTCACCTGGAGTACTGTGTCCAGTTCTGGGCACCACAGTTCAAGAAGGACACTGACAAACTGGAACGTGTCCAGAGGAGGGCAACCAAAATGGTCAAAGGCCTGAAAACGATGCCTTATGAGGACCGGCTAAGGGAGCTGTGCATGTTTAGCCTGGAGAAGAGGAGGTTAAGGGGTGATATGATAGCCATGTTCAAATATATAAAAGGATGTCATATAGAGGAGGGAGAAAGGTTGTTTTCTGCTGCTCCAGAGAAGCGGACATGGAGCAATGGATCCAAACTACAAGAAAGAAGATTCCACCTAAACATTAGGAAGAACTTCCTGACAGTAAGAGCTGTTCGACAATGGAATTTGCTGCCAAGGAGTGTGGTGGAGTCTCCTTCTTTGGAGGTCTTTAAGCAGAGGCTTGACAACCATATGTCAGGAGTGCTCTGATGGTGTTTCCTGCTTGGCAGGGGGTTGGACTCGATAGCCCTTGTGGTCTCTTCCAACTCTATGATTATTCTATGATTCTATGATTAGTTGCCCTCTTCCAGCTGCACAGAATTTGGAGCAGTAAATTAGGTACTGCACTAACGATAGCATAGGAAAACCACCGAATGCTCCTTAGAGCGATGCAATGCATAACAGCAGCCTTGTTATTTAAGGCTTAGTACTTATCATCATCAGAGTTACCTTCAGCACCCCACAGGGGACCAGCTCCTTCCTCTTTGAAGTACTGAAGCCCTGAGGATATGCAGCATAAAGGAGAACACTGAAACCTCCCACTGAGTGATCAGGTAGATAGGATAGGATTTCCAAACCAATGGCCCACAGTCTCTCCGGGAGTTCATTGCCTACACTTGTTCTGTCTTTCCTGTCCCTATGCAAGGCTCATCACATTCGAAATCACAGCAACCCTCTGCTGCTATTAGTAACAGTTCAGACTCTGGGAAAGAGCTTCAAAAGAAGCAGTCCTTGGCTCTCATTCTTGAAACAGATTTAAATCAAAAGTTACAAGGAATTACTTCATCCAAACACATTCATCTTTCTCACAGCAAATCAAGTGCTCCTCTAGCGGCTGGAGAAGGGAGTTCAGATCAAAGTGGGAAACTAAGGTGAGGAACTGCCGTGGGAGGTGGAGAACTTCCAGTTAAGCCAAAATTCTGTCCCCACATCAATTGGTCCTCTTCCCCCTCTCTGGAAATATGTGATGACATAATTCAGTGATGCATTTTTTTGCCATCGTTCCACCTCATTCTGCTGTTGCTAAGGGAACAACCAAATATGAGAATGTGATAACACTGGTAAGTATCCTTACACTTTCGTGTGGGGAGGGGAATGTGAAAGACGTGACATATTGATGCTGCTTTTGGTGTAAGTCCCTTGTCAACAACAACATGCAGTCCCACCCTTAACAAAATGACATGTTATTACAGCAGCTTCATATCTGACATTTTTTCCTACAGCAAATTATGACAACAGTGTGTAAATCTGCATAGTGTTAGATGAGAAGGTCATTTTTTCCCTGTTGCATGTAGGGTAAGACTAGACCCAAAGTATGTGATGCTAAATGTTTGATGATTGGGAAGGGCGATTTCAATATGATGGAATGATTTTAGTGGAGAAGGATCTTCTATATTGTTTCCTAGAAAAGGGAAAGGAAAGGATGAAGAGGAAGCCGCCACTGTCTTCCAAAGTGAAACAAACAAACAAACAAACAAACAAAAATCACTTCACTCCTGAAAATCAACAAAATAAGCTAACCCTCATTTGCTGCTTGGAAATGTAGTGAAGGGGGGGGGAGGATTTCTTTACAGAAAACCCTGGACACCACCCCTGCCTCCCACACACTTAAAGGTACCATTTCCTAGCATTGTATTTGCCCAAACAGAGCTGATGGATGAGAAGCAAACATTCAGCTAAATACCCCCATCTACTCTGTGGTCTGAAGGTCTCACTGCCATTTCTACCACTGAATGTATAGCTCATTTGGATACTTATTTGGACATATGGACTTCCTATATCACTTGAGATGTTTAAGTCAGGTATGATGGATTATTCTTACTGCTGAGGCCAGTTGATGGTGTTCCTTTCTTCCTTTCCCTGCTGCAAAAATAAAATTTGAAATACTTTTTTAAAAGTAAAAGCAGACAAAGAGAAGGCCACAATGCTGATGGTTTGTTTTTGTACTTTATTTGAGAAGAGGGGTCTACATAAACTATGTCAGGAGGATACAGCTCTACACACAGGTTTTATCAATCAATAAATGGCGTCGTTAAACATAACACTGAGGATATGATACTATGAGAAGACAGAAGACACATGACCGAGAATTATTTACAGCTCAAACATACAATATATTTATACGTGAGAGAGAGATGTGCATTTGTGGATGTACACATAAACACGAGGGTCTAAGGATGTACATTTTCGACCGTGTACAAACACACGTATGTAAAAAAAAGGCTTCTTTTAAATGAAAGTCAAGGAATGAGCTTGCCATCTGATGGCAGCAGTTTCCAGGGAGACGTTTTCATTTGGTGGTAGCGGCAGTGACTTTGGGCTTCCGCCCTCCAAGGTCACGTCACCTACTGCTCATCCCCTCCGTTCTGTACAATGCATTTACTTAGCAGTGGGCTATGTGTGCGGTGGGTAAGGAGCATGGATGGGATCACAAAGAAGGAGCATGACATGCCGATGGGATAAGTGACCTTTGGTGATTCCATTAAGTCATCCTTTATATTAAACATAAATTATCAATACTTTAAAAAATAATTTTTCTCTATCGTTCCAAGGTTTTTGTGGGGGAAGAGCCAGGGAACAGGGGCAAAAGGGAGAAATATAATCCAGCTTTGAAAATATATTTTTTTATGAATTGGAATATATGTTGTTTCCCACCCCCACCCCACCCCCAAAAAGAGTCTTATCTGAGACAAGTTAATAATATAACTGACTTTTCTCCACCCATATTAACAAAGGCCTCTGTCTAAATTGAGCATGAAGGATTTAGCTACTCTCTTGGCTAGAATCCAGGTACTTACTCAGCCCAGGCAGTTGACTGTTTATGAAATGGTACATTCCCCACAGTGTGCATGTAACCACTTGGGAAATTGGTCACTGGGATTGTCACGACAACTTGGGAGAAAATTTAGGAACGTGGAAAGTTGACTTACATGAGTCAGACTATTGGTAAGCGTGGCTAGAACATCTGCTTTACATACAGAAAATCCCAGGTTCAATCTTTGGCATCTCCAGGTAGGACTGGGAATGTCCCATGTCTGGAACCTTGCAGCATTGCCGACAGTCAATGTTGACAGTGCTGACCTAGATGCACCAATGGTCTGACTTGATGGTTTTTTCATGCTACCATTGGTCCACCTAGGTCAGGGATGAGGAGTCTGTAATTCTCCAGATATTGTTGGACTACAGCTCTCACAATCCCTGACCACTGAATCTCCTGATGGAGTTGGGTGTCCAATAATATCTGGATGGCCACAAGTTCCCCAGACCTGAAGCAAATCATGATGGTCTATCCTAGCCAACAGCAACTCTGCAGGATTTCAGGCAGGGGTATGTCCCAGCTCTACCTAGTGATGATAAGGAGTGAACCTAGGACCTTTTGCATGCAAAGCATGTACTCTACCACCTGGCTATAACCATCTTACCATTCTTCTTTACTTGATATGAAAACTAGGAAAAGAGCCTGGAAGGGGAAATTTCTCCTTACCCCTTGGTAGGATGATGGGTTTACAAAGTGGTCACACATGCACCGTGGTAAGTTAACCAGTTCATAAATAGATGAGGGCAGTCATCCACCCTCAAATAAATAGCAAGCCACAATGAGACAGAAAGAAAGGTGTGCTGTGTAAGCTAGGGGTGTGGAAACTTGTGACCTTGCAGTTGTTGCTGGAGTTAGACTCCAATGTCCAACATCTCTGACCACTTGCCATACGGCCTGGGGCTGGTAGGAGTTGTAGTCCAGCAACGTCTTTCAGGCCACATGTTGGCTTCCACCAGCATACAGGAAATATTGTGGAGGAAGTCCAGGAAGAGCTACAGCAGATGCGGGTTTGAAAGAGAATCCAAATGAAGGGGACTTGCACAGCTCAGTGCAAAACGATATGTGGTGCCCTCCAGATGTTGTTGGACTACAACTCCTATCATCTCTGTCCATTGGTCATGCTTGCTGAGGCTGATGGAGTTGTGGTTCAGCAATGTCTGAAGGACACCACATTGGCTATGCCTGATATAGATTAACTGAATGGTCTTTCTGGAATAGACATTTCCTCTTTGATTATATACATGAAGATAAAGATGAAAGCTTGTTACAGTTCCAGCCAATTGTTCCCTTTTGGGGGGTGGATGTGCTGCATTCTCCCCAAAGTATCTTGTGCAGCAGGTCTAGTGGTATAACATAAAGTGCAGTCTGTGAGGTCACAAAGCCAGGTGCAACAATGGTCTGTGGTCTTTCACAACAAATGGACAAGATGCAAACCAGTCACGAGGGAAAGTTCTTGCTCCTCATTTCATGCAATACAGAGAGTTATGTGCTTTCTTAACATCCCAGTTGAAATCAAGGGGATTTTAAAGTGTTTAATGAGGCCAAATGACATCCACTGATGCCCCAACCAAGAGGCATCCTACATAAGTGGGAACTCAGACTAGCTGTTGACATCGATGGGACTATATGCAATGGATGTGTTTCAGTGGTTTCAGTAGGCCTTCAGCACCATCTTTTTCTATATAGGGTCCACCACTGCATTTCTGGATAATTTGATATACTGGAGACAGTCTATAGAATGGTCCAACTATCTGGGCCCATTCCCATCTTTATAATATACATCCTATGGCCAGAGCAATGGGTATATTTCTCTTCTCTCCCTCTGCCTTTCTCTGTATCCCTTCACACTGATATGACTGCCTATGAGAAGGGGAAAGGAGCCCCCCCCCCTAAACAACATCCACTATATATTTATCTGATTGCTATGTATTTGGACACCTCTTAAGATATCATAACCAAGGTCAATGGCGTTTTTTGGTATAACCTCAGATATAACTGGATGCCATTTTGAATCAAGTTGGTGGACTGAACCTTTCAAAACTCTGCTGATTTAACCAAAGTTTGCATGATGGTTCCTGAAACCAAGGAACATGTTTTCATCTCTGTCTGGATACAGTTGAATATCAGTTTGGATCAGGATGGCAGACCAAACCATTCAAAATTGCTCTGATTTCAACTACTGATTTCAAAGTTGCACTGATATTTCTGTTTCTTAGAATTCCTGAGCAACACAGAGCATAAGGCTGATATTTTTTCTACAGAAGGCAGCTCAACTTTCCATTACATGCTAGTGACCCAGAAGCAGAACATAGGATGGGGCTTTACAAATAGAGAGGTGGAGTTATGAAGATAGGCGAAGACTCAGTCCTCAAAGTCTATGTATCATCAGTTCAGGGGTACACTTTAACTCTTAATTCATTGATGTATCCTCCAATAGCTCCCTCCTAATAAAAGTTAAGGCTGAACCAAGAATGACTACCAAATATCCTGCCCCATTAGGGGCTATTTTTGTGATTTTTACCCCTGGGGAGCAGTGTACCCTTCAACTTTTCGCCAATGAAAATAGGGACATCCTATTCCATAATAGGATGGCTTGCAACATATATAAAAACATAATATAACATCAAGCATTTAAGAACTTCCCTAGATGGGAATGCCTTTAGATGGCTCAGGGGTCAATAACTCCACACCCTCCAACATTTCTCCAACAAAAATAGGGATGTACTGTACTAAGGAAATGTGGGACATTCTGGGATTAAATCAGAAACTGGGATGGCTTCTGTAAATCCAGGACTGTCCCTGGAAAATAGGGGCACTTGGAGGGTCTGGTACTTTTGTGGCAGCAGCATATTGAAAACAACACCATCACTACATGCACACCCAAAAACCCTTTTAGATAGATGATTGCAACAGAAGCCTCCTGGGGCTCATCTTCGGAGCACAGTTAGCCTACATACAAACACACACTGGGTGTCCCCTTTACTTTCTCCAGCATTAATGTGTAGTTGCCATTCACTTCTGTGGGGTAAAGTGAATCTTGCCCTGGTACAGTGGATTCCGTGGAGACATACGCAAAGAGGTCCTTTGCACAGAATACATTAGGTGTCCTTGCAATGTCCAAATCCCCCCTTTGGACACACAAAACCTATCACTGCAATGGGCATTTTGCTAGTGGTGCATAAAGCTCAATTCCATTCCCAACCATGCAGTTTTCTGGTGTAGCACCCCCACCCCCACTCTTTAGCTTTCCTTTGGGCCAGACTGCTGATATACGTGGTCTTCTCCCCAATCAATGAGGAACTGAAGTGTAGATTGTTTTCGTCTCTAGAGCTACTCTTCTACTTTCTAATATGGGAAAGAAGCAACCCAGAAACCCCAAGCATATTAAATAGATACATATATAGTACTAATGCTTCCCCCCACCCCACCCCACCCCACCCCACACAGAGTGCAATAAAATTGGAACATGTTTAATATAGAAATTCAAAGGGGAGGCACAGCTGTCATACCGAAGCATCATTTTCCCCAAATGCCCAGTCATCAACCAGGGAGATGGACAGTCCTGCCGGCATGGAAACCTTCTGAGCACAGCAGGGAGAGCAATCAATGCCCAGTAGGAACTAAATCAATGAGTGTAATTTACACTGCTAGAAATCCTTCAACTTTTTTCTTTTGCCTCCCCCTCCAGAAATAAGATATGTAAAATAGCACTTATACAAGGCCTGCTCATGCAAGAAATTACGTTCACTTTAACAGGAATTTTGAAAAGAGGCTTTTCTCCAGGGGAAAACAACATCACGCTTTCATGATGTTATGATGTGAGGGTTTTTCTCTCTCCATTTTTTTAAATGCAAAAGGAATCACTCAAAGATGTGTCGGTGTTACCAGGGAACAGAAAACACAATGAGATGATGTTGGAACGGATAACAGCCCATGAGTGGCCAAGGTACTCCACTTTGTTGGAAAATGTAGTGAGCTCTGGAGATGTTTCAAACATGCATCCAGCAGTCGGAACACAGGAAGCTGCCTGCTGAACCAGACCACTAGTCCAGGGGTGGCCAACTCTCAAGAGACTGTGATCTACTTTCAGAATTAAAAACTGGCAGTGATCTACCCCTGTTTTGGGGGGGTTCAGCTCAAAGTTGCTGAACTGTTTTAGGGAGGAGAACAGCCCCGGTTTTTTAGGGGTTAAAAGAAAGCTTTTTGGGGGGACTTCTTTTTGGGATGGGTTAAAGGCAAAGGACAAAGGGGTAAAGTCACTCACAGAAAGATCAGCATGGATGAAAAAAGCAGCACAGAGAAAGCTCCGTCTTCCCTTCCAGAGATCAAATGACAATGGAGGGCAGGATGAGGCGGTGGGGCAGGAGTCAGTTTTAGTGATGCTAAGGAAAGGGAGTCAGAGATCAACCACAATCTACCAAAACCTCGCGGAGATCTACCAGTAGATCGTGATGACCTATTGGACATCCCTGCACTAGTCAATTTGCCCCTGTACTGTCAACACTGACTGGCAATCGCTATTCAGGGGACATTCCCAGCCATACCTGGAGATGCTGGGGCCTGAACTGAGGGCCTTCTATGTGCAAAAATGATGCACTACCCACTTAGATGCAGCCTCTCCCCAAAGTTTTCCTTCATCCTGCAAAGGAGAGGCAGGACCCATTGTGAATCATGACATCCAGTCCACAGCTTTCACATCTTGGGGCTGTCATTCAACAGATCAACACTGGAGCTCTCATCAAACATTCATTCCCATTTGCCTCTTTCCAATAGCCCTTCATCTCTAACAAGTTTTCATGAGTTTCACAGATACTTGGGGCCTAAATGCACATGGCCTTAATGATGTGATTAGCAACTGCGTTGTGGTTTTTAAACCATTGAATACTGAGCACCGAGGGTGAGGTTGTTTTCTGCATGCAGCATGCTGATATAGCAGGTATAACCCCAACTGTGACCTTGATAAAAGTTCCCCTCCTTTTGCATGGCAGTCAGGGAAGACTCCTATTGGCACCAGGGAATTTTTTTAACCACTGCTGATTGCCACACTGGGTTGGGGGGGATTTTTATTTATTTATCAAAATCATAGTGGAGGGGAAAAGAAAGGCTTAAATGTGTCCCTCCCTGCCATTCACAATCGGGGCAGCATGCCTGATATTTAATTGTTGTTGTAACCCACAATGTAATTGCTAATCATTTCATTAACACAATGTGTAGTTATTAGGCTTTTGGCCAGCCAGAAGGCTCCTTCTAATTTCCCAGGCATTTCTTATCATAAATCCCTCTTCCTGCACCCTATACTCCACTGAAAATATAAGAACTCACCCTGCCAAGTCACTTCATTGTTTTTAGGAAATAATTGTGCTTTTGAAATCACAGCAACTTACAATAGTTCAATCTTTAAATAAGCAAAAAGAACAAAAACGAAGGCCCTAATGCCAAGAGCCCACAGCTTCGCCATCTCTTGATCACTAGCAAAACCAAAACAATGCTCAAATGGCAGTTGGAGAGGCGGGTGATTAATCAATGGAATGGCATCCATCCGCACACACAGAGAGACTCTGCTTTCATGTCCCAAAGACCCTTTGTAATTTGGTGGTGGCAGTTTAATTTAATGAACTGATCAATTCTTGGCCTCTTCCTTCTTGTGGAGCATCTTCTCAGGGCTTGGCAAGTCCATCCTGGGGGCTTGTGTGGGAATGAGGCAGAGATTCCTCCCTCTCATCCACTAATGAGACTGAGCATCTGGTGAGTGGATGGTGGGGTGATCTTGATACTAAGATGTGCAAAGAGGTTGGAACTTTAGCATCATGTGTGTGAGAGTGCATTATAAAAATAACAAGTAAGGCCACTGGTCCATCTAACTCCACATCAAATGGGCCAGCAGCAACTCTCTGGGGTTCAGGCAGGGTTTTCTCCCAGCCCTACCTGGGGATGCTGGGAATTGAACTCAGGACCTTCTGAATGCAAAACAGAAGCTCTACCACCAAGCTACAGCCCTTCTCTGGCTTTACTGGTTATTCAGTCCCAAGTGGTCGAATTTCAGGAAGACATACTAGGCATGGAGGTTGTTGCATTCTGTTTCCTTGCCATCTATCTGCTTATTTTCTTGTTTGAACACTAGTTCTACAAAGCATATTCTAGCCATCTTTAGGCATTATCCATGAGGTGGCGCAGCTGGTACAAAAATACCACCTCCCCATAATCCCCATTGCCTTCCAATTCATGGAAGGTGAACTTCAGCAGTAGGAAACCCTTTTGGATGTGTGGAGTCACCCTCCACATTTTAGAACCCATCTCACTCAGCATTGTCTACACTGACTGGCACTGGCTGCCCATGGTTCCAGACAGTAGACCTTCCCAGTCCAAGTTGGAGAGTCTTGCGATTGAACCTGGGACCTTCTGGATTTGTGCCACTGAGCTGCCACCCTTTTCCTTGAGCCAGAAGGCAGCAAGAAGGGTGTTTTGTGTGCATGCATGAAAGATAGCTAATCTCTGCTGCCACTCCCATGTTTTTAATTAAACAGAACACATGAAAAGTGATGCTGTGGTCACTATTTATGTTCAGGCGTAAGCTTATCCTATCCTATCCTATCCTATCCTATTCATTTTTTAAAAACCTCAGTTTCTCCCAATAACAGGGTATAGCTTCACATTTGCATACCTAAAATGAGAGGAAGGATTAGGGTATCCAGCCTTATGTAAATGCATCCTCTTCATTACTTCCCATGAGGACATGCAAGTAGCTTGCTTATCCCTTCGAGACCACAGGAGCCGTTTTTGACCACTGAAATAATAATTTCAGCAATGCCAGCCAGTCTTCATCATTTTAACTAGCTAGTTCTTGCTTCATTTAACACTGAAACTATATTCCTAGGGATGCAAACACAAGGGAGCCTTGAAAATTGTATCTTACAAGAGGTTTACCAGAGTTATAGAGTCTAAAATTGCAGGTTACATGGAAAAATAAAGCAGGGATATGTTTCAGAGGGAAACATGCTGATTTAAAGGCATTCAGCTCACAGTATTGGGCTTGGGTAAGTCTCAAAACTGAGCCTTGGCAAGTGGTTGTTCCTCGGTTTAAGCTTCTGATATTTAAAGGTGTGGTTGATACCAATCTATCTTGTAGGAATAGTTGTATTTGGGGCACAAGTTAATGAAGGAAAAACACTTTGTGGATTAAAAGTTTGGAAGGGAGGACTGAGGCACAGGGAAACACAAGTCCACCCTCCCGTCAGCTTCTCTGACCCCTTCCTCACACTCAGCTTTCCCTTGGGGCAGAATGGGAAACATTTTCCAAGCTAAGAGCCACATTTGATCATGGACAACTTTCTCTGGGCAGGGGGTAAAAATGGGCAGAGCACTGGATGTGACCCTATTGACTGCATTCCAGCCACATGAAACTCAAAGGGCTCTACACACCCATACAACTCTCCAGGCAAGCAAGGGGCATTGTCACAGTTCAAGCACACATTCCAGACAGAGAGAAGCACTTAAGGAGGGCATAGGGCAGGGTTGATGAAGGTGTCCCCTGGAGAGAGGGGTGTGTGTTGGCAAGTGAGAGTCCCAAGGGTCAGATAGAGAGGACTCTGGGACCTATGTTTGCTTAATCACATCTCTGCCCCATACAGAAATAAATAGGTTAGGGGATCTGCTTTTAATTTCAAAATGGGATGGACACTTAACTATCCCATACCACCACATGACACCTTAATCTCCCCCCTCCAATCTAGTCCCAATACTGGAAGTGAGCATAATTAAGAGCCAAGAGTCTGGGGCAATAGATTGCAGAAAGTTAAAGCTGGGAGAGGGCTTAACACTGCTTCCCAGGGCATTTCCCATTTTTCATGGGAGGAGGGCAGACATTAATGAAAGGTGGCATATCTAATTTGGCCCTGAGCAGTCCACTATGTGAGAGCCTCAGTGCAACAAATTGGTCTGCAGTATCTTTAGCAATTGTTTTGCACCAGGGCTATCCAACCTGGTGCCTTCCACCTTCCATAAGCCCTCCCTTCACGGTCAGTAGTCAGAGTTTATGGGAGTTGTATTCCAGCAGCATCTGGACAGCATCATGTTGCCTACTCCCGATTTACATGCTTTCTCCTTGACTAGCTTGCATTGAGAACTAGCTTGCTGCTGTCTCAGGCTTTTGTGAAAGTCTTTCACTGCTATTCCTTGAACTATGTAAATTTTAGTATCTATTTACCAGT
Source organism: Podarcis muralis (assembly GCF_964188315.1). NCBI lineage: Eukaryota > Metazoa > Chordata > Lepidosauria > Squamata > Lacertidae > Podarcis > Podarcis muralis. Next base: position 21,326,909 of record NC_135668.1, on the reverse strand, counting down.
CACCCTGGTGGAGCTGGGTCCCACCAGGGTCCTAATACCCAACAGTTCCCATCCTTGTTTTTCCCTCTACAAAAACAATATATAAAGTTACCACCAGAACAATAACAACGATATTTATGCATGGTTTGAATTTTGTTTCCCATGAATCTTCTTTTTAGATAGGCATGCAGTCAAAAGCTATAGAAATGGTTTTAGTACTGATTAGTCAGGAAATGCAAGCATATTGTTTTAAATGAAAGCATCACTGTATTAAAACTTTCTAGCCAAGTGTCCCTAGCATCCAGCTTTCAGTGTGAAATAATGAATAAGTAAGTCACTCCCAAAATATATGGAGCACCCTGTTCAACTGGACCATTTGGATGATTTGGACTTTCTTGCTTTCAATTGATTGTGTGTGCAGAACAGATCTAGCGCACAGAACCCTGGTTTTCAAAAGCAAGCAAAGGTTAAATAAGAGTGAAAGAGTGTCACACAATGAACCACCTAAAGAAATCATACACATCTGGAGAGGCAGCCACCAGTGCTTACAACAATTAAGAGCCTTTGCAAAGGAAATATGGAATGTGATTGTAGTTTCATTTAATTAAGCAGGGGACCACTGTCCGTGGTGCTGAACATGCCAGCACCCAATTAAATGGTCTCAGGAACATGCTGCCTTTGAAACCTGAGATCAGAACAAACCTGTCTGACAGAGCGAAGGCTCAGCCATTACCCACAGATGGTGCATGACAGCCTGCCTCTGATAATGTTTACTTCAATGGCCATTTTTAAGCAGAGCTGTCTGGAATTGATGTTTCCAGTGCTGGAGTCTTCCCAGCGATGAATACAGAATCACCCTGCAGCTGTGCTTGCCATGTTGCAAAAATCTAGGTGCAGGCAGGTCACTGAAACAATCTGGTTGCTTGGCTTCCAATGAACACCCTCCCCCCCCCCTTACTGGCCTTAGGCAGGCACTTGTTGGAGATGCAAGGACTCTACAAGTTTTAGAAGCAGCAGCACTCTTAGTCGACTGTTTCCACACCTCACTCACAGTCTCAGAGACATGGCCAGCTTGCTCCCATGGAAAATGTTGCTAAGCAACATGGACTTTGTGGAAGATCTAGCTTCAAGTCAACTGTCTGTAAAATGGTAACAAGCCACCATGTGTGGTTCTTGCAAAGGAATATCAGGAGGCTGTGAAGCATATTTTGAAAGGTACCCCAGAACTTCGATCCTATATAACAAGGATAATATGGTACTATCTTAAAAAGCAACATGTCCAGATGTTGTTGGACTTTAAATCCCATCCATCCCAGGCAGCATACGGATGATGGAAATTGTAGTCCTACAACAGCTGGGGCAGGGGTACCATGTTGTTATATACTAATAACAAACCCGTTCTCTCAGTGTGGATTCTTATGTAGATGAAGTAACATCATCTACACAGAACAGGGAGGTATCAGCTAAGGTTTGCAGAAGTACAAAACGATTGAAGGAGGGACATATGGGACACATTCAAAATATCACATTGAGGGCTCAGCATGTTCAGTGACTAAGGAATGCTGGCCATCTATTGGAGGAGAAATGGAAAACTGGAGTATGCTAGAAGGGGGTGTGGCCAGCCAGATAGAACCCTGAACAGAAACACTACAAAAGGCAACCAGTGTTCCTGTTTTGGCTAAGATGCACTGATATGTGTGTGTTCCTATTTGCACAGTATGGATGTCTTCAATGTCTTGCAATTGTGATTTTGTAAACTGGTTTGATGGGTGTAAAAATGGGTAAGGAAGAAGACTTCATGATCCCCCGTACATATCACTTCAGTTTTAAGAAACCCTTTTTGAAATTAGAGCAACACTTGCAAGTCTAAAAGGTTTATGTGGTAGTTCTGTCCATTAGCACTAATTGACCTTTAACGTGTGAAAGTGCCAGTTTGGGCTCCTATAATGGGCTTTTTGCTCATTCATTGTCCATAACCAAGGGAGGCTCGCTGTGCTAATTAGGCACATCTTTCACACGGCATGGCTTGAGCATGACATTCGTTCTTTACTTGGGCACTATGGGAGGCTTTGCATATTATGCATGGATGCTTTAGAAATGCTCCACTGTATCAGAATGTCTTGAGAGAGGAAGGGAAAGTATAAAGTACAGCATGTGCATATCATTTATTTAGACGTTGAAATGCCCTTCAGATAAAGACATCAAGGAAACCGAGCAACCACAAAGTGAGAGATAACATCGTAGCATGGAACAAAAAGAGACATAGGAAGATGGAAAGGATACAGAAGGAAGTGTGAGACTGTTCTTGGCAAGCAATGAAGCAAGGTGACCCTATGCATAAATACCTGAACTAGCATTAGTCAATATAATTTAAAATGACAAAGGAGGAAGAGTGACTGAGACGGCAACTGTGGTGGAGGAGGAGAGTTGTTTTGGTTGGAAGAAATGTGCAAGGCAGAAGAAAATCAGTTTACAGCCAACTGAAATGTGTGGTATCAGAAGAAGCAATAAAATGAAAGCTGGAAGGGGAAGCATAAAAACTGAAAACACAGCTAAAGAGGACAAGCTGGGAAACTCTTGGAGATACACACACCAGGGAGCAGAATGAGAGCAACATGAAAGACTTGGGCTGCATCATTAAATGGGTTAGTGTGATATAATGGTTAGAGAGTCAGGCTAGGACCCGGGAGAGACCAGAGTTCAAACCCCAACTCAGCCATGAAGCTCACAGGGTGACTTGTTTCTCAGTTCAAATCTCCTTCACAGGGATGTTGTGGTGGTTAAATTAGGAGTGGGAGACACTTGCGTTCCTTGGAGAAAAAGGTGGGATACAAATGCAATAAATATATGAATAAATATATCCAAGTCTAGAGGGAAGAAGAAGAAGAAGAAGAAGAAGAAGAAGAAGAAGAAGAAGAAGAAGAAGAAGAAGAAGAAGAAAGTACAATACGGCCTTTCCCAACCATCTTCATTGGCAAGCTAGAATGGATGAATATAGACTGAGGTATATCAAGGGGACGCAGGTGGCGCTGTGGGTAAAAGCCTCAGCGCCTAGGGCTTGCCGATCGAAAGGTCGGCGGTTCGAATCCCTGCGGCGGGGTGCGCTCCCGTCGTTCGGTCCCAGCGCCTGCCAACCTAGCAGTTCGAAAGCACCCCCAGGTGCAAGTAGATAAATAGGGACCGCTTACAAGCGGGAAGGTAAACAGCGTTTCCGTGTGCGGCTCTGGCTCGCCAGAGCAGCGATGTCACGCTGGCCACGTGACCCGGAAGTGTCTCCGGACAGCGCTGGCCCCCGGCCTCTTGAGTGAGATGGGCGCACAACCCCAGAGTCTGGCAAGACTGGCCCGTACGGGCAGGGGTACCTTTACCTTTACCTTTTTATATCAAGGAAAGGCTCATAGGAAAATCAATAGGTCACCCAACAAATAACAACCACAGTGTGTGATACATGGTGGCCCTCCCACTTTTCTAGGAAGCCCCTTCTATAAGATGTAAGCATTGCATAGTGGTGGCTTCACAGAAAGAAAACAGCAACTACCAAAAGGGGAACTGCTGAGACTGTCAACACCAAACCCAACTGACCACAGCAGAGAAAGGCAAAAGGGACAGACATTTCCATCGTCCCCAATGGCAGCCAAAAGTTTGGCCCTCCCTGCCATTAGAATCCCCTTTCATTATAATCAGGCAGGTGTCTATCTACTGTCTCGTTGGCACCTATTGAATATTTTCCTTTATATAAATAATTTCATTTCATTTTGGGATGTTTCGCTTTAAAGGTGATTGGAAAAGGGAATGTATTAAATGGGTGCCCAAAAGACTGCAAAGGTGGTATGTGTCAGATATGCAATGAGAGGAAGTTCCAAAAGTTATACCATGCTATCTATCTATCTATCTATCTATCATCTATCATCTATCTATATGTATCTATATCGACTATCCATCTTTATGCATTTTAAAATGATATTCCATGACTTTAGTCTGAAAGGTCACATTCCACCCTACCATTTCAGGGTTCTACCACTCCATTATGTGCATATATAGTTCAGACCATAGTCACTATATCCCACTTCAGAGCCACAAGAAACTCTCAAGGAGACTTTTAAAAGATCCTGAAAATAAGATCACATTCCAGTTTGATGCAGGAACAAAGATTGCATGGTGTCTATATGGGACCTAGATGGTCCAGTCTCTCCCTGGTGTCATTCCAGGTAGCGCTCTCTCTCTCTCCCCCTCCCTCCCTTCCTCTCCCCCTCCCTCCCTCTCTCAGATTTATCAATCCTACAAACTCACCCATTGCAAAGGCACTTTAGAGATGGCAAAAGATGCATAGCAAGGCTATTTGTACAACTAAATCTGAGCCATCATATTTTTATCTCTTTGTAACGAGTCCTGAGATTTCTCAGATTAAATTTCCTGGAAACACTGCTGGATCTGAAAAGAGGTTTCAAGCAGAAATACTTACAACTCAGTGGCAGATTTTTTATGGTCAAGCCACTTTGCACTCACAAAGAATACAAAAGCCAGCCATGGACTTCAATGAATGGGATGGGGTGGGGGAATAATAACAGCTCCTCTACAATGACTCCAAAACCCATAGATTGGCTTCAGCAGGAGGAAACTTGTGTGCTATGACATTTTACAGCATCAATAATTCAAGGAGAGAGGAAATCTGATTTGCTGAACATTAGTGCACAGATGTCTCAGGAAAATGCAATGCCGATTACCTTTTAAATGAGGCTGTTAGCTTGTGTTTGGTATTTTGTTCTTTGGTGACTGGCGAATCAACAGCTTTGCAAAACCCCAGGGTTGCAGCCTGTGAAGTAGGCTTATATGTGAAACCTTTTCTCCTCTATGGTTCAAGGTGATATGGCTTGCAGAAAACGCCAGGCACAGGCAGTGCTCCAGCTAGACAGGGAAAGTGGGACTCAACCTCTTACAATATCTGATGTCCCTCTTATTAGAATTTTAGGAGGCTATAGAAGGTACAATTTGGTTAAAACAGGAGGGAGCTGTGGGGTGTGTGTGTGTTTATGTGTGTGTTGGGGATTTCACTACAGATACCTCTACCTCCTACCGCTCACCAAAGTTCAAAAAATGATCAAATCAAACATTGGGGTTCTTTTTAAATTGTCAGCAAGCAAAGTACTGAATACCAGCTGCTGGGAATCACACCTGGGAAGAGTGCTGTTATGCTTCTATCCAGCTTACAGGGTTCCCACAGGCATCTGGTTGGCCACTGTCAGAAGAGGATGCTGGACTAGATGGGCCACAACTATTATGGTACAGTGGACAGAATACTCAATAAGGATTGCAGGGGGCACAGTTCAAATTCTTACACAGCTATGAAGTTCACTGTCTGTTGTTAGGCCAGCCAATTGCTTTCAGACACCTCTCAGGGTTTTGGTGAAGATAAAATGGTGGTGGTTGTATGACCATATACACTGGTTCAAGCTCCTTGGAAGAAGGACAGTACTGGGGGAAATGGACTGCTACTAACAACACACTTTGCATATGTACAGCTTAGTTGGTGAGCAAAGGCACCAGAAGCTCTGGTTTCAAGTTCAAACTGGGGTTGCAATTAATATGTACCATTTCTGTATTCCCTTTGAAAGACACATTCAACTCAGCTGAACAAATTAAAGTGGGTAGGAAGTATTACTATTCATGCTTGTGGACAATGCTTCATGCAACCAAGGGCAAGAACCAGGGTGACTTGGGAAGTGGACATGAAAAGTGTTAAGTTGGAGGAAGGCGTGCAGACATACTGCAAATTCCCATTCCTGGGGCAAAAACCACAGATTGTGTACTGCAGGTAGGTGCCTTGAACAAGCAGGAGTCATGAGAACATTAGCTCTGAACCTATGGGGAAAAGTGGAGAACACAGGCACAATAAGTTGGCCCATTCTGTAATTATGGGTAATAATTAACAGAATTATTCTTCCTTTTCTAAGAAGAAAAGGGAAAGGGTGTGTTTCACAAAAATTTTAATAAGCAGCAAAAGGCAGCCCCCCCCTTTTGTCTATTTTTCTAGGAATGCTCAGGAAGGGACAAAAGTTCATATTTAGGGGTCATGCTGAAAAAGTTTGTTTCCTTTCACATCCATTGTTGCTTGGATATGTCACCCATGCAACCAGTCAAGGAAGCACTGCCCTTACTCTAAATCAGCCTAGTTTGCCTTCAGCAATACTAGCATGTAATAAAATCTGACCTAAAGTTATCATAGCACTATGTGATCCCTGATTAGCTGGAACCACCCTGTCAAGTTGAAGGCTGCTACTGAAAGAGGGGAGGGGAATGGTATTGAAGGTGCAGAGGAGAGCTTTTTTCAACAGGGGGTGGAAAATGTTTCAGAGCAGCTCCTGGAAAGCATTGGTTCTAAATCAAAATGAGGGGCTACCTGTTGCAGCGTTAACAATAAAGCACTTGTGCTGCCCAATGATAATTTAGATATAAATTATACTACTTACAAAAGGTCACAGTTGTAGCACCTTTCAATGGGGAAAATAATGTTCTATTAAGCCAACGTAACAGCATGCATGGAATGTGCAGGGGAAAAGTAAAATATTCATTGCAGAAACTGCATTCTAAAATATGCAATGCCAGTGCCAGTATGGCAGTATGGCAGACGGAGGCAGAAATAGAAACAGAAATAAAGGAATATATACCACACAACTAGAGTAGGGCAGCTCATTCCATGTCAGTTTCACACATGCTCATTCATAAAACTGTTCCATCAAGTTTCTGTTATCTATTTGTGATTTATTTTTAAAAGCATGAAATTCACATTATTTAATTTTTCTCACAAAGCACTTATTTTGTATGTATTTTAATCTTAAAATGTGTATTTTAGATGCATTTTGTTATGGGAGGGTTTTTTTTAGCTAAAAATCATATCACAGCATTCAGCAAACTGCAAGGAAATTACAGATAACTGTATGTCAACCCAGGGATTTCAAGTCAGGTTGCTTCACTTTAAAAAGCTTGAGCCCTAGGTTGGAGTCATCAACTAGCTTTCAGAGATGAAGTCCTTCACCCTCAGGGAGATAAGCCAATTGTCACTCCCGTGGTTGCCCTGCTTCTTTCAGCAATGTTCGTCTGGGTTCTCTTTATATGCACAGTGAGAAGCACTTGTCAGCAGCAAAGAATATTTCACCATCTTGATTTACAACACCTTGAGGGGATTAAATGGGATGGAAGGGAAGGAACAAGCCAAACTGCCTGTAAGTTCAGCAGAGCAAACAGTGTCAATTCAGCGAGACTTTACTTGGGTAAGGTCAGCTTTGCCCACTCCTGGGACAACTTCCCATGACCTTTAATTTCTGGGGGATTGGGAGAATGGAACTCCCATGGCTCCAGGTAAGAGTTGCAAGAGACCGCCCCTCACCCCCCACGCACCTCACCAAAGCATCACAATGAGCTCTGCTGTAAAATTCACTGCACAGAGGTTAATCTAGATGTCAACACTGCCTGACAGCGGTGAAATTACTCCAGGGTAGTGCTCCTTCTGAAGTCTTAATATAACAGTCAATTCCATCCTGTCTGTGGGAAATGAAAGTTTTCTGCTTTGCGCGCCGATTCATTCAGCACCAATTTCCTCGCAGTTTGAAGTCCAAACTGTTTGTGGTCTTGGGATTCACCTCACATTAAGACTTTCGCTTGGTTTGAGATGTCTGATCATCAGGCAAGAAGGCACCATGAGACGGGATGTTTGACAAGAAGAGAAGGGCATGGTTCACAATAGCACATAGTTAAACTGCGGAACTCACTCCAACCCGGGGGCAGAGATGGTCACCAACTGGGATGGTTTCAAAAGTGGATTAAGCAAATTCATGGAGGAGAAGGCTATCAGTGTTTACTAGCCACAGTGCCTATGTTCTACCTCCACAAGTTAAAGGCAGTAATGCTTCTGAATACCTATTGCTGGAAACTACAGGAGGGGAGAGTGTTCCTGTGCCCAGGTTCTGCTTGCAAGTTTCCCACAGAGATCTGTTTGGCCACTGTGGGAACCAGATACTAGATTAGATGGGTCAGTGGCTTGCACTGGCAGGCTCTTATGTTCTGAAGTGTAGTCCTATTGTGTGCGGGGGGGGGGGAGAATGAGGGACAGCAGAACGAATCTTTCCACTAATAACAAACTCAAATTTTGTGTCAGTTTCCCCCTTGTTTTAATGGGATCATTTTATTAACATTCTGATTAAAGGTAAAGGTAAAGGGACCCCTGACCATTAGGTCCAGTCGTGGCCGACTCTGGGGTTGCAGCGTTCATCTCGCTTTATTGGCCAAGGGAGCCGGCGTACAGCTTCCGGGTCATGTGGCCAGCATGACTAAGCCACTTCTGGCGAACCAGAGCAGTGCACGGAAATGCTGTTTACCTTCCTGCTGGAGCAGTACCTATTTATCTACTTGCACTTTTGACGTGCTTTCAAACTGCTAGGTTGGCAGGAGCAGGGACCGAGCAATGGGAGCTCACCCCATCGCGGGGATTCGAACCGCCGACCTTCTGATCAGCAAGTCCTAGGCTCTGTGGTTTAATCCACAATGCCACCCACGTCCCAAAACATTCTGATTACTGGTGTTTAAATTTTAATGTACATAAAAAATCTAAAGAACACTGGGGTGAAACTCTCTAACTTCACATACTAGTTTTGTATGTGCAGGGAGATTTCTTTTAATATGTATCCATGACTTCCAACCCCATTATAATACAGTCCACTGAAAGCTGTACCACGTGACTATTCTGTTTGTTTTTTTAAAGTGTCCCTTAAACTATCTAAACATCAGGCAGCAACTTCCCAGGGAGTAGAGAACCTGAACAAGAGAGTGAGATTTGAGATTGTTCCACCCTCCTGCTGTTCCGATTTCTTTCAGAAGCATTGTAGTTGGCTCCCGCTAAGAAGCCAGTAGCTTCAGTGATGGAGGGGGGAGGAACACCTCTTCAGAAGAACTGCTGCTGTTTAGGCCATAAGATCACTTGCTTTGTTGTCATTGGCAGATTAGACCCCACAGGGAGATCCTACATGCTGATGGCAGGCAAAGATTGGGGTTGCCTGTGCTGGTGTCAGGCCTTATTTGCTTCACCTCCCCCCCCCCCAACCAAGAATGCTAAGGTCAGTTGTTTATAGAAAAGCAAGGGGAGCATGAAAAGGAGGCCATCTGATTGGTCTGAAGATGGCTCTGAAATTGGGGCCAATGGGGCGTTGAAGTTGGCAGAAATGAAAATGACCTATCAGGTAACCCAGTCTGCCTCCCGGAGGGCAAAGTGAAATTGTTCTCTGTGGTATGTTTGCTATCCCTGTGTTGGCTTTAAGTTACCTACGTAGCAAACAGCAATATTTTTGCAACTTGCATTGGGGGGAAAGTCCCGAGTCAGATATAAGTATAGAAAAAAATCAGGGGGGACTATAAAGAGCATTTACTGAGTCAAGGACATCTGGAATCAATTGCTTCATCCTGCCAGAAGTGATGGATACAAAAGTGGTGCTGGACTCACAGGGCTTGAAGAAGAGACCCAATGGGAGAGGTATAGATTTGGTAATTCAGCAAGGTGGACCTCTGGTCTCTCCAGGTTCTGTGGGACTCCAGTATTCATTGGCCCCAGCTAGGATGACTAATTGTCAGGGATGAATGATGGAAGCTGCAGTCCAGTAACATCTGGAGGGTGAAAAGTTTCTCACTCCTGCCCTGTTCCATCGGCTGTAAGACAGAACCTCACAAATGCTACAGACAGGAATCCTTCTAGTTATAGGAACCAGGTGACCCTAGAGAGTCAAGGCAAGAGAGCCTGTTATAGAGTTTTACCTCCAACACCCACTCAGCCTAGCCAACTCATCACTATTGGAAACATCTCCCAGTGGTACCCCTACTTCTCTGACATCCAGATATTTGCTGTTTCGCCAGCTGTTGGCACCTGGGTTTGTAAGCACTAGGCTCTGGGTGCCCAAGAGCCTTTAAATCAGAGCAGTTTGCCACCTAATATGCACCAGGTGTACCAGCCCCATGTGAAAGACCTTACCAAGAGCATTCTAGGATACCTCACCCTTACAATACAAAGTGCAGATCTACCTGATTAGATGAGCAATGTCTGCTTTGGTATGTCTTGTTTCCTTATAGGGGATCAGGGCGTACATGCCGGAGGATCTGCATAACAAGGAAGTTGAATCTGTAGAAGGGGATCAAAGGCTTTACCAAAAACAATAAAACAAGTGGAATTTTGTATTTGCATGTTGCCAGGGGATGAGGTTCTTTTAAGGAACACTGTAATAATTTTAAACTTATGTCCATGTAGCTTGGCAATGTGAAGAGTAATTATATTGGATTTATCTGAAATATGTTATAGTTATATAACAGTACAAGCAGTAACTGAAATATGAACAGCCAGTGGAAAAGGATATAGGAAACAAATAATTAATTATAAAATGTTAAACTATTTTAAGTAAAGGATTGGGAAGTAAAGTATGTAGTATGATGTAGCAAGAAGGGAAACACTGCAAAACAGGGTAGGAAGTCCATTTTGTATTGAATGGTATTAATTGGATGTGATGTTCTTTATTTATTTTTTGAAAACTAATAAAAATTAATTGGCAAAAAAGGAAAGACATATGAAAGTGTGACAGCCTGGAACCGGTGGGAATTGTGAGAACCAAATGACGAGCCATGTTTTAGTGCCTGCATTCAAAATGCAGTGGAATCGGTGCAATACAATTATATTTGCCTAGAACTGACCGGATGCATGTGGCCATGGCCATGGCAAAAGGTTGCAGAATTTACATAGGAAGCTGCCTTAAACAAAGTCAGACCACTGGTCCATCTAGCTGAGTATCTTCTACACTGTCTGGCTTTGGCTCTCCTAAGATTCAGACTGGGGATATTCCCAGCCTTCCCAGCAGATGCCAGAAATTAAATCTGGGACTTTCCATATGGAAAATGGATGCTCTACAACTGAGCTACAGCCCTTTCCAATATTCACAGAAAACAAAGAGCGAAATTACACGCAGTGGCGTAGCGTGGGTTGTCAGCACCCGGGGCAAGGCAAGTAATTTGCGCCCCCTAACCCGTGGATTTGTGCCCCCTAACCCGTGGATTTGCGCCCCCTAACCTGTGGATTTGCCCTAACCCCAGATGTTGCGCCCGGTGCGGCCGGCCCCCCCTGCACCCCCCACGCTACGCCACTGATTACACGCGATCTTAACCGCACAGCTCTGCCTAGAGAACAGATCCTCATACATTCTTTTTTTGGGGAGGGGGTTATCTGGATTTGGGGTCCACACCTGCAATGAACATTGAAAAATGAACAAAATATGTAAAAAGGTATTTAAATACTATATAAATAAACATCTTATCCTCATATATTTCGACTACATTAGATTAATTCAATTTATCTAGCGCTTCACACAAAAGGAGCCCCAGAGCAATTTACAAGGACACCAACATTCAATATGCAATAATAAAAAATCCATTAAAATGAAACAAATATACGAAAAGGGTTTATCCACAAAAGATGCACAGTATGTAGAAAAGCCAATCCAAGGCACAATGTCCTATTTGCAATGGCAGGTGGATGCAGTCAACTTCTCTTCACATTTAAATGTCTGTACGCGTCTACAAAAGTCAGGTCACCTTGATGACTGGGCAGTTAGGATCTCCTATAAGTGAAAACATATTCAACTGATGTGGAAGGTAATGGCTGTACACTAGGCAAAAAACTTACGGAGGTAGATCTGGAATACCTCAACTGGCTGATTGACAGCTGAGCTATCTCAAATTTAAGCTGTCAGAGTAATGACGTAAAAGCAGAGGTATGGAACTGTTTTCCACCTGGGGACCATATTCCCTTTTGGGGGCCACATGCAACTGACAGGCAGGGCCAGAGGCCAAAGCATAAATAAAAGTAATTAATGTTACATTTTTATGTTTGACCAGAGGCTAGTTTCTACACTCCCCTCTCTGTCCTCCATCTATGGAAGTAGGAAATACCAGCCAAAAACATTTGGAGTGCAAAGTAGTGCCAGTGAGGGGTGTAGCCTGGGGAAAAGAGGTGTGGCTTGGGAAGAGGTGCAAGGCCCCAGAGGAGCACATTTGGCCCCCAGGCCTGGTGCAAAGTACTAGCAGGTGATATATGTTGAGTTACATGATCAGCAAAGTCATGCAATTTATTTTTTACTTTACAATTATGATCCTTCTTTTAATCCTTATTATTATTATTATTATTATTATTATTATTATTATTATTATTCACTCTTCTCTATAAGGTCCTAGGATAGTTTACAACAATTAAAAAATACAATATTAAAAACATCATTAATATTACTGTTAACAGTAATTTTAACAGTATTAGTACTAGTCTACAAGTATATGCTGCCAGGTGGAATGTTTTCTTGCTTCTTGCATAGAAAAGAACTCTTCCCTGCCCTGCCACTAGCAGTTTAAGGAGTTCAATCCTACCTTACTCTGTGACATAACAGTTTTAGATTTTTTTTCTTTTTTAAAAATAGAAATGGTAGTACAGTTGTACCTTGGTTTTTGAACAGCTTAGATCTCGAACATTTTGGTTCCCGAACGCCACAAACCCGGAAGTGAGTGTTCTGGTTTGTGAACTACTTTTGGAACCTCCAACGGGGCTTCCATGGCTTTTGATTGGCTGCAGGAGCTTCTTGCAGCCAATCAGGAGCCGTGCTTTGGTTTTTGAATGTTTCGGAAGTCGGCCGGACTTCCAAAACAGATTCCGTTCGACTTCCAAGGTACGACTGTACATTCAGACATTGGGTGCTCATTGGGACTGGTAGGGTAGAAAGGAAGGATCCCCAACAGTAGGCCGATTCAGAGCCATTGGCAGGGAGATCCAACTAACTCTGCTTTTATCCCCATCCTCTTCCCTGCTGAGTTCTACATAGGGCAGCACTGAGACTTAACTGACCAGATTTAGCTGACCAGCAGTGCAGCCTCTGGGGCTGGTTGTAAGTAGGAAGGAAGGCAGGTGGGGGCTGCCTAAGAACTGTCTGAGGTTAGTGAGACCATGCCCCATTTTCCCTGACATCCCAGTCTCCACTGTTTGATTGATCCCCCGCAATCAGAAGTGATACAGTTGAAAAAACAATTAATTATACAGGAGTCTCCTGATTGTGCTTAAGCCACATGAGGTCTGCAACTGGGCAAGCTGCAGTCTTCACAGAATAGGTACCTAAAATGTGCGTGTTTCGTGTGTGTGTGTGTGTGTGTGTGTGTGTGTGTGTGTGACTATTTGTCTGCAGAATGGCTCTGAGTTAGCACAAAAAACAGGGAGGGGGTGTAAGGCTTCTTTATAAAAATATGTAGCCTTAATAAAGCTGCCCAGTAAATCCTTAATAGGCTATACCAAGTATAAAGGAATGACAAGTACATTACATTTGATTGACATCCGCATTTAAAAATTAATACCGCCTTAACTCTCTCCTGCCAAGACTGGAGTTGAGGGCTGTATGTTTCACCATCGGCAATATCACTAAAGCCCAACCACAAAGGCAATGTTTGGGTCATAGCAGCCAGAAGCCTTTTTTAAGAAAAGGGAGGGAGGGAGAATAGGTTGCTTTTTTGCTGAGTATTTTTGTTGTCTGGGCCTTGTAGAGTCAACATCACTCAGCCTTTACTGCTGCAGCTTGCATTTCATACCAGAAAAGCTGGCATTTGAGCTGCGTCTTTCCTATTTTGTTTTCTCCCCCGGATAAAATCTCCTCTGCTTTGATTACAGCCTCGGCTTCTTGTTTTCCATCTCCTAAGTGTTTGCCCAAGATTATGGCCAGATTTCCCAGAAATTCCAGGACACGCAACTATGTTAGGGGTGATTTATTGTTTGATTTTCTTACTCTTTTTTTTGCCAACGGTGACACTCAGGATTCAAATACTAAATGAATGGGCTCCTCAAAGCATTGTAGCATGACTTAGGGTGCAAAGCAAATTTCTGAGCTCTGGGTGCAGTACTGCGCCTAAGATTTCAGATTAAAATTGCCACTGCTGGAAGGAAAGGAGGAACTTTTTCTGCCTCCCCACTTCCAGCTACCCTCTGAAGTCTGGAGAAGAGACCCTCTTAAGAAGATTGGGGGGTGGGCAGCGGAAGGACTAGACCATGTGAAAAATGAACACAATGTTTTAGCTGCAGTTCATTCATTTTCGGCTTTGTATTCTTGTTATAAAAAAGCGTGCCTAGACATTCCATTGTTGCACTCATAAACTAGGTTCTTTAGCTCTTAGCTTTCATATCTCTGTTTCTAAAACTGTAAAGGACTTGATGGAAGCCCTGTGGCCAGCAGGACACCAGATATGTCACTGCCACAGCACATGTACCAGCAGAACAGCTCAGATATGCCAAAAGTGAAGGACCAGCACAGATGTGCTGATGGAATGGCTGAAACAGGATGGAGTCATGTTGAGGGGGTGTATATGGCAAAGGAGAGAAGCACATTAATGCTGTATCCTATGCCTCATGGGTCAGAAACTCTCCTCACCCCCCAGCCTGAGGGCCACATTTCCTTCTGTGAAACCTTCCAGAAACCACTTGCGTGGGTTTGAAAACAAATGGAAGTTACACCTCTGTACAGTAATCAGAGTTCAAGGGCACATTCCAACCAGTCAAAAGCATGGCAGGAGGATGGAGAGGAGAGCCAATGTGGGTTTAGGGTGGCAAGGGTAGGTGGCTTGGGGAGAGTCCTGAGGGCCAGTCAGAAAGCCTTGAAGGGCTGCATTCAGCTCACAAACATGAGATACCTTGCTCCTCCTATACCTCTTCAGTCTACAGCCAGGTCCCTGTTGATGGCACAGCTTTACACCAGTGCCAGACCTGGTGTAATAAATTTCCCTCCCTTTGCGTTGTGTCCGATGCTAGTCCTACTCAGAGCAGACTGACTTGCTGAAGTTAATAAACAAGTTCGTTCATTTCAGTGGGTTTATTGTGCGTAGGTCCAGGATTGAATACAATCTCTTGACTGCCAGTGGGAAAGAGGGGTTCTTTATTTTAGATTTTAATTGGAGGAGAATAATGGGGGGGGTGTGCAAGGAGAGAATGGCTCTTGTTTGGAATATAGGAATGGATTGCATGTGTCAAATTCACAAAAACAGGCATTTAAGAAGCTTCCTTTAGCCACATTGCTAATAAATTGTGACTGGGCATATGGTGTGTGTGTGTTCTCTCTCTCTCTCTCTCTCTCTCTCTCTCTCTCTCTCTCTCACACACACACACACACACACACACACACACACACACACACTTTTGCCATGGACAGCCTAAATTTGGAGATAAGTAGGTGCTGAGTTTTGGACAGAGGAAGGGGCTCTAGAAATAAATGTTGTCTTCCCTGCCCCCAGTTGCAAAATTGGAAGAAGCAAATAATTGACTTACCCAAATTGCAGTGGGTAAGTATTAGCTGCGAGCCACCTGTTGGAAGCCAACAGTACATGTGACTGCAAGGGTAATGGTTGAGGGCCCAGTGAGGAATTATATCCCAGGTAGGGGCAATTGCTGGCAAGTGCAGGACAAACTACTGAAACTAGGGTTGCCATATTTCAAACAGTGAAAATCTGGACGGAAAAGTTGATGAGCATTTTTTTTTGGGGGGGGGGCTAAGTTCTTGAGCTATTTTTATGGGAAATTGGCAAAAATGGCACTGCCGAAATTTTCCTGATTTCCAACTGGACAACGGTATTCTAGATATGCCCAGGAAATTCCAGGCATATGAAAACCTACTGAAACCTACCCCTAGTCCTGAACTGGGAGCTGTCCATGGTACATGATATGATTTACACAGCTCCGAAAGGCCTCCTGACCTGCCAATTGGGCTGAGTAGCAATTGAAACACATTCAGCTGATAGAGTGAATGGCAGAGCTTCACCATACTGAATACTCATCTCATCATTAAAACCCTGAATTACAGGAAGCCATCCCTCTCTTCAGTACTTAGGTATCCCTTAACCTTTCCAGACTCACGTAAGCTTCACTTCCAACAAAAGCTCTCCAGTGGGTCAAACAGTGCTTAGACTTTCCAGTTGAAGCAAAACTGCCCCAGAAAGATCACAAGAAATGTACTGATGCTTCTGCAGCCCATCAAACCACAACAGAGCTCCCTCCTGCTAACCAACACCCCACGAGTGGCTTGGAATGAGACAGGAGACATGCATTAATGGTGGATTACTTCACCTTGATCTTTACTAAACCTCTCGTTCAAAATAAACTATCAATTTGTGTTTGATAGTTCTTTTCGTTATTTATCATCACAGCTGCTCTTGGTGGGGCTAATCATAGGACCAGGTGAGAGCATGAATCTCTGTCTCCAGGATCTCTCCCTGCAAATGGCAGCCTCCCGTTCTGCCTGGGTCATTCATCCTTACCCATGCTGCCATTCATCCCTAAACTACCACCCTCAGTTCAGTTCCACGAACACCATACAAAAAGAGCATACTTTATATCCTATGGAATGTTCAAGGAGGAATAATTCCAGTTTGCAAAAATGCTGCAGAAAGGTGGTGAGTAATGAAGAACGTAGATGGTGGAACTGAGAATGAAAAAGAACAGTCTGGATTATTATAGACCATAAAGGAAAATGTGAGACTCTAGGGTGGGAAATGACATCTTCTACACCAGGGCTGAGGAACTCATGGTCCTCCAGATGTTGCTGGACTACAAGTCCCATCATCCCTGCCCACTGGTCATGCTGGCTGGGGTTGATGGGAGTTGCAGTCCCTATGTTGTTATCTGAAGGGCCACAGGCTCCCCACTCCTGCTATAAACCTTAGATGGCCAACAAATTTTCCATATGTTAATTGTATTCATTTATTGAATCCATAGCATCCCCTTCCTCCTGAAGGAGCTTGGGGTAATCATCATCATCATCATCATCATCATCATCATTTATAGCCCACCCATCTGGCTGGGTAGCCAACACATCTATGTTTGTTTGTTTGTTTTCAAACACATTTCTCATGAATGAACTGAATGTACTGGCTCGTCTGAATCAGTTGGAAATAACTTTCAAATTTGTAGCAAAGCCAAAATGAGGATAAGTTTCATTTGCTCTTTGTTGCGATTGCCATCTCCTTTCCTGTTCCTTCTGTGGTTTCCTGGACTTCCCAGAAATTAAGATTGTAAAGTGACCTGACTTTACACCAAGACCTCCTCCTGGTTATGCACAGATCTCTTAGAGCTATAACTGTAAAATCCATAATAAAATGGGAAGGATAATCTAAAGCCCCTTTGGTCCAGCAATAAGCATACAAACTCATCCTAGATTAAATGACACAACTGTGTTGATTTGAGAAAGAGGAAGGTGCTAAAGGGACCATGAAACACATTGAGAATATTAAATCCATTACAAATCTGTATCATTTGCACTCTTTTGTATCTGCTTTGAACATAAGAAGCCATCCTATACTGAGACAGACCTTTTGTCTATGAACCTCAATACTGTCTACACTGATGGACAGTGGAACTTCAAGATTTCCTGCAAGAATGTCCCCAATTCTATCTGGAGATGCAAGTGATTGAATCTGGGACCCCCTGCATGCAAAACAAAAGCTCTACCACTGAAATTTGCTCAGTGGTGGCTCAGAGACCTGCTGACATATCATGCTTCCCTCCTCCTCTCGGCAAGGGCTTCTGCACAGCATGCCATGTCCTCGTCCTGATTAGATAGGAAATATATCGACCAGAAAGGTTTGATGCCTCAAAGACTGTGTGGTTGGGATTTGAACATAGGAACATAAGGAACTGCTTGATTCTGAGTTTGCATAGCATCGATGCATCTAGCAAAGTGTTGTCTACTCTGAAGCAACTTTGCAGGATTTCAGACATGGGTCTCTCCCAGATCTACCTGGAGATGTCCAGAACTGAATCAGGGACCTTCTGTATGCAAAACATGCTCTGCCACTGATCTATGGACTTTCCCCTTGACAGAATGTGGGGTGTTCAGAGAGTGCCCTCTTGGCAATCCTTCACTGCCTAGCCCAGGTCTCATTGAGATGCAAGGCAAGCCACCATGGCTGTTCACTGAGCCTCCTCCTTCCCAAAGGACCTTCTGCCCTATCTCTCCCCAAACCTCCCAACAAACCGCCTGTGGAGCTACTCTTCAGCTCACAGCAGCTCAAAAGCAAATGCCTCTATCCTTTTCCAGGGGGCCGACAACATGAGAAGCATGTCAACTGGAAGGGATAGCTGGAAAAGACAAGTGGTGCTGATGCATGTTCTACTGCCACACAGCCCCCAAACCCACCCCTGCCCCCCGCCCCAGCATGCAGAAATATAAGAGACAACAAACTGAAGCAATAGTTGGAAGGGAGAGGAGATAAGCAGGATGGGGTGGGAAGGAGAGAGGAGAGGCAGCAACCAACTGAGCTAGGATAAGTATTCCCTTGGCTCCTCCAATCAGTATTTCAGCCAGATTCCAAAGAAGAAACTTATCCTTCACTGCAGTTAAGACATAAAAGAGAGACATAAAAGAGTAACCCACAGTGGACCTCAACATTGGCTGGGGGAGAGCTGGATTCAACTTTGTGCTTCACCATGAACTCACTGTGTGGTCTTCAGGCAAGTATCTCTCTGTCATCTTTGTTGGCCTTAGGTCTCCAACGTATCCAAAACAGGGATAGACATTACCTACCACAATAGGATCGAAGGGAGGATTGCAAAGTATTCTGTACACGGAAATGTGCAATATAAATTAGCATGAAGGGCAATAAGGAAATAGACAGATTTTGGCCTGTGTGCGTGTGTGTACACATATATATAGCTGGGTTGTATATGAATGAATGGGTTGCTCTTCCTTTTCCTCAGACTTCCTCCACTGAGATCATGGCTTCCAAGCCACCCTGTTTGGAACCGACGGCTACATTGAGGTTATGGTGGTGAATGCTGGATCTGTGCGGACACACAGAAGCTTATTCCAGTGGTGGGATCCAGGGGATTGTGCTGAGGCTGTCCTCTCCCCATATGCCTTTTCCCTGGATGGTTCTCGTAGACGACTGTTCGGGACCTTGGCAACATTCCTAGGACTCTGGTTCATTCACTATTATTTTTATATATGTATAAAAAAACTGAAACCGGTAAATAAGGGGAGCAGGAATACTACATCCATTCTTGTTTCCTTGTGGTCTAGTGGCTATTTTCTGTTTCTGGTTTGTTTGTTTTTTTACCCGTAGGTGATGAAATCCTTTCGAACTGTATATGTTCCAATAACAAAAAACAAAACTGTATAGAGTCTACACATGTGAAAGAATCAGCAAACTGGGGCTTGTTTGGAACAGCATCTGTCCCCAAATGCTGAAAGTAGAAGTCGGGGCTGGGTGGGGGGCAATACGAAGATGGTTGGGGGTCAGTAAAAGGAAGTTCTTCCAGGGGGCATCACCCTGGATCAGAGCCCAGTCTTTGCCAGTTCTGCACCAGGGGACAGAGCCCACAAAGTGCAGCTACAGATCAGGCACAGTCTCGCCAGTTTTTAATTTAATTTAAGGGTTTTTTTTGGCGGGATTATCTCTTAGCATTCCCAAATGGGTTGAGCTCCGCCCAGCAACTGGAACCAAAAGAGCGCAGTAGGATTCACAGTTCCACACCTTGAGTTAAAAGATCCTGTTTTCCCTTTTTCTTTTTTCTTTTTAATACTGTAGGTTCTTTTTCCTCCCTCGCTCTCTCCTTTTTTCTTATAACGCCTTACATTTTCCTGTAATGGCAGCTTCTGGTGGGAGGTGAATATATCTTTCTCTCTATATATATTATCTCTAGATATATATATATATGTAAGCCAAGCTGCTTTACAGGTGGGTTGTCAGGACCTTTCTGTTTGAAGTTGTAATTGTCTTTTTATTTGTTCAGTGTTGTACGTGTAGCAGGCACTTGAGTTTATATGAATATGTTGGCTTGAGGTCAAGGGAGAGGTAGGGAGGGGGAGAAGAAGGGCAGAGCAACGGTGTTGGAGGAAAGGGACCGCTGCTAGCCAAGGATGTCCAGGTAGATTGGTGTGGCTTTGCCCAGGGCGTGAAGGATCTTGTAGATTTCCTTGATGTTCAGCCGCTGCTGAGGTTCCCTCTGCCAGCAGCCCAGCATGATGTCGTAAACCTCCTTGGGGCAGACTCGAGGACGCTCCAAGACTCGGCCTTGGGTGATGCACTCGATGACCTGCAATGCATAACAGAAGAGCTGAAAAGTCACATACACCCTGAACCATCTTTTTAAAGTTTACCCATCCGGGATGAGCATGTGTGTGATTTAATCATTATAGAATTATTAACAACAATAAACAAAACTGCTCCGGGATTCTTATTTTTTTTACTTCGAAAAAACCGAAGATCATGGCCACTGGTCCCATCAACTCCTGGCAAATAGAAGGGGAAGAAATGGAGGCAGTGGGAGATTTTACTTTCTTGGGCTCCATGATCACGCCTGCTTCTTGGGAGAAAAGCAATGACAAACCTAGACAGCAGCTTAAAAAGCAGAGACATCACCTTGCCAACAAAGGTCCGTATAGTTAAAGCTATGGTTTTCCCAGTAGTGATGTATGGAAGTGAGAGCCATAAAGAAGGCTGATCGCTGAAGAATTTATGCTTTTGAATTATGGTGCTGGAGGAGACTCTTGAGAGTCCCATGGACTGAAATCAGCCCTGAGTGCTCACTGGAAGGACAGATTCTGAAGCTGAGACTCCAATACTTTGGCCACCTCATGAGAAGAGAAGACTCCCTGGAAAAGACCCTGATGTTGGGAAAGATGGAGGGCACAAGGAGAAGGGGACGATAGAGGACGAGATGGACTGTGTTCTCGAAGCTACCAGCATGACTCTGACCAAACTGCGGGAGGCAGTGGAAGACAGAAGTGCCTGGCGTGCTCTGGTCCATGGGGTCACGAAGAGTCGGGCATGACTAAACAACTAAACAACAACAATAATAATATTCTGCAAAAAATGACAATGGTTTTTCTGAAAGAACCTCAAAACTTCAGTGTCTTAAGGTCGGGTCCACTTGCCCTTCCAGATCTGTTTCTGCTAACTTTAGGGAGAATTCTTTGAATGTGGGCTTCTGCTGGATTTTAACCTTGGTTTGACTAGCTCATATTGTAATATCTGGCTTTCCCTTACACTGGCAAGGTTGTAGGGTACAAGGAACACACTGGCATAGGGGATTTAACTACATGCACAAGTTCTGTAAGTTCAGGCTGTAACAGGAATTAGCATTATTATTGGCAAACGTGTCATTTTGGACCCTAAGTTGCATCTTTTATCCACTTTTGATGGTGCTAACGCCAAACCTATTTGCCAACAATTAATTTTATATCTGCTATTGCTCATTACATAATAGCTCAAGGATGGAAGAGCACTTTTTCTTACTCTTTGGACTTACCATTTTAAAAAGTAAAGTTTATTGTCATTGCTGAAAAACTGACCCGTAAGATACATGCTGCCAGGGGAATTGTGGACCCCTCAGAATTTGAATCTGCTTGGGGGCTATCTCATGGTTAGCACATTCCTACCAAACATGGTTTTATCTGGCATCATTTATGAATACTTGCCATATCTTCTATAAATGTGAAACTTGTATCCCGCCAGGTAATAAATGTTATGCTGTTCATTCTTTCTTTAGCTTCATTTTTTTTATCGTGTATTTTTATTCTCCTTGCCTTTATGACTGTTTTTATGAAGCATTTTAGTTTGCTGCTTTGTTTATTTAAAAAAAGAAAGGAAAACCTGCTCGAGTTAGCTTTTGTGGGAGGTAAGTATTCTCTTGACAATATTGTACAGGGGCCACCTGTTTCTCCAGAATTTATTCCTATATTCCCTTGCCATTCTTGCTCCTAGGTAAGATAACTGGGGTGGGATTTGTCAGGCAGCTGTTATTACTGGCTGCCTCCTCTCCCTTGTCTGAAGCTCATAAGCAGCACTGCAGTGGCATCCCAGTGACCTGACATGCACTGTCAATAGCAGCAGATCTCAAACAATGCACTGAAGGCAGCCAAACCCAGCGAGGGTGGTCCCCAGAGCTTATTGCTTCTGAATAGTAATGGGCACTGCCACACATCCAAACAGATAGTTATCATTCCGATGTTTGCATATAAATAGCAAAAAAAGGGTAGAGAGATTAAGAAATTCTGTGGAACAGAAAGGGAAGAGAGAGGGGTGATAAAAACATGACAGGCAAACAAAGCTATGTCGTCACAAAGCCAAGAGTGGTGTCAGGGAGAGGTGTCTGTCAATGTGGTGGCTCCAGCCCTGCTGTTGGATAGCAGGTACAAGGTTCCAGTGAAATTTCACCTTCCATGAAATGTGAAGTAACCATGCTTAGCTGCTTATACTGAATCAGGCCATTGGTCCATCTATCTCAGTATTGTCTACAGTAGCTGGCAGTGACTTGCCAGGGTTTCAAGCCAAAGTTTCTCTCCTCCACACTACACACAGCCTTATTTGGAGATGCTAGAGATTGAACCTGATAGAGGCATGTGATTATGGAGGCCAGTGCTTATTGCCCCAACACAGGAAGCTGCCTTATTCCAAGTCAGACCATTGATCCACATAGCTTCGTATTGTCCACATAGCTTCGTATTGACTGGCAGCAACAGCTTTCCAGGGTTTCAGGCAGGAGACATTCCCAGCCCTATCTGAGGATGCTGGGGACTGAACCTGGAACCTCCTACAAACAAAACAGATGCTGTACCATTGAGCTATGGTCCTTCCCCAAACACAAGAACATAGGAAGCTGCCTTATATTGAGCCAGATCATTAGTCCGTCTAACTGTGTACACTGACTGGCAGGAGCTCTCCAGGGTTCTGGGCATTGTTCTCTCCCAACCTCACCAGGAGATGTCAGGGACCTTCTGCACGTAAAGGAGATGCTTTTCCATGAATCCCTGTGACGGGGTGAGCTCCCATTGCTCGGTCCCTGCTACTACCAACTCCTAGCAGTTCAAAAGCACATCAAAGTGCAAGTAGATAAATAGGTACCGCTCCAGCAGGAAGGTAAACAGCGTTTCTGTGTGCTGCTCTGGTTCGCCAGAAGCGGCTTAGTCATGCTGGCCACATGACCCAGAAGCTGTATGCCGGCTCCCTTGGCCAATAAAGCGAGATGAGCGCTGCAACCCCAGAGTCGGCCACGACTGGACCTAATGGTCAGGGGTCCCTTTACCTTTACCTTTACTGTTCTTCTAACATTCTAAGCTATGTCCCTACCCACAAGATCTGTAGGTCTTTCAAGAGCATCCCTCACAGTCAAACTTCAAAAGCAAACCTTGAAAATATTCTGAATTGTTTCCAAATGACACACTTACATCATTTCTTCCCTCAGCTGCACCTAAGACCAGCTTTTCTGGAAACAGGATTGGACATTCCTCCTGCCAAACTCACACATCAAACCTAGGCCAAGTGTTTCCCACAAATGCAGGGTGTGTGTGTGTGTTGTGCTTGCTATGTTAAATGACAGTAACAGGCAACACTGAGAGCATAGAAGGAACTGCATTAGGCATAGAAATAAACACCTTCAATTATTCTCTGTCTACAAATTAAGGAATGCTTATCTGGAAAGCAGAAAATGCACACCCTTTTTTTTTATGAGCAAATTTCCATCCCTCACACCTCAGTCAATTTTGCATCTCACACCACATGCGTCGCATCTCCTGCTAAGCCTTACAAGATATTTCTGCAGATACCTCTAAATGTAGTCTAGCAGTTCTCTCTTAACAGGTTTTTCTCTTCTTCCATAATTCCCTACAAGGTTATTTTATCTTCCTGCGGTTCTAACTGGAAGGATGCTGAAACCCAGGACTATGGGGGGTGGGGGTGGAATTGGGAAACTTGCTTGCTTGCCACCTGCTCAGCTGCTACAAAGATTCCCTACAATTTTCATTGGTCTCTGCCTATCCAGGCTTTTGGATAGTGGATTGCGGCCTTGTCTCCCTTGGCTGTTTCAGTGCATCTGGACCAGCTAGGACAGCTCAGCTGGGAGAGCACAAGACTCTTAATCTCTGGATTGTGGGTTCAAGCCCTACGCTGGGCAAAAGCTTCCTGCAATTGGTATTAACTACCCTTGCTGTGCCAGGAGATTGTTTCTGCATGTGTCCCCCATACCCACCCACTTCCACATGCCCAATACCTCTGTGTTTGACAGCTGGAACCATGGCTGCTTCCCGTATGTGAAGATTTCCCAGAGGATCACCCCAAAACTCCAGACGTCGCTCTCTGTCGTGAATTTGCGGTACATGATGCTCTCAGGAGGCATCCAACGGATCGGGAGCATGGTATGTCCTCCAACCTGCATGATGGAGCACAAGACACAACAAGACTTTGGTTATTAGAACTGTAAGAGAACAGACCATAGTCCAGTTCAGCTTTGGGATCGTTGAATGCTATATACACGCATACACAAATTGAACACTAGTAACTCTGGGAGAATGTCTCAGCTACATTCTTTCTTTCCAAGATGCTAGCTTATTATAGCAAAGGAGGTTTTGACGATATCCTGGGTAGAGATGAGAGAGGTCTCCCCAAGTTGTCTTGGATTAAACGTGGAAATAAACTAGAGAGAAAAGTGGATGATCTTGGACAGGGATCAGCAACCTTTTTCAGCCGTGGGCCAGTCCACCATCCCTCAGACTTTGTGGGGGGCTGGACTATATTTTGAAAAAATAATAATGAATGAATTCCTATGCCCCACAAATAACCCAGAGATGCATTTTAAATAAAAGCACACATTCTACTCATGTAAAAACACCAGGCAGGCCCCACAAATAACCCAGAGATGCATTTTAAATAAAAGGACACATTCTACTCATGTAAAAACATGCTGATTCCCGGACCGTCTGTGAGCTGGATTTAGAAGGCGATTGGGCCGGCCCTGGCCCCCGGGCCTTAGGTTGCCTACCCCTGATCTTGGATCATTTTCCCCAGGCTAACACAGAAAACGACCCACTTCTATACCTTTTAAATATCCACTTATTCAGTGTAAGGGAGGATCATTGTTCTATTATACTGAACAGGGGGAGAAATGAAAAGGCTACAGGCGCAAGATGTGAGAGGGAGGCATCTCCACTTTTGGCTTTTGCCCTTGCAGCCTTGCAATTCTGAAGGCCTAGAACTAAGGCCTGGGAGCTGGATACGGCCCAATCACCTTTTAAATCCAGCCTGCGGACAGTCTGGTAATCAGCGTGTTTATACATGAGTAGAATGTGTCCTTTTATTTAAAATGCACCTCTGGGTTATTTGTGGGGCCTGCCTGGTGTTTTTACATGAGCAGAATGTGTGCTTTTATTTAAAATGCATCTCTGGATTATTTGTGGGGCATAGGAATTCGTTCATATCCCCCCCCCCCAAAAAAAAAAATATAGTCTACGGGTCTAAGGGACAGTGGACCGGCCCCCTGCTGAAAAAGTTTGCTGACCCCTGGCCTAGAAACTTGTGTGAGCTCTTAACATAAATTAATAACACTCTGATTCTGTGGAATCTTAACAACACGTTCTTCACCTTTCCCTTCTCGTGCTTCTACTGATTCTTGGCATGGATGCAGCTTGATGACGAGACATAGAAATCTGAAAAGGCATTTGGATTTCCTGCCTTAAATTACTTACTTTTTAAAGCACGAGCCGATTTTCCTATTATGCCTATTATGGCTATTTTTGCGCTAGGCTTTTCTCCTTTGGCTCACTCTCTCTTTATAAAGTCTATAAAATGGCATCAATCCACTTGAAGTCATGGTATGCGCACACGAGTAACTTGCAGCTGCAGTCTTTGGAAGACGAGCCGGCCCTTACATATACTATGGTAATGGGAGCATAACAAGGGAGATTAAAAGACTCGTTGTGCTTCTGAAGCACTGATGTTTGCCCAGCTCTTGAAACATCTGCATCATGGCTCCATCCCTCTTGGGGATTGCAGGAGGGAGGGGGGAAATAGTTCTGGGACCAGTTTCCTCCCTCTTTTTTAAAAGTTATTTCTGTGCACCAGGTGGATGCATAAAAGCAGAGGGGGAAAACAGCCTGGATTTATGTGTACAAAATGAGCAAAGTCTAGGAAGGATTTTGAAGGCCTGCCCTTGGGATTCAAAGAGAGGTTGCAGAATAGCATGGGCTGAGCTAAAGAAGCCCCTGTCTCAAATTCCTTATTTGAAAATAGGGATGTAAAGAGGCATCATTTCCCTCCCAGCCCTTTATTCATGCCATGCAGCACTGTTTCTATTCCGCTACAGTTAGGGCTTTTGCCAAAAAAAATGGCCTTATTCATCCTGTGATGAATTTACAAAACTTTCATAATTAGTTAATTAAATTCCACCCGATTCATTTAAATGGAAAGGAAACACAATGCCAATGAGAGGGCTGGGTCTTCAGTACTCTTTTTTTGGTCAAGGCTAAGCTATGTCCATAGAGCAGGACCTCTGAAGTTCTGAGTATTAAACTGAGATTTACAGTTAATTGATGAATAGACTGCTTAAGACCCCTAGCTTATCAACTGCTATGGACTAAATGACAACTACTGAAGGAAACATCTGAGTAAACAGAAAGAAGCTGAAACATTCACAGCTATGTATTGTAGTCGCTACTGGACTATGCTACAGAGTTTGGGCTCTGCTGCTAAGCTATACAATTAACAAGAGCTGGGAAGTGATTTATATAATGCGCTTCTTTTTAAAAAAGAGGAAAATAAGCACTGAATATTGGATGGGTTTAGCACTTTGGCTGATTAATTTCATAAGGGGACTGGAGCAATATTATGCAATCTAAATGTGCACCATGCAACACTTCTCTTATAGTGCATCACATTCTGCATAGTCATGAGTTACCCTTAATGTTTTGGATTATGTTTACAGATGAATCACAAGGACATCAAAATCATTTGAAATGGAATTTGTGCATTCTGCACTTTCTTTAATAGAACTCATAAGCCATGCAGAGGCAATATTAATTCTGGGGATAATCAAACACATGGAAGAGGCATCGTGTAAGCTAGCCCTGATCCCCAATGCCACACATCAGCCAGGTCATCTTCAGAGAATTGTGGAAGTGAAGACCTAGCTTACCATTTATTATGGGTGGGCAATTCGTCTGTTTCAGTTTCTCTCCCTTTCTCGTTTCCCCCAGGCTTAAATTTAGTTCTCCATCATTTCCACATCAGTGTACAATAATTTTCAATAATTTTCTTATTGGTTTCATAACAAAATATAACTAGACAACTAAACATAATCACACACACACACACACACACACACAATTTTGCCGGCTGCCAGGTCTTTTATCCTATCCATGTCTTTATAATACCCATTGCTCCTTCAGTTTCTCTGTCTCCTATGTTATTTCAGCAGGGCTGCATAGAACCTTCCTTCCATTGCAATGTCATCTCGAACCAGTGTACTTTTTTTTAATAAAAGTACTCATGACAATTCATCAGCATGTTCGTGTTTTTATTCTTTTAATATACATGTTATTTTCATGGGTGCCTTGGCAGTATATAAAAGCAATAAATAAACAAAACAAATACATGCATTTCATGAATGCAAATCACTTTCCCCCGACGGAATGCCTTCTTTTGTATATATTTTTTCACTAATATATACATTTGCATGCACATCCAGCCTACTATATGCAGGTTTGTAGACATTACTTGGCGGGAGAACTGCACTGCAAAAAGGTAGGTAAGGGCAAATTTTGAAGGATGGTAGTGTTTCAGGACACATATAATTTAGGAAAGTGTTGGCTTTTCCAGTGCAAACTGAATCAAATTTTTCCTGCATTCTTATTGCCTTCATTCAGGGGAATCCCAGTACTGAAAGTGGGATGAAATGATTCATAGAAAGTCATTCATAAATAGAAATGAATAAGGTAAAGGGACCCCTGACCATTAGGTCCAGTCGTGGCCAACTCTGGGGTTGCGGCGCTCATCTCGCTTTACTGGCCGAGGGAGCCGGCGTACAGCTTCCGGTCATGTGGCCAGCATGACTAAGCCGCAAATAAATATAAATGTAAAATGTTTGGGTTCCAATTTTTCACTCCATCTGGAACCATCCACATCTTTCAAAACTTCCCCAGTTCCTTTCTCCCCCCCTTCTCCCACTTCAGTAAATGGGAGAACCAGACTGGGAGACTTGTGAAATCCAGGAGTGGGGCCAACAGAGCTGACCCCACTTCTACCTCTGTATAGTTAATCAACAATTATCCTTGGCCTCAAGGGTATTTGCTCAGGGCTTTCAAAGTAGGTTTATATCATACTTTTTTAAAGACATGGTTGTTTCCGATTGGGAAATTAGTCACCGTTTTGAGAAAGGTAGAAGTGATTCATTGGGACACATGAAATTAATCAAATTGCAGTGAGTTATGTGCAAGTAATGAATCAAGATCATTGCATTCCTACTGGAAGATAAACAGAATAGCATTGTGGGAACCAGCAATGGGAAATGACAGCAGCAAAGCAGGGATGAGAAACAGTTATCCAGCAGGAATTGTGACATCCGCCAATGAGGCAAGTTTTGTTAACTGTGTACAGAATTACACCAGAAAAAAAAGAAATCAGAAAACATGGGTCAGAGGGTGGTGTCTGAAACAAGGAGCCTCATATCTACTCATAAAGGCTCTCCATGAGATTTAGAACCCTTGCAAAACCAGAGTCCTGAGTAGGAAACCCTGATTCACCTTGTGATGCCTTGTTAATACAGTGGTACCTCTGGTTAAGAACTTAATTCATTCCAGAGGTCCGTTTTTAACCTGAAACTGTTCTTAACCTGAAGCACCACTTAAGCTAATGGGGCCTCCCACTGCCGCTGCGCCACTGCTGCATGGTTTCTGTTCTCATCCTGAAGCAAAGTTCTTAACCCAAGGTACTATTTCTGGGTTAGTGGAGTCTGTAACCTGAAGCATCTGTAACCTGAAGTGTCTGTAAGCCAAGGTACCACTGTAGAGTCCTCCAACTCAGGAATGTGAGAACCTTCCCTGATTAACCTAACAATTCAGGGTACACACAGACAACCCACATCCCAACATATACCCATACCCATATCACCTACATATATTAAGAGGGGGATGACAAATTGGGGCATTTCTGCTGCATCTAGTATAACACAGACAAGGAGCAGCTATTTATTTAAAGAAACTCAATTTATCGAGATTAGCAGTGCCTGTTAGAATACAGCTGATCGATATGTTGTAACAAAAGGAGAACATCAAGGGATGAAACTGAGAATGGGTTGGCTATATACTCAATACTGAGCAAAAGATTATTATTTTTGTTAGAGCCTTGCAAACATTGTAATAGATTTTGATGCAAGGGAAATTATTTTAGGAGGTGATATGAATACGGTCATAGATAATACAC
Source organism: Podarcis muralis (assembly GCF_964188315.1). Lineage (NCBI taxonomy): Eukaryota > Metazoa > Chordata > Lepidosauria > Squamata > Lacertidae > Podarcis > Podarcis muralis. The sequence goes on along the minus strand of NC_135668.1, from coordinate 21,297,647 downwards.
CAGACTGAACTGGAAGAAATAGAAAACCACGAAAATTATTGAACACATAATTTAAGAAAGGAATAAGATATTCGCAGCTTTGAGAGATATGGAGATGCCAGCGTTTAGAAGTGTGTGTGTAGGGGAAAGACTATCCATTTTCCTTCAGTGCAAGAAACAATAATTCTAGAGATAAGTATGTTTGAGTAACTGCATAAATCAAGTCATTTGCATACTTACAAAAAACCTACGTGTGGTTAAGAAAGAACACTGGTAATATAGACCTTCATAAAGTCTACATAAATGTGGTGTACTGTAAGGAAATAATACATTGCTGTTTTAGAGCAATAAGGTTTACATTACAATCTTATACATGTCAGATAGAAGTAAATCCCAATAGTAATGTGACAGAGGGAAAGGATCCTATTTCCTTTCATACAGTTATTCCCATCAGAGGGAGGTACTTGAATAGGGCCTTAGAGATGCAGTTTTTAATCCCAATGAATCATAGGATCATAGAGTTGGAAGAGACTCTGAGGGTCATCTATTCCAACCCGCTGAAATGCAAGAATCACAACTATAGCATCCATGACACGTGGTCATCCAACCTCTGCTTAAAACTTCCAAGGAGAGTGCACCACCTTCTGAGAGAATCCGTTCTACTGTTGAACAGCTTTTACTGTCAGAAAGTTCTTTCTGATTTTCATTTTTTTTAATAAATATTTATTAGAGTTTTTAGAAAAAATAATACAATAATAAACATTATTACTTTTGTTTTAACAAAATTTCATAATATCCTTGAACTTCCTCACGTCTCCCGCTCCCACTTACATCATTATTAAATTTTTGTCAAGCAAATTATCATCTTATTTCCAAATCTATAACCACTTACTTAAATACAATAAAATAATTCTCCTGCAAATTTGTTTCTCTTAATCTCTCTTATCATCAATTCCTGATCTATTTTAGTGATGGCCAATTATTTATAACCAAGCATCCTTCTTAACATTCCACTAAATCACAATATTTCTGTAAGTAAGTCTTAAATTTCTTCCAATCTTCTTCAATCCTTTCTTCTCCCAGATCTCGGATTCTGCCAGTCATCTCCGCCAGTTGCATATAGTCCATCAGTTGCATCTGCCATTCTTCCAGTGTGGGTAGATCTTGAGTTTTCCAATTCTTAGCGAGTAGTATCCTTGCTGCTGTTGTTGCATACATGAAAAATGTTCTATCTTTCTTTAGAGAAAGTTCTTTCTGATTTTCAGTCAGGATATATTTTCTTGTAACTTGAATCCATTGGTTCGGGTCTTACCCTCTCAAGCAGAAAAAAAACAAGCTTGTTCCAGCTTCCACATGGTAGCCCTTTAGATATTTGAAGATGGCTCTCCTATCTCCTCTACGTCTGACTAAGCCTCAGGAAGAACTGCATTACTGCATTATCGCTGTATGGAATGACATTTTTGCACAACAGAACAACAAAAGTGGGACAATCCCCACTTCTCCCCTGCCTGAAACATTTGTATAAAATGTTACAGGATTTCAGTATTAATTTCTGGGGCATGCACTGGTTGGAAACTAAGCAGCATGTCTTCCCTGGAAACTTTTGCAGGTGCAAACAGTATTGATCGCATATAACTGCCCCAATACCATCACGTGCACAAATCATCCTGAATGCATAATGAGGAAGGAGTTTTGAGGGGACCCTAGTGAGTTCATAGCAGGTGTGAGATTTGGAGCCGGGAATTCCTGACCTCAGTCTCTTACCTGCTATGCCAAGCCAGCTCCAGAAAGTAAAGCTCAGAATTACAACGAAGACCTTTCTTCTCCCCCCCCCCCCAAAACTGCTTGGCTAAGGCAGGCAACCTGCTGGCAATCAATGTGAGCTGGATGTTATGGGAGTTGTGGCCAAGGAGGAAGATAAATCCGCTTGTCCTGGCTGAAATACATTTGGAGCACCGGAGGATTCTTTCAAGAACAGCATAATCCGCTGAGCACAAATTTCCATGCCGGCATGCAGCACCTGGAGTCACCAGGAGCAGCATGCATTGCCAAAGGCACCGGAATAAAACTGTGCAGAGCTTAACAAGCCTCAGTATGAAAACAGCCTTTGTTTTCCCCTCTTTTGTAGAGGAATTTACATTTCACGTCCTTGGCTCTAGAGAGAATCATTATGTACTTTCTGTACATGGGAAGCTGAGCATTCGCACTAGTCAATCAATCAATCTGGAGTATGTTGAGAGGGAGAGGGAGAAGCTGCAGGTTCTTGCGGTAACAGGGATGGGAGAGGATGAGGAGTGGGGACCTGAATGCAAAATGACTGGGAAATGATATTTGTTCTTTAACCTCGCCATGCCATGCTTAACTTATCTTGCTGGTATTCAAATTAGCACCAGGGCCGTGTCAAAAAACCTGTACTGCAATTTCTCAAAGGGTTTCCTCTTCTGCGAAAGAGGCTTCCATTTTTCTGCCTCATTCTCAGGGCAGTCAAGGATTCCTTTAGAATTTCAGTGGATGTGCGTTTAGACTAAGTTTCTCATGATATGGCTGCCAAGGGTGGTGTTAATCTGGTGATCCAACCAACATCAGTGTCAAATCTTTGCCAATACACTGACAATTAGGTAAATAATTGAAAGATTAGAAATTGGATATGAAGGGCATAGGTACTAATAAGTAGCATAGACAAAACAGCCCAATCAAAGTAAATAACATAATTGCTAACTCCCTCCAGTGCCACTGCTAATTCAGTGATCCAAACAATATTAGTGCACACCACGCCAAATCCTGGCCTTCTTACTATATCATTCATTGGCCTGATTCAGCTTCCTGTGTTTAAATACTTTATTTTTAATCATAAGCCCTCTCGAAGACTTCATGGTCGAATTTCAGTAAGAACATAATAAGAACTTGCTGGATCGGGTCACTGACCCATCCAGTCTCATAATGGCCAACCAGATGCTTCTGGGAAACCCGCAAGTAGGATTTGAGCACAAGATCACTCTTCCCTCCTGTGGTTTTCCAGCAGTTGGTGTTCAGAAGTGCTACAGCCTCTGATTGTGGAGGCAGAGCATAGCAATCCTAGCTAGTAAAGGTAAAGGGACCCCTGACCATTAGGTCCAGTCGTGGCCGACTCTGGGGTTGCGGCGCTCATCTCGCTTTATTGGCCGAGGGAGCCGGTGTACACCTTCTGGGTCATGTGGCCAGCATGACTAAGCCGCTTCTGGTGAACCAGAGCAGCGCACGGAAACACTGTTTACCTTCCCGTCAGAGCGGTACCTATTTATCTACTTGCACTTGGGCGTGCTTTCGAACTGCTAGGTTGGCAGGAGCAGGGACAGAGCAACGGGAGCTCACCCTGTCGTGGGGATTCGAACCGCTATGTCCCTATCCTAGCTAGTAGCCATCGATATCTCTAACCTCCATGAATTTGTCCTATCCTCTCTGAAAGCCATCCAAGTTGGTGGTCATCACTGCCTCCTGTGGGAGGTTGTTTGAATAACTTTCTTTTCTCTGTCCTGAATCATCTAACAATCAACTTCATTGGATGTGCATGAGTTCTAGTTTTATGAGAGAGGGAGGAAAGATTTTCCCCATCTGCTTTTTTGGTTCCATGCCTACTTCTATAAGCTTCCACCATGTCACCTCTTACTCACCTTTCTCTAATAAGGTCCCAAATAAAAAGCATTTGAAAAATATTTGAAATATCTTTGAAATAAGACAAACACTGGCCTCTTAGGCCACCTGATTCCACCTGAGCTGGCGACCCTCCATTTGTCTGCGGCACAGAAGAAAGTAGAGCACCAGTTCCTTTCACAAATTGCCACCTGGGGCTCAATAGCACACATAGCTCTTAAGAATTCCTCCTCTTTGTTTGAAAAACAACTTGACATTACTAGCCCAGAATTGGGAAGAAGACAAAGTCCCTGCCAGAGAGGAATGGCAAGCCAAGCTGTGGGACTATGCCAAAATGGCAAAACTGACTGGAAGGCTCAGGAACCAAGAAGACCAAAACTTCAATAAAGAATGGGGAAATTTTATAATTTATCTAGGAGACCACTATAAGCAGAGGAAAATACTGGCAGGATTTTTAATAACACTTGTAATGTAGTGAATATTATGGACAATATGGAAAGACACAAGATATGGATTGTGAAATAATAATGCAGTTGAGAGGGTGTACAATAGGACCCATGGAGGAGAATGTGAGAAGTCCAGAGATTAGGAGAAATCTTGAAATATGGGTATGTAATTTGGATTGTTATAAATTTATATTTGTAAAACCAAATAAAAATTATTACAAAAGAAAGCAACTTGACATTAATAGGTACATAGTTATGTAGCAGATTAATTGCATATTTGCCATTTTACACACACCCATTATTAGCTTTGCCAGGTGGGGACCAGAAACAAAAGTCTGGAGCATGGAGAGCCCCAGATGACTGAGACAGCTGTCCTCCAGCCATCCTCAGTGAACTATTTTGAGGTTATAATTCCCTTTGGGGTTTCCCCTCTATTTTTAAAAAATACTTCTGCAAATCCTGGGGTTCACTAGCAGAGTTGGAGGGGGAATCTGTTTGAAACAGGTTTACGCACAGGGTTGTGTGGTTTCCAGCTCGATCAAGCTTTTCTTGCATGCAGCTGCCCATCAAGTGCCCAGTTCTGTCTGATCCACTTCTGCATTGTTAGTTTTTAAAGTAAGGCTGTTTAATGATCTGCAATATTGTATGCAATATTGCAGGTAGTGCCCACTGAGACAGGTAGGGTGGAAGGCCAACAATAGGTAGAGCCAGAACCAATGACAGGCATCTCTGAGGCAGAGAAGGAGGGAGCTGACTGCTGATTGGATGAAAACCAAGCCATTCCTCAGCCTTCTAGACTGGCTAGGGAATCAGTAGAATCTGCATGAGTGGTAGTTAGTGCCTGTGGCTGGTAGGCAAGAAGGTAAGGAGTCCAACAGTATGTTGAGCCAGAGCCAATGATATGCAGAGGCAATTAGTTCTACTTTTGCACCTATCCTCCTCTGTGCAGAATTCTACACTAAGTAGGAGGAAGCTGACAACCAGATCCACCCCCTGGACTGGTTGTAAGTAAGAAGGCAGGAAGGCGGGGCTGGCAGAGGGCAGACTGATGCTGGTAGAATAATGCCCCATGCATCTGAATAGACCAGCCTCCACCAAATACATATAAAAGAATCAAGCCCCACATGGTACTATATTTCCGCACCATAATTTTATAAGTACATGTCAGGCTGCTGCCAGTAACTCCCACGACCGGTTGTCCAGAAACATACAAAGACAAGCATGTTCTTACTGTCCACTTTTTATTCAGTATTTACAGAGAGAGGCTATAAAACCCAGCCTCTTGGATAATAGCATTGTCCCGAGTGAATCTCCACCTCCCCCCGTCTCTTCCACTTCCTCATTTGTCTCTACTACGGGTACTGAGAAGTGCCCTCTGTCTTTGAGCTCTTTGCTCTCCTACTTTCAAGGCTCACCAGGTTCTGGGAGGGGGGAGTCTGGAATGCTTTCTAAAGACACTGTGTCCATCAGCTGTCACCCCCTGTTGCTTCCTCTTCCTCTTCTTCCTCTCCCATTATTTTCCAACGTTCCCCCTCATCTGCCTCTGAGCGGTGACCTCCCTCAAACCCCTGTTGTAATTCTAAACTGCCTTCCTCTTCTCTGGAAGGGTCAGGCTGGGGAGGCGGTCTCCACCATTCCTCCTCTGCCCAGTCCCTGACAGTACATGAGTATTTTTATACAGTTATATGCATTATTACCTGTATCTGTTTACATGTGAATTACTTTAGGAAACCGTATACACATATAATATGATATGTAAAATATTCCACATGATAATCCATATAGTATGCTGAATTTTTTTATATTTTTCATGGAACCTGTAACAAAATAGCTTGTTTCTCATTGAGTTCAAGAAGCAAGACAGTAATGTGTGTGGCGGCGAGAGAATCTGTGCAGATAAGCTCGGCATCACAAAATGCCATCCCCATTCCCCAAAGTGTGCTGGTGCCTCCATCATGCACATGGATGCTACTGTTTTGTATAGATGAGGACCAGCCGTGGGAGAACTGAGTTTGCTATTCATATCAAGGAATGTATCCATATTTGTTATTCCAGTGGGGGCTAATTTTCTGTAAGCACTATTTAATCATATTTGCCCTCCTTTCCCCAATTATATATTTGTGTATGCGCGCGCGTGCATGTGTGTGCATGCACACACACACACACACGGCATTTCTTGGATTTGTCAGACTTTCCTCAGATAGTCTCTCTGCTCCAGCACACTCTTTATCACCCACTGCTTAGCATACAGTTTTTGCAGCTGCTAACGTGATCATAATACATATTTCTTTGATAGTTACATCTTGAGTGAAATCAAGCAAAATCCCTTTAATGTATTTCCTTAGGCTATGAGCTGTAACTCCATAAATAAGAACAGAAGGAGAGTCCTGCTGGATCAGACCAATGGTCCATCTAGTACAGCCATTATTAATAATAGAGTAGTAGCCGCTGATAGGTTTATCCTCTGTGAATTTATCTAATCCCTTTCTAAAGCTATCCAGGCTGCTGACCATGACTAGATCCAGTAGCAGGAGGAGGATGGTGATACGTGAAGGTACCATCAAATATTTGAGGGCTCTGAATCCCTCATCTCTCACACACAAGGCAGCTGAGGAATGGAAGAGAAAGAAGTTTGAGTACACTAAAAATGGAGGAATACTGAAAGGCAAAAAGTGGCTGGTTTAAACAATAGCAGAGGTTGGCGCTAAGTGGGGGTGGAGGAGAGAGTGGGAAGGACAAGGAAGTGGTGAGGTTGGCATCTTGCTAAAGCACCAGCAGAAGCACCAGATTGGCTCTTCCAGTGTGTCTACGGCATGCTGACACCTCGCTTGTCCGCATGCATCACCTCGCTTGTCCACCTCTTCCTCCCAGGAAGTAGCAGTGAGGTCAGGTGAGAGGGAGAAGCAAATTTCCCCATCCAATTTGTTCGCATAATTTTCTATGCTTTTCTATTAGATCAATAACCACATCAGAATATTTTGAGACTTTAGAAAGCCCCCACGATGGATGTTGATACAGCATTAACTACAGTGCTCGCCGTCCTCATTCTGGATTTGCTTCTTGACTGACTTTAAGGCATCGAGGTTGAGATCCTAGTCTGATGATGAAAACAGGCTTCACAAGCATGAAAGCAGCACAAACTCAAAATAATATTGATTTGCTTTTGAACAAGAATGTCAAGGTCTCCTGAGGACACATCTGGGTCCTGTAAACTAGGAGAGTTCTCAGCCTTTTAATTTGGTTGGCATCACTAATCCCGAAACTCCAAACCTGCCAAGTCCCAAGGCAAGTCTGAGGGAAGGACTCAAATGATTTCTACGTGAGATGAACATAGGGGAAGTACACAGTAAGAAAGGGAAGGTGTGAGGCAGATTTGCTCAAGGAAGACACAGGTCACATTCACACCATACATTTAAAGAAGTTTGATACAACTTTAAAAGGTCATGGCTTCCCCTAAAGAATTCTGAAAGCTGTAGTTTGTTGAAAATTGTTGTTGTTGTTCAGTTGTTTAGTCGTGTCCGACTCTTCTTGACCCCATGGACCAGAGAACGCCAGGCCCTCCTATCTTCCACTGCCTCCCGCAGTTTGGTCAAATTCATGTCAGTAGCTTCGAGAACACCGTCCAACCATCTTGTCCTCTGCCATCCCCTTCTCCTTGTGCCCTCAATCTTTCCCAACATCAGGGTCTTTCCCAGGGAGTCTTCTCTTCTCATGAGGTGGCCAAAGTATACGGTCAGCTTCAGGATCTGCCCTTCCAGTGAGCACTCAGGGCTGATTTCCTTCAGAATGGATAGGTTTGATCTTCTTGCAGTCCATGGGACTCTCAAGAGTCTCCTCCACACCATAATTCAAAAGCATCAATTCTTCGGCGATCAGCCTTCTTTATGGTCCAAGAAGGATTGGTTGCTAAACCATTCTGAGAATTGAGGTTCTGTGAAGGGAAGAGGGCTGTCCTTTGGGGGAAGCAGCAATAGTGCTTTAAATGTATCATATGGATGTGGCCACAATGCAACTGAAAGATTTTGTTTGTCTTTCCTAGAGATGCACATTTTTAATTGCTCCAACTCTTGATGCTAAGGCCCAGAATTGTAATTGGGAGGAAACCTCCCCCCCCCCCTTTTATTTTTTAAAATGTATGGTTCATTTAGCAATCTGCTTGGTTTATGACCCATAATTCTGAAATCAACTTGAATTTAGCAGTGCTAATTTGCAAGAGGGGACCCTGTCCTTCCCTCCACCTCCTTCCTCTCTGCTCTGTTAGGTTTGTTTTTATCCTATGGTTTTGAGCAATCCTAATGAGCCATTAAGAAGCTGCCAATTACCTATGCAAATGAAGAGATGCAGGGGTTGCTGCTCGAAGTGAAAGTCTGCTACCTCAAAAGAGCCTGAGATAAATCACTTCGGCTCAGCAAGACATCTACACCTAAGAGCCCTTTCTCACATGTGCTGTTTAGAAATGCTGACAATAACATAGAGGGTGGTTTATATATTCTTAGTACAATTTTGCGGGGAGAGGAGAGGGAATGTGTGGGAAATTCAATAGACTTCTGGCCCAATTTTCAGTGATGGCTGGTACCCATTGTGAGTGGTAGAGCAGAAGGCAGGGAGCCCCAAAAGTAACTGGAGCCAGCACCAATAACAGGGGAGACAACTTATTCTTGCTTTATCTCCATCCTCCTCCCTTATAGGTTCTGCAAGGGCAACACTAAGACTAAGGAAGAGGAGGAAGCTGACAGCCAAAGCCACACCCTTGACTGGGCATAAATAAGAAGGCAGGTAGGTGGGGTCTGGCTGAGATCAGAGTGAGGTTAGTGAGGCAGAGGTCCTTTTGCCGAAACAGATTGGCATCCATTGCTAACTTGAACACCTGCTGAGGTGGCTCAGTATAAACAGCCAATGAGCTAATACCTAAGTGAAATGCTGACAATAGTTTCTCTTCCAAAGTGTCTGACCGCAACATTCACGGTTCAACAGATGTGCCTGAAACAAAGTCTGAAAGAAATAATAGAAGTTGCTCTACAGAGAACGAAATTTGTCATAACACAGCATCACCAGACTGCTGAGAGGAAAGACAATAGCAGTCGGGGACCCTGCAACACTTGGAAGCCATTCTCCTTGGAATGGCATAAAGGAATATCACTGTCTTCCATTGCTCTAAGGAGCCACCAGTGCCTTTGTGACAACAGCAGCCATTTCACCATTTCCCTTCTTCATCTCATTCCCAATTCACATTTCAGACTTGAGGATGGGAGATGATGATTGCTGTGCTTAAGAGGGCTGCAAGTGTCAATAACAATAGTGAGCAGTATCTTTCTCTATAGAATAAAAATGTAAGAATGACATCGTGCACACCCTGCTGGAAGATTAGTAGTGCCGCATCACAAACCTGGATTTACGATTTAGTTGGGGCAGGGCGGGGGAGAAAAATAGAAGGCAGGTTGCACAACAGCAGTGGCCATGGTATAGGAGTGAGAAGGGAGAGACACTGAGAGGGGGAAAGTGGCAGCAGAATATATAGATATATATGACATTTTGATAGTTTCTGTATAACATTTGCTGTTCTTTGGAATTCACAAAATGCAAATTCCAACAACTTTATACAGATGGTGTTGTTCATTCATCACAAGCCATGGCCTCCAAGATTGTCAATGGCCTTTTTCTCAGTTTGGCCGCTTCAAATATCCGACCAGATTTACTTCTAAATAAGAGTATACATGAATTAAACAACCCTCCTCCCTTTTTAAAAAGTCCTCTGGATGCCACATAATCGGTTCTGCTGCTGCCTTGGCATTAATCATAATAATATTCAAAATTCATTAGACTTGATTGTTTTGAAATCTATTTTCTATTAATATCAGATTCACAAAGAATGGATTTGGCAGCTAAGTGAAAGACAAAAGCAAGCATTAGTCCTGAAACCCGCCTAGTCCCTTAATTGTTTTCTCTCCCCATGCCCCAACACACACACACACACACACACACACACACACACACACACACACACTGTCCGGTGATGAGTCCTGAGCGTTTCACCACACTGACATCTATTGGGCCATACTATGGAACACTGAACTAGCAATAGGATGGTCACAAGACACAAGAAAAACATGAGAATAAGAGCATCTTTGCTGGGTCTGATCATGGTTGATCTGATCAGGCATCCTGCTTCCAGCAGCAACCAGCCTAGATGTCTCTGGAAACTGAGAAGCAGACCATGAAGCTGATAGATGACCTTTGGGGTTTCCCCCTGCCTCTGGTCTTCAGGTCCATGGCTGTTCCATTCAGCTATTGGTCCATTTAAAGAAGTGAATTGTGACTCCGAGATCCAGGGAGATTCATTGCACCCATCTCCTGGATTGAAGAGGCAAGGCTCAAATCAATGGGTTTCAACAAGAAACAAGTTTATTGCAGGGCTACACTCTGGATTCAGCTGAAGCCTAAATCCCAAATGAAATTGGGCCTATTTGGAGGGGTCTGGGCTTTGTTTGAGTCAGGCTGAGACAGCTCCAGATCATTACAGGATGGGTTGTGTGTTCCGGAGCAATCTGGGGTGTCAGGGCACAGGGCATCAGGCAGTATGGAGAGGGAGGTGTGGATGGAATTTGGGTATTTAGAATAAGATAATTATACCACTCCCCCCCCACATCTGACTCTTAAAAGAGTCCAAGCGAGATTGCATTCCAGAGTGGCTTAACTGCAAATCCCTCTTCACATGAAACTCTGAGAACTGTAGCTCTGTGAGGGAAATCATAGCTCTGTGGGTGTCCAAACAACTCTCAGCACTCATAACAATCTAAAACTCCCAGAATTATTTGTGGAAAGTCATGGCCGTTTAAAGTGGGATCCTAAGTGCTTTAAATGTATGACATGAATGTGGCCTACTGCACAATAGTCTGGGCACACAATAAAATCTACTGCGAGCATTGTCAAGAACTTGCTGCATGCTGCTCTACAAACTTTGACAGTTCTCTCTCCTTCTCACTGTTCTGACAAGGTGAAAGTCCCTTTATGATGGATAGATGGATGGTCCTCATTAAATCAATGCTGCCTCATCTAAACCTACCAGACTGGCATTTAGTCAATCTCTTGTGAACCAACATGGAATGGTTCCACAATTGTGCATTTCCAAGGGCTTTGACCAGTCAACTTCAATATTCTGAGCAACAACACTTTTACCCCTTCCCTTGAGATCAGGAGTCTTTCATTCCTGTGTAACACATGGCAAGCAGGTTATCACTGTGGAAATGTCAAAGAAACACTGAGCAAGTTGAAACCAAACTGGTTTCTGACTCTTAAGATGAGAGAATGAGCTATTGGAATGAATCAGCCTGAGAAATGGCGGCAAGTAAAAAGCACTCACCTGGGCAGTGTTCTGTATGAAACACAGGGAGTTGCCTTATACTGAATCAGATCATGAATCCATCTGGCTCAGTACTGTCTTCACTGATTGGCAGCAGCTCTCCAGGATTTCAGACATGTTTCTCCCAGCCCTATCTGAAAGCTTCTGCATGCAACACAGATGTTCTCCCACAGAGCTACGGCCCTTCCCACATAGAGAGCTACCTCATACTGAATCAGGCCATCCACCAAACCACCTCAATCTTGTCTATATTAGGGCCACGGGCGGTCTTCAGCCTATTTTATCCCAGCTCACAGAATGATTTCATACAGGAATCAGGGGAGGAGGAACAACAGGGAGAAAGGGGTAGCAGAAAAAGAGGGAAGGGTGCTGAAAACAGAGAGAAGTCTCCACTTTGGCACCAACTACCACTCACCACTGGCTCTGGGCCTGCTCACCACCACCATGTAGCCTCCAACAGATCACCCTTCAGGATATGTAGCCATTGACAGGGGGGAAAGCAACAACAAACCCTTGCTCCTTACCCATGGTTTAGACTGAGTGGTGGTAGCTCTCCAAGGTATTCTTCAGGTACCCTTGTCCCAGATTGTTAAGGGCTTCATGCCTTGGACTCAACAACCCCATTGGACAGGAAAGCATTTGACAGGGATGGACTTTGCTCATCTTTCACATCATGGCACCCTGTGCAAGGCCAAAATTTGGCACCCCCAAATGGATCTTCTCCAGTATGGAGCTTCTAAACTGTGAGTCTCTTTTTGCTGCCCTGTGTGGAGGAACCACCAACACTGCCCTCAATCTGGTGCTGCATTTGGGAAGCTGGCAAATCTGCAGACCAGACCAGGATTCGAACACAATCACCCATGGCTTTGGCATGGATAATCTGGGAAGACGCCTCCCTTACAACTTGCTGCTGGTAGCTGGATTGGTATGTGCTGGCTGGTTGGTGTCGAAATCCCATCATAGCAATCTAGCAGTTTTCATGCAATGAGGTGCAACTTTCCTGTTTTGCCTTAGGACAGAACTCAACAATGAGCCAGTAGCCTGCATTAAAACACTGAGTGAGCTGTCTGCTAATGCTAATTGCCTGTAATGGGGGGTCACTTTGGAGAAACCAAAGAAGATGTACAAGAAGGGGGTGGGGAGAAGATAAATGTCAATAGATGTTTGAGTCATAAAGGGCCATTAGGGTGAGAAAGAGCCAAGAAAGCATTTGTGAGCTCACCCTCCGACGTCCCCTGCGCCACAACTTCCTTCTATTCCTAAAAGCAAATTGGAAGTCCTAAGCTGTCCAGCCCCCAAAGGAAGCATTTTGCTCAAACCATCCACCAGGTGGGATGCAACTGAAAGCTTTTGCCGTAAGACTTCATTAGCCCCCAGTCAGCTGGATGACTTAACCAGCTAAACTTTCCCAGATGTCTTTCTGTGGGCACTCTCCCCCTCCATTAGGGGTTAGCCACAAATGGAGGCTGGAAGGAGACAGGGAGGAGAAGAGAGACACTCATTTCATCTGCGCCTGGCAGGATGAGTGGGGCCATGGCAGTTATGAGCAGGATGCCACATAAAAGGGGAGTAATTTCGAGCCAAACAACATCCTTGTAAAGTCATAGATTCTGCTAAATGACTTGAGGTCAGAAACCTGCAGCCACAGCCTTATCTCCTTCCATTCCATTTGCCGACTTGGGTGAAGTTACTCCAGTCTGCAAAAGCCAACCAAGTTTCTTTCAATTCCTTATCTAAAGCAAGAATGATGTCTGAGCTATATTAAATCAAGGCCACTTTAGGGGGCGTGTGAAAATTCTTCTTTTATTTCAGAGGCTAGCTTCACTTTCCTGCAATGCCAAGTATGGGCTGCTTTATCTGCAAAAGCAGATATGCTGTTTTTTTTTTTTGCAAGGCAAATCAAGAGGCGCTGTGTTATCACATTCACATTATCGACCTAACTACACATCCTGTTCTCTGTTCTCTAAGCAGCAACATTCAGATTTGAAGCACCATTGTAGATAGCATGCCTGGTTAATTGCCCAGAACTTGAATGCATACCACTAGAGCTCTCTATCTGACCCTTGGAACTCTCACCAAGGAACCATCTTCTACGGACCCTGCCTTGCACCCTCAAATATTTTTGCCTGGCTGGAATATGCCCTTGAACTTTGCTAATGCCTCTGGCTTATCTGGATGAAGGATACAGAGGGGCACAGGAGTGTGTGTAGAAACTCACCTACAGTACAAAGGTGTCAGGGACTGGCTGGATGAGGAAGAGTGTTGGAAGCTGCCCACTCAAGAGCCTCCCAGGGAAGGTATAGAAGATGACTTAGATTCTAGATCCTGGTGGTGGGATACTGGCCACACCTCAGAGGAGGGGACAAACAGGGAGGTGCTAGAAGCAGGGAACTTGAGAAATCATTGAAGAGGCAGAAGCAGGCAGGTAGTCCAGCACAAGATGATGTTTCCAGTTTGAATGCAGGCTCCGGCAGAGACAACAGAAGGGAGCCAAACTCTGCATCTCTCCAGCAGCTCCAGCAAGACAGCCTCTCTGCTGAAGCTCTCCAGCCCCACTTACTCCGAGAATGCTAAAGATGTTACATGCAGGGGCATAGAAAGTGGGGTGGGGGCATTCCGCCCCAGGTTCCATCACAGAGGGGGGTGACAAATTATCAAGGAACAATTACTGCCCTACTAGGGTGGTTCATAAAAAACTTTTGTTTTGAAAATGCCTGCTCCAAAGGTCTTATCTTACTACGCTAGGGATTATATAGCTATATATGAAATTTCATGCATATCAGTTAATATCTTGACCCTCCTCCACGAAAATAGCTGTTTACTTGGCCATTTTCCTATGTCATGAAGGCTGAAATTTCAATTCAGTGGAGCACTTACTGTTCCCAACCCTAACCCTGCAGAAAGCCATCTAATTAGACTTTAATTTGATTTTGACATGTTTTTAGGAGGTAATTTAATTATTGTTTGATTTTATACCAGTGTTATGTTTCTGATGTTAGCCACCCAGAGCCCGACTTCGGCCGAGGAGGGCAGGATATAAATAAAAGTTTATTATTAAACTTCCTTGTATTTTCCCCTTTCCATAATAAACTAACTGCATGCTAGCATCGCATCTCCTTCTCTGACCTGTGAATGTCCTGATCTTCCTGTCAGCCCCTTGACAAAAGGTGACATTGGCTTCCAATGTTCCATTCCCTCTTGCTGCTGGCTCTGGCCACTTCCTGGAAGATTGCTCATAAGGGACTGTGGCCCTCAGCTTGAAAAGGGGTCCCCACCTCCGTGCCATGCTGCAATTTGTGGCTCTCACCATCTGATCTTTACGTTATCTCTCACCTCTCTCTTTTTCTCTCCTCTCTCCTCACACTTTCACCCACATTTACTATGGGAAATGAGGGGCGTTTTAAAACAAACAAATAAATGTGCACACTTCTGCCTCTCTACCAACATGGCGCCAGGTAGTAATGCAAGATTTCAAAAGCCTGTCGGAGGTGAACGCGTTGCGGAACTCTAATTATATGGTAGCCTGTGACCTTGTAAGTACAGGGTAATCTGGCATATACTTGCAAGGGAAATGATCTTGGTATTTCTGCCCGCACCACTGCAGCCTCCTCCAGAAACTGAAACACAAGCCATGAACATGGCAATTAATCTCTTAACCTGCTTGACACTTCCTGACTTTGGCATTTAATAACCTTTGAGGGGCACAGCATATCTGCAGACGGTTAGCAAACAGGCTCCGCTGCAATCATGACTAAACCAAGAAACACAGATGATGGGCTGAAGCAGCCTTGTACAGGCTTGAGGGGAGAGGGGGTAGAAAAGAAAACAACAAAAATGTCCCTTTCCTTAAGAGCTGGGGTGAGGAACCTCCAACCTGTGGGTTTAATCAGCCCAGTCAGTAGACCTCATTTGGCCCACAAGGCTTTTCTCCCATAAGCTATGCCCACCTGCCCCACACTTGATGTTCTGTGTGATGTCAGCTGCGGTGCATTAAAGATGCAACTGAAAAGGAACAGGAGTGTAGAGTCAGCTCTTGGCTGTTTCTTGGCAAGATAGGCTTTGTGCCAGCACTGATCAGCTGATTGACACTGATCATGAGTCCCTTTCAAGGTGCTACCTGACATCATAATGATGGAATGGGACTTTTCAACATTTCTTCCACACAAAAGCCAGAAGGTTCTATATGTCTCTTCATTCAGGCAAATAAGAGGCATTATCACATTCTAGCCAGGTTAGATGGATAAATAGCAGCTTCTAGACAGCAGATTCCTGCGCTACCACCTGAACTGAACACATCCCTTATAGCTTGCCCTAGAATGTTCCTTGAAAGATAAGTAGATTTGGAGGGAACTAAAAAATTCCAGAGACACATAGAGTCCAAAGTTACATGTGGAAAGAGTAGTTAAAACCATGGTGGGTATCACTGCCCACCTGACTTCCAGTCGGCTCCATCACTGGTGTTTACTGGGAGATGGGAGAGGTCAAGACAATGAGGAAGTTGGAGCAGGGCAAACACATTGTCAGGGACTGGCTGGATGAGGAACAGTGGTGGGAGCCACCCGCCCAAGAACCACCCAGGGAGGACACAGAAGATGACGTCTTAGATCTTGGATCATGGTAGTGGGATACAGAAGAGCAGTCTGGAGAAGGGACGAGCTGGGAGATGCTAGAAGCAGAGGGGTTGAGCGATCAAGTGGGGTCAGGAGAAGGCAGGTCTTCCTGGACAGGGTTAGAGGCTGAGATTCACAGTGTGAGCACAGACTCAGACCTGCGGGCTTTCCTCCCCATCTGACACCTTGCTCTAGGAGAGCCCTGCACATTGCTGAGGAATGGGCCAGACAGGCCCAGAGGAGGCGCCTACCCTCTCGACGCAGCCTTCGTCTGCTTGGGAGGGATCCAGAGTGAGAGGCTAGAGGGGGAAAGGTGGGGCTAGTGGTCAGTTTCAGCAACATCTCAGCTGGATTAAGACGAACCAGAGGACTCCACATTGTTGTTATTTTATGTTAATAAAAAGCTAATTGCATTCCATGCCTCCCATGTGCCCTGTGATCGACCTGGGCTCACTTGACAGCTCCTTGACACACCAGGAGCACCAGATTAGCTTTGCTGGTGTGTTTGCACCATGCTGACCTCATCGCTGCCTTGCTCCTTCCACTCTACCTCCTGGTAAGCAGCAGTAATGCGAGCAACTGGAGATCAGATGAGAACTGTCACTTCACCATACCATCTGCTACTTGTGGAGATGAATGCAGTCTCCCAGGCTTCTCTATCTGGCCCCTGGGAATTTCTCAAGGCCACACAACTATACACAGCATAGCACAAACAGGATGTGTGTTCCAGTAACTGCAGCTAAAGAGAGGGAAGAACTCTTTACTGTGGTTCCTGCTCCCAGATATTGATTAACCAGACACTTACAATCTGGCCCTGATCTTGATCCTTTCTAATATAGCCATAGTTTTTTTTAATTTAAAAGCCAATTTATGAATTCCTAATTACTATTCTAATTACTAATCACCTTCACTAGCTTTTCTCCAAGGATTTCAGGGTGATGGGGAGAGATTCCAACCCTACCACTTTTTTCTCGTTACCACAAACCTATGATAATTATACACTGAGCATCATGTCAACTTCATGGGTGAGCAAGGATTTGAACCCAGGTCCAACACGCCACCCCCCCAACCCTACACTGGCTCTCATGCCAGCAATTGCCTCCTGCACGGGTCAAGCATTTCTACCCTTTCGTTATTTGGATGATCCGTATATTTTCATGCACATTAAGTCCACTCATGTTGCTCCCTCTGGAGCAGTTATAGCTTATAAAGCAATCACCGCAATGATTTTCAGATTATAGTCCAATAAAATCTGATAATTTGTTACAAAGCATTCAGGCGGGTATTATATGGCTCTTCTGACATTTAAAAATAACGCTTCATAGTCCATTTTTCAAGGCTGGGTGCTGTCATAGGATGGCAGGATTCACTACTCCAGAATGCAAACGGGCACTTACTCGAGAAATGCATCTCATTTTTATATGTATGAGTGCCAAGTTAACAGGCCAAATATCTACCAAGTCTCATTTGAAAAATATAATAAAAATCCAGTTTTGAACTCAGCTCAATGTACATTCACCACCACGACTATAACACCCCAGTTACCTCTATACCAGCTTGAGCCAAATTTATAATAATTTGGTTGCACCAGGGTCCATGGCTGCAAGGGAGCCCAGACTCTGAACTTTTTTTTTTTTTTAGTAAACAGTCTCCTGTTACAAATATTATAAACAAAACAGGCAGGCAGATGAGCCAACCTTATTGTTCCTGCCTTGCAGTGTTTGTGCTAAACCACTGTGATCGAAGTCAGGGCTATGATTGGTAGGTGAGCTGTTTCAACACCAGGGTCGAAATCCCTCAGTCCTAAAGAGCTTCTATTTTACTTGTAGTGCATTTGCTATCACATGTTATTGTCTGTGGAATCAGCGGCGGAGCTTCATGCTCTGGCACCAGGGGGCGGAGAGCAGGTGGGGGCGGAGCTGGTGCACGTTCCAGGGGCATGGCGTGCCACCCACAGGGGTGTAGCAGGCATCCTGGCGGTGTGGTGCACCGCCCACAGGGGCGTGGCATGTCATCTGGGGGCGTGGCATGTGGTCTGGGGGCGTAGCACACCGCCTGCAGGGCTTGGCGCCCAGCACAGGCAGGGGGCAACCATGATGGCACCCCACCAGGATTGTGCTGCCAGGGGCAGTATGCTCCCCCAATCCTCTTCCTCCACCACTGTGTGGAATCTCTGTGCATTTGCTCAGGTTAAAGGAACCAAAATTTGATATCAGTGGCACAAGCACTATGGTAAGTCCTCTTTTGCAGCTATTTCTATACTATTTTCTATATCTTCACAAGAGCCATGGAAGGTATGTTAGACTGAGAGTTGATAAGTGGTCAAAGGTGCAAAGTGAGTGAAAATAATGGTGGGTTAAGTGAGTTTAAAATATGAACACGCACATTCTCAGAGATATTTTATTATTGTTTATCAAGGAAGGCATAATGCTTTTTGCCTGTGCATGATTTGGAGTCTACAAAACCCTATGCCATAATAAATTTGTTAGTCTTTAAGATACCAGAAGACTTATTTTGTGCTGTGTTATTTCATGTGTTCCTTTGGGAGGGATGGGGGAAAGTATTTGGGGAATGGCTTGAGAGCCGCTGATGCCTTTATCGGGTATTGATACAAACGTAGGATACCTGAGTTTTTCATGGGGCATATGTGTGTGGAATTGTCAATATCCACTAATAGAACTGTCAAGATGCTCTCCCGACTTTAAAATTACTGTCTTGTTGATGGTAGCGATTTACAGGACAGCTAAGTAATGGATGTTTGATAAAGCATAATTTTACAACTCATCTTAAAAAGAAGAATAAAAAAGCAGATATGATTATTTAATGACTGAATGATACAGCATCCCAGTTAGCCACACCATGAAAGCAAATGCTGAGTAATCAGGTAATGAGAAGAATTGCCATTGATTAGCGGTTCAGTCAACCCTAACATGATAACAGGCATACTGATAAGGCTGTGTACACACAACATATTTAATGCATATTTAAAGCACGTTATATAGCCCAAGAACATTGGGAACTGTCACTTACCCTTCACAGAACTACAGTTCATAGCACCCCTAAAAAAACTTCAGTTCCCAGCATTCTTGGGGAAAAGTCATGTGCTTTAGAGGGACTTTATATGTAAAAACCTAAAAAATAAATGACCCCTGGATGGTTAAGTCCAGTCAAAGGCGACTATGGGGTTTGGTGCTCATCTCGCTTTTCAGGCAGAGGGAGCCAGCATTTGTCCACAGACAAGCAGGCAACATGGTACAGTGTGATGAGTGCCAGAGCACACGGAAACACTGTTTACCTCCCTGCCACAGTGGTACCTATTTATCTACTCACGCTGGTATGTTTTTGAACTGCTAGGTTGGCAGAAGCTGGGACAGAGCGACGGGAGCTCACCTCATCAAACTGCCAACCTTCCAATTGGCAAGCCCAAGAGCAGTGGTGGCCAAATCTGGCCCTTCAGATGTTTTTGGCCTACAACTCCCATGATCCCTAGCTAGCAAGACCAGTGATCAGGGATGGTGGGAATTGTAGTCTTAAAAACATCTGGAGGGCCGAGTTTGAGGGTGCCTGGTTTAGACTATACCACCTAAGATACACCCATTTTGTGAAGCATTTCTCTAACAACAACAGAAAATGTGTATCCTCCTACATTATTGAAAAGTGTCCACAGAAAATGTGTGCAATAAAGAACGTAACATATAAAAGCACTTGCAAAAATTGGATATGAAGAGGTATGTACATAAAAATGTGGGCAAATTTTCATGCAGACTTCTTAAAGAGGCCTGCAGTTGCGTACCTGATGTGGAACTAAGCTGAATTTAGGATTGTGGGGTTGAATTGAATTTAGGTTTGGAACAAAAAATAAATTGACAAAAACTGAAAATTAAGAAAAACAAAAGTGTCGCCCCAAGTACACATAAGGAAGAAATTCCAACACAGCTTTGAGAAGCAGTGGAAAGCAGAGTCAGAAGAGCTATGTGCTACGTATATCCACTGTCAGAAGCATTATGCTTCTGAACGCCAGTTGCTGAGAATTTGAATGTGGGCAAAGTGCTCTTGTGCTTGGGTCCTACTTGTGAGTTTCCCACAGACCTCTGGCTGGCCACTGTGAGAGCAGGAAGTTGGTTTACATGGGCCATTGGCCTGATCCAGGCTCTTTTTACGATGCAGCAGGCTTGTTTTGTGTTCTGCGCTTTTATTTTTAAAAAACCTCTTTGCATATGTGGGAGCAACTGAGATGTACATTAAGCAAAGGACTCTGTCAAAGCCTCTGTTGTGTTCTGGGAAGGAGTGGTCTCTCATCAGGGATGAAGGAGAAATTCAATTCAGTTCACCTTTAAAGGCCAGTTTGCCGCACTTGCACTTTTCAAAACAATATGGCAACTGAAGCTCAGCCATCCTTTGAAATTTGCACCTCTCTGAACATTGCAATGCAGTTTTCCATCCATGTGAGGTGTACAAAAATACATATAACTAAAGGGTGTGCACCAGTGCATACATTAGTGAAAATAAAACAAAAACATTCTATCACAGAAAATTGCATTGCAAAAATGTGTACACTAGGAGAAATTTGCACAAGAATGTGGATTAATTTTCATTGGTCTAGTCTTTTTTCCCCTTTTTAAAAAAAATGCAAACTGGTGTGGAAATGTAGAGAACTGAAGGCTGGAAAAACAAGAAACTGAGAAAAACTGAAATTGATATATTCAATTGGTTATGATCCGTTGCTTTCACCTTACTTCATATGAGAGAAAGATGATGCTAGGGAAATCCAACTGAGTACATGTTTTGCAAGCAAAAGACCTCATATTCAATCTCTGGTTGCAAGCGGGGAAAAGAGATCTTAGATAGCCGGACTAGGAAACAGCCCTAGCTAGCTGGGGACTATCACACTGGACTAAATGGGCCAATGGCTTGATAGAATAAGGCAGCTTTCTAGGTTCGTATGTTAGGTGTGCAATCCTGACCTTTAAAGAGTTATGCAGGGGCCATAGGTAGTACATCTGCTTTGGATGTAGGAAGTCTTAAGTTTAGAACTCCAGTACAGTGGTGCCTCACAAGACGAAAAGAATCCGTTCTGCGATTCTCTTCGTCTAGCGGTTTTTTTGTCTTGCAAAGCAACCCTATTAGCGGCTTAGCGGATTAGCGCTATTAGCAGTTTAGCGGCTATTAAAGGCTTAGCGGCTTAGCGGCTAAAAGGCTATTAGTGGCTTAGCGGCTTAGAAAAAGGGGGGGGAGCAAAAAAAATAAATCGCAAGACTAGCAAGACGTTTCGTCTTGCGAAGCAAGCCCATAGGGAAAATCGTCTTGCGAAGCAACTCAAAAACGGAAAACCCTTTCGTCTAGCGGGTTTTCCATCTTGTGAGGCATTCGTCTTGCGGGGCACCACTGTATCTCCTGGTAGGGTCAGGACTCTGGGAGTGCCCTCTGCCTGAGTCAATGGAAAGCTGCTGTCAGTCAATTTAGATAATACTCAGCCAGGTGGACCAGTGGTCTGACTCAGTCAAAGACCGCTTCCGAACGGAAGGAGGATTGTCCCTGGAATTGTCTAAGCTGGGGGTAGAGCTTGGAAGTTGCATTAAGACCGCCCTGTAGGGTGCCCTAGTTGATGATTCTTATGTACACTGTGTGTCTTACTCATATGTGAAGTGGCATTTGCTTCCAAGTAAGGGTGGGCTTTCGAAAGCTTGGGATGTCTGCTTTTGAGATCATGACTGCGTGGTTTCCATGATTCACCCTCTAGATAAAGCTGCATGGAGAATTCTTTCTCATCCTCCCCCGTAGCAGCTTCACTCCTTTAATTGCTATCATCCCAGTGTGTTAACATTATTTAATTGCTATATTATTAAATGATACAAGATGTACTAAGGGAATTTTTTAATCAGCAAATTTTATAGACTGGGGGTGGGAAATCAGTTTTTTAAAAAAACGAAAGCAAGAGAAGAAGGTTAACAGTTAGGAGGTGGCTGTTTGGTGAAAAAGGACAGCTACTAGAATGACGTTACAATGTAATAGAGAGCGGGGATATCAGTGTGTATATATATATATATATATATATATATATATATATATATATATATATATATTGGAGCATTAATAAATGAGCAGACCTTATACCAGGAGAAAGTTCAGTCTGTGCTTTTGCAACAGGAGGTGGTACATTTGCTGGGACTATCACACTGGACTAAATGGGCCAATGGCTTGATAGAATAAGGCAGCTTTCTAGGTTCGTATGTTAGGTGTGCAATCCTGACCTTTAAAGAGTTATGCAGGGGCCATAGGTAGTACATCTGCTTTGGATGTAGGAAGTCTTAAGTTTAGAACTCCAGTACAGTGGTGCCTCACAAGACGAAAAGAATCCGTTCTGCGATTCTCTTCGTCTAGCGGTTTTTTTTGTCTTGCAAAGCAACCCTATTAGCGGCTTAGCGGATTAGCGCTATTAGCAGTTTAGCGGCTATTAAAGGCTTAGCGGCTTAGCGGCTAAAAGGCTATTAGTGGCTTAGCGGCTTAGAAAAAGGGGGGGAGCAAAAAAAATAAATCGCAAGACTAGCAAGACGTTTCGTCTTGCGAAGCAAGCCCATAGGGAAAATCGTCTTGCGAAGCAACTCAAAAACGGAAAACCCTTTCGTCTAGCGGGTTTTCCATCTTGTGAGGCATTCGTCTTGCGGGGCACCACTGTATCTCCTGGTAGGGTCAGGACTCTGGGAGTGCCCTCTGCCTGAGTCAATGGAAAGCTGCTGTCAGTCAATTTAGATAATACTCAGCCAGGTGGACCAGTGGTCTGACTCAGTCAAAGACCGCTTCCGAACGGAAGGAGGATTGTCCCTGGAATTGTCTAAGCTGGGGGTAGAGCTTGGAAGTTGCATTAAGACCGCCCTGTAGGGTGCCCTAGTTGATGATTCTTATGTACACTGTGTGTCTTACTCATATGTGAAGTGGCATTTGCTTCCAAGTAAGGGTGGGCTTTCGAAAGCTTGGGATGTCTGCTTTTGAGATCATGACTGCGTGGTTTCCATGATTCACCCTCTAGATAAAGCTGCATGGAGAATTCTTTCTCATCCTCCCCCGTAGCAGCTTCACTCCTTTAATTGCTATCATCCCAGTGTGTTAACATTATTTAATTGCTATATTATTAAATGATACAAGATGTACTAAGGGAATTTTTTAATCAGCAAATTTTATAGACTGGGGGTGGGAAATCAGTTTAAAAAAAAACGAAAGCAAGAGAAGAAGGTTAACAGTTAGGAGGTGGCTGTTTGGTGAAAAAGGACAGCTACTAGAATGACGTTACAATGTAATAGAGAGCGGGGATATCAGTGTGTGTATATATATATATATATATATATATATGCAGGTTTTGGTGTCCTCGGGTGTCTTCCCGTGTAAAAGTTGGGGTGTCTAGGCGACGTTTCGACGAGGTCTCACTCGTCATCTTCAGGCTGGTGCTTTCGGCTTCTTGTTACTGGAACAGAGCAGGGTCTCAGTGTTTGAGTTCCTATAAATACTGATGAGGAGGTGTGGTGTATAGCCTCCAATGTTCTGGGCAGAGAGGAAGTTCCCAGGCTAGTGTGCCTTTTCTTCTTTTGTTCCTTAATTGCTTGAGGGATATCATGAGTGATTTCTTGAGTGATATCCTGAGTACCACTTAGGTGGGTCATTAGGTGTGGATTAGTTGCTAAAGCCTTTGTGTCTTGACCTCTTGAACTTTGTGAAGAGTTTAGTTGTGCTCTGGCTTGGCTTCGTGTATAGGGGCGAGCTGTGGTTTTGTGGCCTGTGCCAGCCAGATCTGTGTAGGGATTGCAGGGGGGTGCAGCATCCGGAGGTGCCACCATGGTTTGGCTACTGGATGGTGTCTGTAATTTATCTGTGGGGAGGGTCTGGGTTTGGGTCTGGTGTGGTTGATTGGTGATGGCGTTCTGTGTGCCTCTGGATTCGGTGTCTGTTTTTGTGGGGAGGGCTAATTTCCAGATGTCTGGCAAGCGGGATGTGTCGTCACGCTTGTTCATGTTGTGAGGGTGTTTCTCTATCTCGATGGCTTCCATGATTATTCTCTTGTGGTGATGTTCCATGTTAGAGAGCAATTTGGAATCTGCAAAATTAATTTCGTGTCCTGTTTCTTTCATGTGTTGGAAAAGAGAGGAAGTTTTTTCTTCTTTTTTGACGGCATTCTTGTGTTCTGCGATACGTGCATTTATTCGTCTGTTTGTTTGTCCAATGTACGTGGCTGGGCAGACTTTGCAGGGTATTTCATAGACCCCTTGGTTTTCCAACTGGATTTTATCCTTGGGGTTTCTGAGGATATTGGCTATTTTTTGGTTGGCGCAAATGGCTGTTTTGATATTGTGTTTATGGAGGATTTTGCTAATTTTATCTGTAGTGCCCTTGATATAAGGAAGGAGGGCCATGCCATTGTTTTCTTCTGTGTCTTGGTTTTTGGGTCTTGACAACTCAGTTGTCAAGTGGTCTTTGTCAGCCAGTTACAGAATCTCTCAAATGTGTTAATTGCCAATGGATACCAGCAAAACAGGGTTACGAAGCTAATCCAAAAAGAAACACCCCCCAAAAACCAAGACACAGAAGAAAACAATGGCATGGCCCTCCTTCCTTATATCAAGGACACTACAGATAAAATTAGCAAAATCCTCCATAAACACAATATCAAAACAGCCTTTTGCGCCAACCAAAAAATAGCCAATATCCTCAGAAACCCCAAGGATAAAATCCAGTTGGAAAACCAAGGGGTCTATGAAATACCCTGCAAAGTCTGCCCAGCCACGTACATTGGACAAACAAACAGACGAATAAATGCACGTATCGCAGAACACAAGAATGCCGTCAAAAAAGAAGAAAAAACTTCCTCTCTTTTCCAACACATGAAAGAAACAGGACACGAAATTAATTTTGCAGATTCCAAATTGCTCTCTAACATGGAACATCACCACAAGAGAATAATCATGGAAGCCATCGAGATAGAGAAACACCCTCACAACATGAACAAGCGTGACGACACATCCCGCTTGCCAGACATCTGGAAATTAGCCCTCCCCACAAAAACAGACACCGAATCCAGAGGCACACAGAACGCCATCACCAATCAACCACACCAGACCCAAACCCAGACCCTCCCCACAGATAAATTACAGACACCATCCAGTAGCCAAACCATGGTGGCACCTCCGGATGCTGCACCCCCCTGCAATCCCTACACAGATCTGGCTGGCACAGGCCACAAAACCACAGCTCGCCCCTATACACGAAGCCAAGCCAGAGCACAACTAAACTCTTCACAAAGTTCAAGAGGTCAAGACACAAAGGCTTTAGCAACTAATCCACACCTAATGACCCACCTAAGTGGTACTCAGGATATCACTCAAGAAATCACTCATGATATCCCTCAAGCAATTAAGGAACAAAAGAAGAAAAGGCACACTAGCCTGGGAACTTCCTCTCTGCCCAGAACATTGGAGGCTATACACCACACCTCCTCATCAGTATTTATAGGAACTCAAACACTGAGACCCTGCTCTGTTCCAGTAACAAGAAGCCGAAAGCACCAGCCTGAAGATGACGAGTGAGACCTCGTCGAAACGTCGCCTAGACACCCCAACTTTTACACGGGAAGACACCCGAGGACACCAAAACCTGCATTCCTGTACCCGTGAAAATCTACGAAAGCATATATATATATATATATATATATATATATATATATATATATATATATATGGAGCATTAATAAATGAGCAGACCTTATACCAGGAGAAAGTTCAGTCTGTGCTTTTGCAACAGGAGGTGGTACATTTGCTGGGTTGGAAAAGACAATGAATTGAATTGCAGGATCGTGACTGATTTGGGTAGGAACAGCAGTGGCTGGTGCCCTTCATGATTGGTAGGGAGACTAGCGATAGGTGGAGCCAGAGCCAATGGCAGCCAGAGCCAATCACCTGTAGTTTCACCCATCCTTCTCCCTGTTGAATTCTGAAAGGGCAACACTGAAGATGCATTCATATATCATATCATATACAATATAATTGTAGAGTTGGAAGGGACCCTAAGGATCATCTCGTTCAGGGGTCAACAACCTTTTTCAGCAGGGGGCTGGTCTACCATCCCTCAGACCATGTGGTGGGCCGGACTATATTTTTTTGGAGGAAATGAATGAATTCCTATGCCCCACAAATAACCCAGAGATGCATTTTAAATAAAAGCACACATTGTACTCATGTAAAAATACCAGGCAGGCCCCACAAATAACCCAGAGATGCATTTTAAATAAAAGGACACATTCTACTCATCTAAAAACACGCTGATTCCCAGACCATCCACAGGCCGGATTGAGAAGGCAATTGGGCCGCATGCAGCCCCCAGGCCTTAGGTTGCCTACCCCTGATCTAGTCCAACTCCCTGCAATGCAGGAATATGTAGCTGTTCCATGTGGGAATTGAACCTGCAACCTTGGTGTTATCAGCACCATGCTCTAACTAACCAACTGAGCTAGGCAGATTCACACGTGAGGAGTATTGCATTAGTTTTCCTGATTATAATGCTAGCATTTCTGTCTCATTTTCTAATGCTCCTTTCATACTGCAGTAGCAGTTGTGAAATGGAACTCTGGCTTTTTAGCTGATATACAGTAGAACCTCGCTTGTCAAACATAATCCGTTACGGAAGACCGTTCGACTTCTGAAACATTCAACAATCGAGGCACAATTGCTGGTCGGCAAAATCCATTGAAAAAATGGAAAAAAACGAGCCTCAGAAGCCATTCGACTTCACTTCCAGGTTGTCAGCATTCGAAAGTCTAAACATTCCACAGGAATGGGGTTTTTCCTCAGGACTCTAAGCTCCTTAATGGGTTAATGATTACCTGTTGATTGTTCTTTAGCTGTAAACTGAATGTAACCTTTGATCATGTGATGAGGCTATTGAGTTGCAAATTCACCATCTTGAAAGGGTGGTGGCTGTTAGCCTTTCTCTGAACATGACAGAGGGAAAAAAGGACTTGATAATGGCTCTGCAAAAAGAGCTACATAGAAGGCAAGCTGGAATGGGGGTGGGGAGAGACATTGTTTTGATTGCTGAAGTTATTTTTTATTTCTAAGATGGTGAGCCTGTGCTGGACAACACAAGATATTGTATGGATATTTTTGGATATATCGTTTTATGTTTATGTTTTGTCTTGAAGAGTTCTACAAGTAAAAGTTTGATGATGATGATGATGATGATACCAACGTATACCCAGAAGAAGTATCAGGGAGGTTCATAGAATAAAATCAAAATATAAAACCACAAAATACAAGATCAAAAATAAAAACAACAACCCAATAACTCCCCCCCCCCAAAAAAAAAAAACCCACCACATTTTTTAAAAGAACATAGGATGTCAATCAAATCAACCAAAGGCCTGGTAAAAAAGGAACATTTTCATGGGTGTGGGCAATGATTCATTCCAAAAGGAGTCAGTTCTCATTCATCCAGTTGCTTCAAACTGTGCAATAATAATATCGGCAATAGGAGATGTTGAGGACTGAAGCTGGGACTTCCTGCATGCTAAGCATGTGATCAGCCACTGAGCTATGTGGTCCTTCATCCAAGGGATGATGATGAAACTCCCGGCAGCAATTAGAGCAGCTGAGTCAATGTCAGAGAAAGGTGGGCCATATAATAGGGTGACCAGGTGTGCTACGTTACGGAGAGAACACTCCTCTGCTTGAAAGAGTCCTCTGGGTGAAGGGCTGCTCAGTCCAAAGCCTGGCTTAAAGCTAAAGCATCTTAAGAAAGGAGAGCAAAGGAGGCCTTGAAGATGCCTGTCAACAGTGAGACAGCGGATGCAACAGGTCGCCTGATGACAGTCTTCTCATTATGCTGATATCTATGGCACTTCTAGTTAAATTATAGTAATAGCTTCTAAATTTGCATCTATACACAGGAATCAGAACATGCAAATTTTATGCAGATCTTTTGTCCTCTTTTGGGAGGGGGGATAATTCCCCACCGCAAGGCACAGAACGATTGAGCGGCTCTCATCTCAGAGAAAAGGCAGGTCAGGTTGATGCACAGAGGAAGGAAGGAGCAGAAGTAGCAGTGTGGGGGTGGGGGAGCTGGATAACCAGGAGCTGGGGGTCTCGAGAAGGCAGCAGCCCAGCCCAAAGAAGGGAGCATTGTAAAAGGATGGGGTTCCAAGGAATTAGGAAGGCGGCGGCAAAGGGGCACAGAGGGGAGTGGGGGGGAATTGAATAAAATATTGGGGGGGAGGTAAGCCCTGCACTGCATAATTGATCACATGACACACCATTTGAATGGCAATGCTCATCAAGGAGGAGGAGGCCTGCCCCCCTCAAATATTTTATGGGGGGCAAAGCCCCCTTGGCCCCTAGGATTTGGCTCCTGTGAAGGGGAGCCACCAAGATGAGGAATAGATTTGAAATATCAGCATGTAGATCACTGGCTGGAGCCCTTTAGTTTGAGTAACGAGACATAGGAGAGGAGATGGAGGCCATATTCATCCACACCATACATTTAAAGCACCTAGATTTAACACACTATGATCCCCAGCTTTCTGTGAAAAGAGGGATTGATTGTTGGACCACCCTGAGAACTGTAGCTGTAGGAGGGGAATAGGGGCTCTCCTATCAACTCTCAGCACCCTTAACAAACTACAGCTCCCAGAATTCTTTGGGGGAAGCCATGACTGCTTAACATGGCATCACAGTGCTTTAAATGTATAGTGTGAATGTTGCTGACATATACCGTATTTTTTGCTCTATAAGACTCACTTTTTTCCTCCTAAAAGGTAAGGGGAAATGTGTGTGCGTCTTATGGAATGAATGCAGGCTGTGCAGCTATCCCAGAAGCCAGAACAGCAAGAGGGATTGCTGCTTTCACTGTGCAGCGTTCCCTCTTGTTGTTCTGGCTTCTGAGATTCAGAATATTTTTTTTCTTGTTTTCCTCCTCCAAAAACTAGGTGCGTCTTATGGTCTGGTGCGCCTTATAGAGTGAAAAATACGGTATTTCTTTTTTAATAGGAGCAAATTAGTAGATTGCAGAGGGACCTCTAGACAAGAGTTTGCAGTCTGCCCAAGCACCTAATCTACAGCATGGGTGATCTATAGCATGGTTATCCTGCCCCGCCCCAGTGACCAGGTTCTCAGTCAAGCAACTGCCCCCCCCCCACTGGAGTTGAGATCCACTCACTGTTGTAGCTGCCATTGCTGCTAGTCTCTGCTGCTGCCACGTTGTCCTGAAATAGCCCTTCGGATGCGGCACTTCCTGACAGCGAATGGTTGGAGACAAAGGGAAAGGAGGGTTGGGGGGAAACAGAAAAGGAAAGCAGGGAGGGAGGGAGGACAGGTGGGGGTGGGGGGTATGTGAAGGAATGAAGTAGGGGACAAGAAGGGAAAGGGTGTGTCTTTAACTGCATCATACGTCTTTTCACCGGCTGCAACAACAGCTTAATGCATATTTCAGGCTTTTCGATAGGTGGTTGTCTATGGTGGTATCGGTTTCATAATTTTTGACCTGGCAATATATTGTGAATCATTGTGTGTGTATGTGCTATGCAAAAATCACAATATGGGAAAAGCCACTGTTGTAAACAAAATCTGCCCTTTTCACAAGAGTACACAAGAGCCCTTATAGAGTCCTTTGTAGGTTCTTCATTGGTAAGAGAAAATAACAGAGGCCAACCAGAGAATATTGAGAAGCAAAGCAGCTAGTAAGCCTGATATTTACTAAAGCTGTTGCAACAGGGTGCTCCCCTCAAAAGAAGGAGAGAGGAGGAGGACCCAGAACAAAGGTGTGCCCGCCCTTATATAGAATTTTTAAATTGCCCACCCTCAAACTCCAGACCACCCCCAATACATCATACATACATACATCACAGGGGGCAGTCTAAAACAGAATCCTGAGTGTGTTGTTTATCTCCTGTCTGGCAAGTTACCTGATTGCATTATTTGGGTTTTGGCCACTCTTTTGTTATTATAACTACTTAATTCCTGAATTCAGGTCACAGGCTCACCCTATCCACACCTGAAATGTGCCCTTAAGGCAGGATTTGTGAGCACAGAGACAATGGGGAGGTTTTTTTCATTTCCTCTCTCCTTGCAGAGAAACATTTGGTCAGTTTGGGGGAGTCAAAATGGTTTCAGGACTGTCTTCCTGTACTGTTTCAGACACGTATTTATGTACGTGTTTGCCTTGTACATTTAATTTATATATTTGAGACCTTAAATTCGTACATCATTACCCAATGCCTCTCTCAATTCCTTCAGCCCCTGTCAACTTTGCAGGCGCCAGAAAAAAATCAGGATGCAGAAAAACCATGAAGCCAGCCAGTGCCTCTACATAGCTCCATCACAATGTTGAAACCCAGATACTGCCCAGCCCTAGTTGTGGGTCCCCAAGCAGCTGCCCAAGGATGCTAAGCACTGGTGCTAGGGGATGCTCACAAGCAGGGCATAGTGACAACTGCATCCGTATATCGATACAATGCAGTCTTCACCAACCTGGAGTCTTCCGTAAGTTTTGGACTACAACTCCCATCATCCCCAGCAAGCATAGCACCCTGGCTGGGGATGATGGGAGTTGTAGTCCAAAGTTTCTGGAGGTCACCAGGTTGGCAAAGGCTTATATGTAGAGTTCAGTGATGGTTGGAGGCTCTGGTTGAGAGGGAGGGAAATAATATTATTGCTGTATTTTTTTTAAAAAACTCCCCTGGATTCAGAAGTTACAAGCTGTCTGATATGAGAATCCCACAGCCAACAATGGGGCATTATGCACAAACAAACTCTAAGCAAAAAAAGCAATCAAGATTTAGAAGGGAGGGGGGACACAAATATAATAAAGAACAGTGCTAATCTCATCTAACGTGCTGGGATGAAAGACTGATGTCTCTCTCCCCCGTCCCTCTGCAAATAACTTAGAGAGACGGCACTCCATTGTTGATTTACAACCCTCTTTGAGTAAATATGAAGAAACTGCCATTGCTTCAGACTATACAAAACCCAATGATCTCATCCATTTCCCTTGTATGGTCAGGGGAAGAGAAAGAGGGGGAATATATTTTTTCCTGGCTGCTGTGAGATTCTAGCAAAACGTTGCAAAGCTTAAGTTATTGCTGGGAAGAATTAGAAGGGATTTGGAGCAACCTGTTTTTGATGGAATAATTCGGTTAGGACCTAAGCTACTTATTGGATCTGGTCCACTGCAAGGATGGCTTTAGTTCAGCTCCGTTGCTTCACAGGCCACCTTCCACCATGTCTCACGTTGCTCCCAGCATCAAGTAGCCCCTTTGTAGGCCTCCTCTCAGGACTGGACTTGAATCAAAGGCTTTAAGGTGCCAGAAAGGAGATTCCGACTAAACATCAGGAAGAACTTTCTGACAGTAAGAGCTGCTTGACAGTGGAACAGACTCCCTTGAGAGGTTGCAATCTCTCCTTCACTGGAGGTTTTTAAGTAGAGGTTGGATGGCTATCTGTCATGGATGCTTTAGCTGAGATTCCTGCATTGCAGGGGGTTGGACTAGATGACATTCCAACTCTTAGGAGTCTATTGCATCTTGTGTGAGGCCAAAATCTGCCCCCAAATTTGCAGGTAAGGAGGCACTTGGCTTTGGAAAGGAGGCATGAGGCCCTGGCAGTGTCCTATACTCCACCTACATCCTCCCCAAAGCTGGTGAAGTGCTAACTAGGCTTTGGGAAGGAGAAGGGAAGACTCTGGGACCCCCTCAGAGCCTCGCGCTTCCTTCCCAAAGCCAAGCACCTCACTTACTGGGCTTTGAGAAGGCACCCCCTTAGGTCAGCGCCCAGTGTGAGTGCACTGCTCGCAAAGCCCTAAATCCCTAAAGGTGCTGGCAAAGGACTGGCAAACTCCTGTGGCCCATCTCAGGAGGCTGAACGAGAATGTTATTCTATCTCTTGATCAAGATCAGAGCAGCAACAGCACATTTCTAACTCCATCTAGATACAACTAAAGTCCAGTGCCCCCTAGGGACTAAACTGTATAATGACGCTATCCGCATAAGGGGACTGCCATATCTGAATTTAAACCTGGAGGGTCTTCAGCTCAGGGTGCCTCAGGCCAGTGGCTGAAAATATCTAGTGATGACCAAGAAATGCAGAAGACTAGGCTTTGAGTATTTATACCAGGCCTGGCCAATCCAGAGACTTCATGGCACTTTTCAATCACAGGGGCCAAATCAACCCTGTTGACCTTTGTCTCTGGAATGTACTCAGAGGCCTGAGCACACACCCTGGATTGCATCTATGGCCCTTCGAGGCCAGCATCCTGTTCTCACATTGGCCAACCGGATGCCAATGGGAAGCCTGCAAGCTGGATTTTAGTGCAATAGCGTTCCAAGATAGTTTACTCATCTAATTATTATTATTATTATTATTATTATTATTATTATTATTATTATTATTTATATCCTGCCCTCCCCAGCAGAAGCCGGGCTCAGGGTGGCTATCTAGGTTTCTGCTAAAGTCCAAACTGCTGACAGACATAGACGATAGTACAATGGTGGAGAAACATGAGCAAATGGGCCTCATTAGGACATCCCAGAGGTCTTATGGTGAATTTGTTTGCCCAGCTCATTGCAAACTATTCACATCTAGATGTTGTGCATTCAAAGGGGCTGCTTTTCATGTTCTTGAATTAGGAAGGAAAATTCTTTTGTTGTTGTTGTTCCCTTAGACATTCAAGGAGCTGCCCTTCCAAAAACTCCCGTTCCAATGCATATGCAATTTTGTGCACCATTGCCCACCAATGTTAACATTCTCTGTGTGAGAGCCTAATAATAATAATAATAATAATAAATAATAATAATAAATTTTATTTATATCCCGCCCTCCCCAGCCGAAGCCGGGCTCAGGGCGGCTAACAACAGTCAAATAGTCAAACAGTCAAATTCTAAAAACATTCCATTATAAAAATTAATTAAAATCAAATTGTTGGCAACCGCTTAGGCAAAATTCTGTGCAGGTTGCCAGAGGAGGGAGTCAGGCTGCGCCCTGACCAAAGGCCTGGTGGAACAACTCAAAAATTATTTGATTAAAGGCTACTGCCAGACATCCACCATGCAAGACTCACAGAAATGAATGGGAATTTAAGAAGAACAAGGTTATCATTATACCAGCATATCCATTGACACTTATCAGCACAATATGGGGTGTGGGCACATAAAGGACTGGTCTTTGAGCTTTAGATGATGCACATGAAAGGAACCAGGGATATACTCTAGTCACCATTACTCCCTCTAATAGTGAACACAGCCCAAAGTACTGGAGTCTCAGAGAAACAAGAAGGAGATATTAGCAAATCCAAGGTTGGCAGTAGTTTGTTGTTGTTTTTTAAATGACCCTAAAGGGGCAAACCTCCCAACCGAGGAATCAGCTATAGACTGAGCATAGGAACATTGGGAGCTGCCTTATACTGAATCAGATGTTTGGTCCATGTAGCTCAGTGTTGCTTGCACTGGCTGGCAGTTGCTCTCCAGGGTTTCAGACCAGGGCTCTGTCCCAGTCTTACCTGGAGATGCTGGGGATTGAACTTGTGACTTCTGACTGCAAGACAGATGCTCTGCCAATGAGTTATGGCCCTGAGCATGGACTGTAGCCCTGGAACATTGTGTGATAGAACAGGAGAAAATGAGAAAGTTGGGGAGGGAGTTGGATCAGTATCCTGAAAGAGAGTGTGGCCGACTGGACCGTTGAACTGACTCGTCCCCTCCCTCTGTGAAACAGAAATAACAAGCTTCATTTTGCAAGCCAATCCAAAACTCTAAAAAGCTTTTATATTTTAGCAATGACTGCATGAAAACTGGTGGGTGGGAGGGAGGAATGCTCATGTCTCTCCAAATGTCATCTGTGAATGATGGGATTCTTGGCCCCTTCACTCGGTATCCAAAGCAAAGCAATGCAGAAACTTCTCCATGGCTTTTGTCAGGAACTGCTGACAACTATCCCATGTGGCAAGCCCTGTCACCACAGTTTCTCACCAAAGAACCTTCGAGACCACCCAGGCTGGCCATTGGCTTTTCCTAGATAGGGAAGAGAACCTTCTTTCTTAGTGGCACTTTCCTCAAGTAACATGGTCTATCTGAGTTTGGATGTGTATCTAGCCTGAATTATTGTCTTATTCGCTGATCCTGAATATTCCTCAGTCCTGCCTCCTGGGTCTTCCTCTGAACCAAGGTTGGCACACATATGAAGCAAGGTGAAGAGACTGCCTCAGGTGGCAGGAACCACAAAGGCAGCAGATCTGGCCTCCAAGAAATGTATCATCTACAGCTGTGGTGCTCCTTGGAGGCTGGATCTGCTGGTGCCTCAGCAGTCCTCCCACCCCCAATACAGCAGCATCTTGGTGAATAGGAGGCACTACTGGTCTCCTCCCACTCTTGTTCCTGATGTAGGTCTTTATTATCCC
The DNA here is from genome assembly GCF_964188315.1 of Podarcis muralis. Taxonomy (NCBI): domain Eukaryota; kingdom Metazoa; phylum Chordata; class Lepidosauria; order Squamata; family Lacertidae; genus Podarcis; species Podarcis muralis. Next base: position 21,263,202 of record NC_135668.1, on the reverse strand, counting down.
ATTGTTCTTGATGCAGATCTTCACTCACCCCTTCTTCCCTGGCAGGGGGCTGCCTCAGGTGCCAAAATGTCTTGGGCCAGCCCTGCTCTGAGATTTACTGAACATCCTCTGGTTTAATCCTCTGAACTTGATCTTAGCAATTAAGACAGAGAAAGTAACAACAGCTACAGTCTTTTGCACACTTATCTGGAAGTCAGTCCCACTGGCTTCAATATGACTTCTGTGCAGACGTGCATAGGATCGTGCAGTTTTCAATTCATAGCATATTTTATTTTATGTTCTTTTCCCCTCTTTGAAATGAAAATTCCAAGAGCAAATATTCTGACCACATACTAGCCAGGAGAATTCCCGCTCCCCTCCAAAAAGACAACTCTTTCCATGCAAATATCGTAATTACAAAAGTTAAGGAGGATATTTATATGTAAATTTGTGCCGCTCTTCTTCTCTGTGTCTTGCAGAATGCCCCTTCATATGAAGAAAAGCCTTCAAGTTTGTCACAATTAAAGAGTTCCCAGCACACTCAACAAGCTAACATGTGTGTGTTTGCCCTCACTTATCCCAAAATGCACCACAAAAACCATACTTTTAAAATGCTTTTGGAGTTTCTCTCTGATCAACAAGATGCTTGGCTAGGTTTGATCCACCTTTGCAATGACCTTATATTCTTTCTCTACACCCCCTTCCTCACCTGCCTTCCTGCCTGTCTCAACAGTTTTCATAATGCCATTATACAAATCTATACCCCCCCAATATAGTATGATAGTGGTGGTGGTGATATTGTGAACCATTTTTGATCAGGCCATGGATCTGGCAGTAAGATCCAACCCATCATTTGGAAGCCAGTGGTCTACAAAGTCTTATGAAAAAGCATCTCCACCACCATCACTCAGCTCTGTGGTCCAGCTCTGAGGGCCTTCTGGTGGTTCCCTCACTGCAAGAACTGAAGTTACAGGGAACCAGGCAGAGGGCCTTCTTGGTAGTGGCGTCTGCCCTGTGGAACACCCTCCCATCAGATGTCAAGGAGATAAAGAATGATACAACTTTTAGAAAACATCTGAAGGCAGCCCTGTAGAAGGAAGTTTTAAATGTTTGATGTTTTATTATCCATTGGAAGCTGCCCAGAGTGGCTGGGGCAGAGGGCCTTCTCAGTAGTTGGTGCCCCCCCCCCCCGTGGAACACCTTCCCATCAGGAGAAGAATAACTATATAACCTTTAGAAGACATCTGAAGGCAACTTTGTTTAGGGTTGCTTTTTAATGTTTTATTATATTTTTATATATGTTGGAAGCCACCCAGAGTGGCTGGGGCAACCCAGTCAGATGGGCAGGGTACAAATAATGTATTATTATTATTATTATTATTAGTCAATATGACTATATTAGCTTTCCTTTCATACTGCTACTTCTTTAGCCCCTATCACCTATTTTTCCTCAGAGCCCCCTGTTCTTGTTGCTGGATAGGTGTTATAAAAAAGAGAGGATGAAAACACAAATTGAAAGCATAACTAAAGCATAGCTTGGCCTAAGCAGCTCTCGGCATCACAACTTTTGCCTCTGTGAGCCATGCTTAGTCCCCGCCACCCGCAAGCTCCAATTCATTGGCACTCCCAACCAAGAGCTTCCCATCGACCTGACAGGAGTTCCTTTGTCAGCATTACTCTCATTACCGATAATAAAATGAACAGCAAGCACATCCGAAAGTATCAACCACACAGGTGGAGAGCTGAAGGGGAGAGAATGAAGTGGGGAAAGGAAGTCTGAGGATCAGGTGCTGCAGGGAAGGGGGGGGGACGGAGAAATTAGGATAATTACCATTCTGAGATAATGCCATGCAATGTAACACAGCCTAATTGTCCCATTAATTCCTCTGCACTCACAATGCTTTGCTATGAAGGGCTCTTCAAGTTTCAAAAAGGAAGGGAGGGTGGGAGTCATTAACTGTGGGTCTTTTTTCTGTTAGGTGTAAATGAGGGAGAAGAGAGAACAGCCAGAGAGAGAAAGAAAAACTCACCAGGAACTTACGAAAGCTACTACAGAACAGCTCCCCTTTCTGGAGGGGGGGCATGCTGCGGGTGGCGACCAGGGACCTCCCAGTGACCCAGCTGTGGGCAGGGGAGTGCTGCCCACATCATTAGAACTCCCAGCCACCGTATCCCACCCACCCCCCCAGCTCACCAATCGGGTTAGCCGGGAGTGTGGCCACGTGGTGTTTAAACCGCAGCATGGCTGGGGAGAGCAGCCTCCATTCGTCTCCTCCGTCAGATCTCCCAGCCCCCTCTCTTTTCTTGAGTTGTTTGACTATGGCCTTACTATGACTAATGTTGGTCACCTGGTTGTCAGGGCCGGGTAGGAATTTTTCCACTTGGCAAATTGGCACCAGCCATTTGGCTTTCGTCTACCTAGTAGCAATCATCACAACTTTGTAAGGTTAGGCATTGGGTAAGCCTTGTCATGCGAGGGGCTGTTGTTGCCTCTAGCCTGCCCCTCCATGTTAAGGATATCCTGTTAAAGGGATCCGGGGGTGTGGTTCCTGTCTGAGGCCTGGGTGTGGGCCATGCCACAACCCCACCGGTGACCCTGGGGGTGCTCAATTGTTGTATATCATAGGGCTCCCCCTATCGTTGGTTGACCCTTACGGGACTCCTGCAGACAGGTAGGAGTCAGGATATAGTCTTGCTTCACCCAATTGCCTAAGCCAAACCGCTCACATCTATAACCAATAAAGTTGTGGCCTAAGTTATCCCATTAACCCAACATATTTGTGTCTGTGTGTTTACTTCTGAGGGAACTGCAGGGCCTGGAGCCTCGCCACGCAAGGGCTTCTACTGGGAGCAGGGATGGTGGCATCCAGTGGCGTAGCGTGGGGGGTGCAGGGGGGGCCGGCCGCACTGGGCGCAACATCGGGGGGGGGCGCTCGCCGCCTCCGGAGTCGCCGAAGAGCCTTGGGCGCAGGCTGTAGCAGAGCCCCATGTCTCGCGGAACCGACGAGCTGGCAGCGGCTCTCAGCGCTCGCCGCGGTCCCCGCGCGTCAGGGCCGCGGAGGGCGCACCAGGCAGCCCCTCCTCACAGCCCCGCCGCTGCTGCTGCAGCTGCTGGGCCATGTTGCATTTTCCTCGCCTCTCTGCCCTCCTCCTCCTCCGAGCAAGCGGCGTCGTTTGGGCGGCAGCGCCAGCGGCAACTCGCCTCAGATCACCTGACACGGACCCGCCACCGCCGTGGCTACCTTACCGTAAATACCCCAGCCCAGGCAGCAGCAAGAAGAAGCTGGCAGCGGTGGCAGGTTAGGGGTTAGGGGGCACAAATTACTTGCCTTGCCCCAGGTGCTGACAACCCACGCTACGCCGCTGGTGGCATCAGTCAATTTCACTTTGTTTCTCATATCTCCAGTTCAGATCTCCACATTTCCACATCAGTTAACTTTTTTTTTTAAGTGTCCCCACCAGCATTTTAGTAAGAACATAGTAGGAGCCCTGCTGGGTTAAGTCAATGACCCATTTTGTCTAGCATCCTATTCTCAGAGTGGCCTCCCAGATGCCCAGGGGAACATCACGAGCAGGACTTGAGCACAAGAGCAGTCTTCTGGGGGTTCCCATCAACTCATATAGAGAAGCATTTCTGCCTCTAACCATGGAGGCAAAGCATAGCCACTAGGGCTAGTAGCCACAGGTAGAGGTATCCTTCATGAATCTGTCCAATCCGCTTTCAAAGCCATCTAAATTTGGGGTCATCACTTTACTCCTGCGCAAGCAAATGTACACATTTTTCCATGCAATTTTTCAATGAAAAATTTCTATGCAATTTCCCCTAACACAATGCAGTTTTATACATTATTTCCACATATATATATATGCATCTTTATGCCCATTTTACCCCAGGACAGGCACTTTTATATATATCACTTGGCTGGAGAACTGCAAATAAGTGCAGACTTCAGCAAGTGTAGATTGGGTAGGTTTTCCTTTGAATGTGAACTGAACTGAACTGAACTGAATTTTTCACCTCCCATCCCATGTTGGAGAGATCTGCATTGGAATTTTCAGAGTGGCCACCATTGCTTCTCAAGTTGTGCGAAATGCCCCAAAGGAATCATCCTAGTGTTACTTTTGGAAGTCCCCTCTCTTAACTGGTATAGAAAGGTCCATAGCTCAATGGTGGAACACCTGGTTTCCAGGCAGAAGGTCCTTGGTTTAATCCCTAGCATTTCCAGGTAGGGCTGAGAAACATTCCCTGCCTAAAACCCTGGAGAACTTCTGCCAGTCAGTGTAGACAATTCTGAGCTAGATGAACCAATAGTCCATCTCATTATAAGGCAGCTTCCAGCTTCCATCAGAGATGCTTGCATTGTTTGACGCCGAATAGCTGCCTTAAACATCATATCACTTGGGAAAGAAGGAACAAAATGATTCTGCTGAGAGGCAAGTAATAAATGGCTTATTAGATACTGAGGCATCTAATTTGCACTCCCTCTTGTCCCAAACACCTACTAGGCTACTGACAGGTGCCCTAATGACAGGGTTGGGATCACAAGCAGCTCTTCCACCAACTCTATTTAACTGGAAATGGCCGGCATTTCACAGGTCATTATTTCTTCAGTTTTAATCAAGGGGAAAAGGGCCAGAAGCTCATTTAATTAGCATCAATCAAATGGGAGGGAATGATAGAACTCCTGAAGGGCAGGTGAGGAATCGATTTATCCAGTTACGCTGCAGCTAGATTTCCAAGAGTGGCCTAGTAACCATGTGCTAAATATACTGCAGCGGAATTTCTAGCAGCAATTTTCACATACCAAAAGAAGAGAGTATGCCTGCATTCGTGGACTGAGTCTCAGCCCAAGAAGAAAGAGGGCTGGTAGCTCATAAGAAGAGCTTGGATCAGGCCAATGACCCATCTAATCCAGCATCCTGATCTCACAGTGGCCTGTGTGACACCCTCACTCTCTTCCCATGTTGCTTCCAGCAACTGCTATTCAGAATCATTGCTGCCTCCAAAAGTGGTGGTAGAACATAGCCATCATGGCTGGTAGCCATTGGCAGCCTTCTCCTCCATGAATTTGTTCAGTCCCCCTTTCATGTCTTACTCGCCTATTCTCTAAACTAAAATGTCCCCAAAGCTGCAGCTTTTGGGAATCACTCCATCTCATTCCATGTGAGGGTCACATCTGAACTGCTTAAACTTATAGGGTCTTGGCCATGCCCTCCAACATTCATCAGATGCAAATAGGGAAATTGCCTATTTGCTAGCTCTTAATAATAAGAGCATAATCTTTGTATACTCTTTATGAAAAATGTTCTTATATGTCCACAAAATGTCCATTCATTTCAGCAGAGGGAACAAATCTAGATACACCCAGAGATATTTACCAGGGCAGCTCTTATGAAGAGGAGAATGCCATCCGTGAACTGGATCTGGATTGGGGGCAGATGTTTTCAGCTGCCTTGGATTTAGCAGCAATCTCATGGTTTTGGAAGAAAAACCCTCATTAAGGAATGCCACAAACTCCTGAGCTTTTTAGCTTCTGATGGCAAAAGCTGAAAATTCTCCATAGCAGATAAGTATCCTGAGCAGACAGGAGGGTTTCTGGTTATTGCCAATGGGGTGGGGGAAGGTACAAGCTGAATGTGCAAGGAGATAGACAATCAGGCTCACTGAATGCAATGCAATGCAATGCACCCTGTAGTGAATACAGTGATTAAGAACTGCACTGCAAAAACTGCACATCAGTATTTGCAGATAAATGTCTTAATCACGCACTCTCCTAAAGGGAGAGAAGGTGCACATCTGTGTGGAAATAAAGGGGCTGGTTTCATGCACCCTTTCTCTCTAAGGAAGGTATATCAAGAATCCAATCCACCCATGCCTGTGTCTTTGAAATATGATGGTTGCCAGGATGATAGTTTCCTTTTGACGTTTTCCACTGCTCGAAATGTTATCTCCAATCTGTATGTGTGTGTGTTTCTTTTTTTAAAAATGATTTTCCAAACCATAAAACAAAACCCTCTTGCCTTGTCAAAGCTGGATAAACAGCTGAACTCATTCCAAGGTGATCTGAATAGGAAAAGGATGCATCTGTCTTCAGGCAGAACACAGAGAGACTTATGGGGAGAAGAAGGCTGATGTTGCTGCTGCTTTTGTTACATAAATGTCTGTTTGTTGTACACAGACGTGTTGCGGGAAATTAAGCAGTTCACCTTTGCAAAGCGCTTTGCATCCCACTTAGGCGAGAGCCAGATGGTGCTTCTCTCCCTTTGTTTTAAAAGATTTTAAAAAACAACACCACCAACATCCAAGCAATGAAAGCAAAGAGCCAGGCGTCGAGCCTGAGCCCAAAATGTATTCATGCATCCCATCACTTGTGCTTAGTAAAAATGCAAAATGTGTGCAATTACAGGCACATACATATGGACAAACATACCTAGCCAGAGCCATGCAGAGAGGTCTGGTGGGTTTTAACTAACTTGGCAGCCTGCAGTGAGCTTTAGACCTGTCATGTCAATGTCAACCTTCAGATGGAATTCTCCACAGCCTATACCCGAGAAAATGATAAATTGCTGCATTCTCCAGGGGAAACTCAGCATGGACGCTCACAGGAACATTTCAGTGAAATCACCTGGAACTCAAGTTTGCTTTGGGTTCCTGCCCTGGGAACCACAAATCTGAATCCATTAAAAGGTTATTCTCAATTGCAGAGAGACCCTTCCGCTTATCACCGAAGGGTATGTTGCTTAATTCAATCCTAGATAAGGAGCTTTTCTGCAATGATTATGGAATGCCCTCCCCAAGGAGGTGTGTCTGATACCAACATTACAAGCATTTTTGGCACCCAGTGATGACCTTCCCATTTGCCCAGGCATTTTAGCATTTCGGGGGGATTGTGGGGGATTTAGTTTGCTCTATTCTGCATTTTAGTTTTTCATGTTTTTATTTGCTTTTGCCTTTCTTGCATTTTGCTATGTTCTATCTTTTTGTTGAGTTTCTAAATCGTATTGATGTGTTGTTATGAATTAGTTTAGTACACGATCCTGGGGAAAAAAAGATCAAAGGGAAATTGAGAAACATTTGCTTATTTTAAATAAATAAATAAAATCAGTTGTGACCTGAGCCTTAGACCTCCAGCCATTATAGCAAGCCAGGTGAATGACAACCCCATGAAGTCCTACAGAAGCAGAGGCTTATCAATGCACTGATGATCTGCACTACATGGCTGGTAGGTTGGATTTCATGGGCTGCAAACTGAGTGTGCCTGATCTAAGGTCACAGCCAAAGAATGTGCGAAAAGGTCAAGATCATCAGGCATACTCTCACACCAGCATAGAGAGCAGCCTGCCCAGTTCTCGTGCCCTACAAATGTTTATGACTCCCATCAGTCACAGCCAGCATGGCCAATGATCAGGAATGAATGGGGCTATGGTCCAAAACATCTGGAGGGTACCAGATTGGAGAAGTCTTGTCTAGTGGCTAGAGTCACATAGTGGCTACACCAATGATTGCACTGGCTTTCTGCTTCTCCCCACATGAACCCACTGAGACCATGTGTTAATAATCTGAGGTCCTTCTCTGTGTGCCCACTCTGAGGGAGGTGCAAAGAACAACAACACAATAACAAGGCTTCTCAGTGGTCGCTCCCCATTTATGGAATGCTATCTCCAGGGAGGCACACCTGGCATCATCGTTCGTTACCTATTGTTGTGAGGTGTTTTATTTGGGGGGGGGGGAGGCTGTATGTCTGAGTCCCTGAGTCCCTTCTATTTCCTGAATCCAACCAGGATCCAATTGCTGTAATAGCCAGACAAGTTTCTTGGTAATGGCCCCCTAAGTATGGGTTGTTAGGGTATCAAAGAAAGTGGTTCTGTGCCAGAGGATAAATGGGTGGGTCTCCCTGCTAGTTAGAATGACAAAACCAGAGCTGTGTGTGTCAGATGGAAGCAGGCTGGACAGCTGAGACAGAGAGCCAGGCCTGATCTCTGCTGGGATCCAAGTCTGTGGCCATGGGAGAAGTCAGACCTTCTTGGCATGTTAATGCTGTGAGCCCCTCCATTGTATTCTCAGGTTGCATATAAAAGGTAAAGGTAAAGGGACCCCTGACCATTAGGTCCAGTCGTGACCGACTCTGGGGTTGCGGCGCTCATCTCGCTTTATTGGCTGAGAGAGCCGGTACAGCTTCCAGGTCATGTGGCCAGCATGACTAAGCTGCTTCTGGTGAACCAGGGCAGCACACGGAAATGCCGTTTACCTTCCCACCAGAGCGGTACCTATTTATCTACTTGCACTTTGAGGTGCTTTTGAACTGCTAGGTTGGCAGGAGCAGGGACCGACTAACGGGAGCTCACTCCGTTGCGGGGATTCGAACTGACGACCTTCTGCTCAGCAAGTCCTAGGCTCTGTGGTTTAACCCACAGCGCCACCCGCGTCCCACACCAGGTTGCATATATGTGTCAATAATTCAGCTCCGAGGGCCTTCTGGCAGTTCCCTCACTGTGAGAAGTGAAGCTACAGGGAATCAGGCAGAGGGCCTTCTTTGTAGTGGTGTCCGCCCTGTAAGACATCTGAAGGCAGCCCTGTTTAGGGAAGTTTTTAATGTTTCATATTTTATAGCTTTTATTATTATTATTACTACTAATGTTCTGTTGGGAGCCATCCAGAGTGGCTAGGGAAACCCAGTCAGATGGGCGGGGTATTATTATCATCATCATCATCATCACCACCATCATCATCATCAATAAACCATATACCATAAAGACACCACAGTCTCCACTGTCCCTCATTCCAAGGAAACCTAACCCTGGGTAAGGGCCTGGGACCCCTGGAATCTTGCACCGCTCAGAGATTAAGGTAGCATGCACCATTCTCTTTCCCATTTCCTTTCTGCCAGGCCTTTGACCTTTCATTATCTGTGGCTTCTTTCAGTGGGTGGGATGCTTTAGGCCTGCCTTCTTATCAATATGAATGTACTTTTAGCTTTTATTCTGTTTTAGTTTTATGTTCAATGCATGTACTATTTTTTTTTGTAAGTCACTGCAAGCTACTTTTTATAATAACAATAACAATAACAACACGCTGCAGCAGTGGGACCAAAGAGAACTAAGTTCAGAGTCTCACTTAGCCACGTTGCTCTTTGGATGACCTTAAGCAGCAATCACTTAGCATGGCGAAAGCAAGGCAAGAAGAAAGGAGATGCTGGCAAAACATCAGGAAAAACTTTCTGACAGGAAGAGCTGTTCGACAGTGGAACAGTCTCCCTCAGGAGGTTGGGGTCTCTCCTTCCTTGAAGGACTTTAAGCAGAGGTTGTATGGGCATCTGTCATGGATGTTTTAGCTGAGATTCTTACACTTACACTGTGGGGGGTGGACTAGAGGGGGACCCCTGGGGTCCTTTCCAACTCTATGGTTCTATGAACTCTATGTACATTGCTGTGGGTTCCTTAGATAAAGATTTCCTAGATGTTCCTGGGGAGATCCCAGAAAGTGATGTGGATGGATGGTGGTCTCACATACTGTACTTCTTAATGCCCAATTTGGGTGCAACACACACTGATCTTCCTTGCCCACAGTTGTGCATCCTGTGGCAGCATCCAGGTTAGATTACCATTGATGTGCTTTACGTGTGGGTGACATCCTATAGTTTGCCTCAGCGCTCTCCCTCCATCCCACAAAATAAAAGGTGAGAAATAACTGGAAATCAAATAAGTCCAAATACTTAGGGCCAGCGCACTGGACCATCCTGTTCCTGGTTCTTGGGTTTTCATTCTGCCCATAGTAACCACTTCCTGTTCATGATTAACCGATTGTCGGACTTGCTCTTCATGACCAGAATTGTCTTATCCCCTTTCCCCGGCACCACTCAGCATACATTTGAAGAGATTTGCAGACAGGGGTCAGATATTGCAGACCGTGCCTGTCAGATAACATGTTTGCCATAAGAGACCTTCCTCCTCTTGCCCCCGATCCCAAGCTGCGGGAGCTTATCTCGCATCCTTCTGAACCTTCCCGAAAGATGGTGTCCAACCATCTACCTCCAACAAATTATTCCCTTGTCTGAATTGTGTTCGGTGCTGAATGAAGTGTACCGAGGTCGGTCCTAAATTGCCTATTATTTCCTCTCCCATATTTTATGCACAGTTATCAGTCTCTCTTCCAGTTGCCTTTTCTGTAAGCCCCGCGTATTACGTTTCCTTAATCTCCCTCTGCAGGTCATGGCCTCCAATCCTTTAATCATCTTTGTTGCCCTCCACTGGATTCTCTTTAATTTATCAATGTCTTTTCGTTAATGAAAGACACAGAGAAAAGAAAGAGAATGGAATGTACAGCTTGTTCCGCTGTAGCGATGCCTGTTTCTAGGGAAGGGAGAAAAAGAGAAAGAGAAAAGAGGGAGGGATGTCGAACACATGCGGTGGAATAAAGGATAAACATGTCAGAAGGGCAACATGTGGATTAATGAAGGCATTGTAAATGCATAAGAAATGGCTAGAAAGGGGGAAAAAGATTACAATTCTATGTATTTTCTAGGGAATGACTGCTGTTTCTAGCACTATGATTTTTGGACAAGGGATGACTCTTGTAGGTTAAGAATAGATCTTCATGTACATTCAAAAGCACTTTCCCATTTTATTTTATTTTAAAAATGAGAAATTAAGCCCAGCCCCTTGCTAGACTTCTGAACTGCAAACAGTATGGTGTAATGGCTAGAGTAGAGGTGGGAAACATGTAGCTCTCAAAATGTGGTAGCAGCTAGATAGCTCAGCCGGTTAGAGCGTGGTGCTGATAATGCCAAGGTTGCAGGTTCGATCCCTGCGCGGGACAGCTGCTTCATTGTCATGGTCCCTTTGAATTCTACAATTCTATGATTCTATGACCATCACTCTTATCATCCCTGACCATTGGCCATGCTGGCTGGGGCTGATGGGAGCTGGAGTCTAACAACATCTGGAGGGTGACTGGTTATTTGCCTCTGCATTAGAGTGCTGGACTGGGACCTGGGAAACCAGGGTTCAAATCCCTACTCAGCCATGAAGCTTATTGGGTGACCTTGGACCAGTCAGAGCCTCTCAGCCTAACCTACCTCACAGGGTTGTTGTGAGGATAAAATGGGGAAGAGAAAGGGAAGAGTGTGTGAGTGCCACCTTGAGCTCCTTGGAAGAAATATGAGATAGAAATGCAGTAATAAACAAATGATCTACCTAGAAAATGCTTTGTGGTTCACAGGTAGTTGAGTGGCCTAAGCATAGGTGTAGATTATTTAGTGCATGAAAATGAAAATGCAGGAGTTGTTTCACTTGAAAAAGCAATCATGAGCGTGAGATCCTCTAGAACAAAGGTAGGAAATCTGTGTCTTTCCAAATGTTAACAGAATACGACTCCTACCACCCCTCACCATTGGCTATGCTGGCTGGTAACTAGGAGTCCAGCAACATCTGGAGGGAGACATAGGATCCCAAACACTGATCTACAAATTCCACTTGGACTGCTGAATGGAACGTTCTAATCATTAACATCTCACCGACTGCAGTAATTTCCATTTTTTAATGAAAACGATCGATCAATCCACAATTCTGCCTTTCTTCAGAATATAGCTGTACTCTGTTGGTTCTGCTTTTTCCAAAATTACTAATTTACTCAGGCACAATATTCCCTCCCCAACTGAGTGTGCTTCAGCCGACCACATGGGAACATTGGTTTCCAGGATCCTTGAGTCACCCCTCTCTGCCCACTGCTTATGTCATCATGGACTTCTGAGGCCCATTCTGTACATATAGTGGAATCAAAGGGTCATACCTTAACTGGACCTCCTTACTTCAATCTGCCAGTTGGAGTTTGTTATGTCTTAAGGCTCATCTGAAAGACTGGGGTTGCTTACAGACTTCCTGCTTCCTGAGCAATCACCCTTATCTGTTTCCCCAAAGTTTAAGGGTGGTGAAACATCCAGTTGTTTATTGAGTATTCATTCTGATCTGTTTTCAAGGGAGGTGCCACAGTGTTGCATCAAAGCAATTGTTGCCCCAACACATGCCAGTGCAGTTTTGTGCCACTTTCCTTATTTTCTGTGGCAGCCCCAGAATTGAGTGATGCCCTCCCCACAGAGGGGCATCTAACTTTTTCACCATACACTTGAGATGTCTGTTTGCAGGGCACACCCTATTCCACTGATTGTGATCTGCTTTAACTGTTTCTAATTTTAATTTGTTGTAACCTGGCTATGGCACTTGCTGGTAAAGGGTGGGTAGTAGCAATAATAATAATAATAATAATAATAATAATAATAATAATGTTCTCCCCTGTTATTAGATTCAAGCCTATGGAATACTGAGGCATGCTGCTTATGAGAATAGAAATTTTGTTCAGCTGCCATCACTAATAACTAGCAATAGAGCTGCCCTCCATATTGTACCAAGCTTGGGTGAGGAAAGATGGGGTAGATGTGGAAACCTTCTGCAATGTCATTTCCCAGCTTTTGTACCACCCCCTCCGGGCTCCATTACCAGAGCCACCTTACCCTGTAGTAATCGGTGCTGTAGATGTCTCTGGACATCCCAAAGTCTCCAATCTTCACCAGCAGGTTAGCTCCAACCAAGCAGTTCCTCGTAGCCAGGTCTCTGTGTACAAAGTGCTGGGAGGCAAGGTAAACCATCCCTGAAGCGATCTGGCTGGCAATGTGAAGCATTTGAGAAAGGCCCAGCTCCCCTTTCGCATGCCGAGGCTGCCCATCCACGAGGATCATCGCATCCGGGCCGTGTGCCCTGTGGAAGGCGAGAGAGGGTAATGTTTAGGTGGAGTCTCATTTTCTTTGCAAGTTGAATCCCTTGGTTTGGGCTCTACCTGCTGGAGCAGCAGAAAAGAAGCTTGCTCCATCTTCCATGGGGCAGCATTTGAAGAAGGCTATACAGTGGTACCTACAGGTTATATACGCTTCAGGTTACATACACTTCAGGTTACAGAGAACAGAAATTGGGCAGCGGCAGCAGTGGGAGGCCCCATTAGCTAAAGTGGTGCTTCAGGTTAAGAACAGTTTCAGGTTAAGAACGGACCTCCGGAATGAATTAAGTACATAACAGAGGTACCACTGTATATCCACTCATATCAACTCTTGGTCTTCTCTTCTCCAGGCTAAACATATTGTGATATGGAGAATGGAGAATTAACAGAGGTTCGAGAAACTTACTATCCACATTAAACGATAGTATGCATGAGCCCTTGGTCAGTTTTCACCATCCACCCCGGTTCATTGCCAGCATGGAAGCAGAACGGTGAAAATGCCTAATATGTGGCGAAAGAAGGACAATGTTGCTGTGGCCTCCTGTCTCTTTTATTAGATACAACAGCAACATTTCCTTTGTGGTTCTCTCTTCTGGCTTCGTTTGAAATTAATCCTGGCATTTCACCCTCTTCAACAACAGCAGCAGCAGCAGCCCTGCAGAGAGCGAACAAATTGAAAAATGCCTGTGCGCAGATGGATCCCTCCATCTTGACATGGAGCTAAACTCTGAGAGCAACAAGTTCTGACTTGCTTGCATCCTGGAATTTCTCTCTCTGATAAGCTTGAGGCATACGCGGAGGGGAGGGGGGAAGGAAGACAGATATGACATGGCAGCGACAGATTTCTGCCAAAATATTTCTGGTTCAGCTGTTGAAGCTTTTCACGGCTCTCCTTCAGATGCTTTCCAAAATGCATTGTTGAAAGAGAGGGAGATGACAGGGCTCCACAAATGGGGATGTGACAGGTCAAGTGGCTTGCATTGTTAGGAGTCACCTATAGTGGAAAAGGCGAGTGCTGAGGACAGGTCTAGGGATGACACAGGGATGCTTGAGGAATTTGATCCTTGTGGATTATGGTGTGAGCCGACCTGGACCACATTAACACCATACATTTATAGTACTATGATTCCACTTTAATCTCTCATGACTCCCCCTAAATAACTCTGCGAGCTGTAGTTTGTAAAGGATGCTAGGAGGTGATAGGAGACCCTTATTCCCCTCACAGAACTACAGTTCCCAGAGTTCTCTGGGAAGAGGAATTGATTGCTAAACACACCAACTGAACCAGTGTTTTCCAAACTTGGGTCTCCAGCTGTTTTTGGACTACAATTCCTATCATCCCTGCCGGCTGGTCCTGCTAACTAGGAATGATGGGAGTTGTAGTCAAGGAACAGCTAGATACCCAAGTTTGCGAAACACTGTTCCTTTTCTGCCCCCCCCCATTCCTTCTTTCTTTAGTTTCTTTTTTTTATTTCATGCAGAATTGTTTATTTTATTGTATTGTGAAAACTTCAATATCCCCCCCCCAAAAGCCCCTTTCTTCTACTGTGTGTGTATGTGTAATAACTTTATGAGATCACCTTCAGTACCAGAAGTTCAAACAATAGGTGCATAATGATTGTCGTCCACAGCCTGGCCAATGTCCAAGAACTCTCTAAATGTACTGCAATACTTTTTCATCTGTACAGGTTTTTGCTGGCTCCAGTAAAGCCAGGAGCAGGGTGATGCTTTAGTACTTTTCAGGTTGTAGCAATTGTATTAATTTTAAGTGGATATTCTGCACTGTACTGTGTCACTAAATCTTTCTCTCTAAGCATGTGTGCGTGTTTTATGGCTTTTTGTGATGATAACAACTGCTACGGAGTACTGTCACCGCTTTTCCATTTTTTGTTTTCTGGAAGCAAGGATCTGGAGGATGTCTGGAAAGAAGCTCCTTAGTTAAGAAAATAAGAAGAGTCTGCTGAATCAGACCAATGGCCCTTGTAGCCTAGCATCCTGTTCTCACAGTGACCAACCAGAAGCCTATGGGAAACCCACAAGCAGGATTTGACCTCGAGAGCACTCTCCCCTCCTGTAGTTTCCAGTATTAAGCTGCAGCCTTTGTAAACAATAGCCATTACAGGCACATGGAGGCTTTCATGAACATGGTGCCTCATTTAGATGCTAATGCATGCAGTGAGCCTGTGCCTTCAAATGTGTGTCTGTTTGCTGTTGACAAGTAGAGGATGGGATTTGCTGAGGGAATCATTGTGTTTTAATTACACGGAGAGAAAGGCATTGAGGAGAACTAGAAAAACACAAGGTGGATTCAGAGGCCGTTGTCTCTTTGACCTTGGCAACATGGGGGGAATTGCCAATATTCCTTTGTTAAATCTAGTGGAACAAAGCTTTTGGATTTTTGCTAGCTTGTCAGAGTGACTTGGAAAATGCATTTAATCTCACAAAGTCTCCCCAATCCAAGGCAGGCCTATAGGGCTGGGAAGGAAAAACATCAAGAGCTCTGATGCTTCAAATCACCTCTAATGCTACCACAGCCCGAAGGTTCTGGTTTTCTTTCAGGAAGGGAATGGCGTCCCTCAAAATGCCTGTGTTGCTAATATACATCTCTTTGGATGCTTCCCAAAACGTCTTGTCCTTTTAGATGCCAGCTAAAATAAATGGCAGCCGAGGAAAGGGATTTATTTGTCCCAGTCACGAGTCAGATTCCACAGCTGGAGCACTTTGCCTTGGCAAATGTCGCAAGGACTCAACTCTATTGCTCATGGGTCATTGTCTGCATTGTTAACACATTTATGCTCCCGCTGAATAAACACAATGGGGGAAAACAAAACAAAACACACACACACCTAGCTTCTGATTTTCTAAATACAAGGAACTAACAACTGATCTTTATTTAAGGGCATGCTGCACTCCATGAATACTGGAAATCTTATACCCCACAGATCCTTGCATTGTACATCATAACAGATGAAGAGCCCAGTTGGATCAAATAAAAATGGCCCATCTTGTCCTGCATCCTGTGGCCCGTCAGATGTCCATGGGAAGCCCACAAGCAAAGCCTGAGTGTAGCACTCTCACAACTTGTGATCCTTAACAGACATTGTCTTCAATAGTGCAGTGAGAGCGTAGCTATCATGATTAGTAGCTTTGATTGCTCAGTGTTGGCCAGAATCCAAGGATAAACGAAATACTTATAAGATAGACTGGCTGAAATTTTCAGTGAGCAGGAAAGGTGCTGCTGCTGCTGCTGGTTCAGCCCAGCAGTGGCTAACCACGCTTGCCAAAAGAGCCACGCATGAAGTAAAAGATAATGTGAGTCCAGTGCATCCTAAAGTTCTGCATGTCTTGGAATGGCCTACACAGAGCTGTGGAGTAATCAGCAAATTGGTGGAGAGCTAAGAAGGAAGGGGCAATAAGAGGCAGAAGGTATAGATCGGACTCTGTGCCTGTTATGAGCTGCCAGGGATAGGACCAAGAACCTTTGGTTCTGCGTATAGGTGTTCCCTGTGGTGAGCTATCAGTACTCCAGGACACAATAGTTCATATCAGAACAAAATATAAATGGAGTGGATAAAACAATAGCAAAGTCAGTTGCAGCAATGGTCGAATCTGGCCAAGGCAACTGTCCTCCCCATGGTGGTCTATGGGGAAAAAGATGGGTTTTCAATTGTTGCTGGGATCTTGACATTGTGTCAATCATATTTCAAGTAGGAGGACATTCCATAGTCAGAGTGTCACCACAAAATAGGCCCTTTCTCTGGTCAATGCATAACTGATTGCCCTTAGATTGCCAGGAGGACATCAACTGCTGATGTTAGCTCAATGACAGATTGGTATAGGGAGAGATACCTCTTCCGATATTTAGGCCCCAAGTTGCCCAAGGCTTTAAAAGTCATTATTAGCACCTTGGTGGGGCACAATTCCCACTTCAAAAGGCTTTATGGTTCCTTGAGGTCTCTCCTTAAGAACTTTAAATCACTGTAAACCAAGTTTGTTCAGGATTTACCTCAAAAACTTATTCAGGTCTCCGTGTTTCATGTACTCAAATACCATTATGAGAGGGTCTCCATCACCACAGACACCATAGAACTTTACAATGTGGTCATGCTGAAGGTTGGTGAGAAGTTCTGCCTCCCTTTGGAAATCCTTTCGGGCAGCCAAAGTTGGGTCCTTCAGGGCCTGAGGGAAAGAGGAGGATAAAAAGACAAAATGAGGAAGCTAACAAGGGCCACTTTCCTCCTAAGCTTTAAGCCTGTTGAAATTGAGTAAATACAGATTACCACCTATCAAATGGAAGCTTCTTATGGTGTGCCGATAACTAGCATATGACGCTCCACAAAGTTGCCCAGAAGGTTGAAATGGTTCCCCACTCCTGATATAGTGGGAAGCATGGGCACTGTGATCCATTCAGAAACAATGCCAGAAGATCACCAGTTATGAAATTGTATGTGTGTGTGTGTTTGACCCAAGCTCAAATCTCATTGCAGTGGAATTTCCACAAACCCATCTGTGAGAGAGCCGGAAGGTAATAGCTTCCACTTATTTCTAGCTCAGTCAGAATTGGAAAACCATGAACCCAGAATTTGAAACCAATTCTCAATGAGGGGCAGAAAACATCATAGTTCCTTATTACAACTCTCCTGAACTAGTCCACCCATTTACTTTGGAAGAGCTGAATTTGCTGTCTTTTATTCTGTAAATTGATGTGTTGGTGTGTGTGTGTGTCATCTCTACTGCAATTCCCCCCCCCCCCAAAAAAAATCCTGTTTTCATTCCCTCTGGTTTAAACAGTTTATTGAGAGACTGAGACTCAAATTTGTATTCTTCTTGAAAATGGCTCCTCAACCACACTCATGGTTTGCCATGATTAGGTACTTTTGCCAATTGCGCGCATGGAATTAATACTGGAGTGGCTTTGGGTTTATTTAAGAATTAGTTGAAAGCATATTACACCTGTGTCTGGTATGTTTCCTCATGAAGACACAGCTTTCAGCTAAAGATGAATATGCTCTCAGGAATTCTTCATTGAGGATTTCAGTGTAAGGGGAAAGGGAGGTATTGATTTAGTCTAAGTCTACATTTTTAAAATAGGTTGACCTAATTCCTTGGTCCCACACTTATATAAAGACTGGAATGCAGCTATTAATCAGTTTATTCACCACTGAATTTTATGATGCATTTTCAAAGAAAACATGCACAAAATGAATATTTTAGGAGAACTACACGGAGAAGCATATAAAAATGCATATTTTAGGGGGGAAATACATCACAAAGCATTCACAATACAGTGGTGCCCCGCAAGACGAATGCCCCGCAAGACGAAAAACTCGCTAGACGAAAGGGTTTTCCTTTTTTTGAGACGTTCTGCAAGACGAATTTCCCTATGGGCTTGCTTCGCAAGACGAAACGTCTTGCGAGTTCTTGCGAGTTTGTTTCCTTTTTCTTAAAGCCGCTAAGCTGTTAATAGCCGCTAAGCCGTTAATAGCCGCTAAGCCGCTAAGCCATTAATAGCCGCTAAGCCGCTAAGCCGTTAATAGCCACTAAGCCGCTAATAGCCGCTAAGCCGCTAATAGCCGTGCTTCGCAAGACGAAAAAACCGCAAGATGAAGAGACTCGCGGAACGGATTAATTTCGTCTTGCAAGGCACCACTGTACATATTTTCAAGGGAAATGCATTAGATTCATATAAAAATGGTTTGTTTTAGGAGAATACTCACAGAGTGCTATAAAAAGCGTACTTTAGGAGGAGGTACATACAATTTAAACACATTTTTGTGTTCTTTTCTTTTATTTTCCTTTTGCAAAAAAGCCAGAATGTAACCAGCTTATAATTGAGCACATGTCAAACTAATATGGATCTAGTCTGATCTGCCCATCCCTAATTCAGTGTCAAATATTCAGCAGATATTTCATACCTGTATTTGACACTGGATGATACTGACTTTAATATGCCATCATAATTCATATCCAACAGTATGTGATTGTGGTCATGTAATTATATTTAGTCTTTTACCATTGAATAGCTGGCAAGCAATGGTACTGAGCATCTGACATTAATCAATAGGTGACGAGTGCCTGAGATCACATATTTTTGTCTCCATCAGTTGCAATCTGGACCATAGCTCTCACTGACAGAGCTCAGGCTTTACATGAAGAAGGTTCAAAGTTCCATCCTTGGTGCTTCTAGGTAGGCTTGAAAAAAACTCCTTTCACGAAGCCTGAAGAGCTGTTGCCAGTCAGTGTGGACAATAAAGAGCCAGGAAGACCAAAGATTTAAACTTAGGAGCTTTCATTGCTCCTATGATGCTTTTCCATCTTGCCTGCTGCTGACCTGGGCATTGAAAGAAGAAATGGGGGCGATATGGGTCTGGACAGCAGGTGTGGCCCCTGGATTGAAATAATTTGATTGCATTTTGCCACACTGCGTAAGGACCTGCCTGAAAGATCCCCTTTGGACTGAAAAGTGAGGCAGTTATTAAATGAATAAAATAATAAGAGTGACATTTTCTTTATCTTCGTTATTATTCTATGCTGACAAAGAGTGAGAGGAACAGGCCACTTTCCTTTGCTCACCACCTCATAAAAGCATGATGTGTGAAAACAGTCTGAATGGAATCTCGGAAAGCATTTGAAGACATAGCAAGAGCTATTGCAGATTGAATCCATCTTACTTGACGTCTCTTCAGAAGTCTGACTCTATTGAGTTAGACTCTGAAAGAAAACCATGTCAAGTTGGTCTCCTTTGCCAAGGTGTGAAGTGTCATACTGTGGAACAGCATTTGACAGAGAAAGTTTTCTCTTTTAAAATAGAGCAGACTTTAAAAAACACACACACACAACCAAAACCACACAACCCAAACCCCAGAATCCCTGTCTTATCATTCTAACCCACATCTATTAAAAAATCACATAATTTCATTTTAATTTTCTTCCCTTGGGGGACAACCTGACTAGAGACATTTAGATGGATGATTCAGATAGATGATAGTGCAGTGCACAGATGGCAAAACATCCATTCTCATCTTGGGCCCTTGATTACTATCAGCCATTTAATATCTTCATGATGTTGTTATCATGCCTTAAGAAACTTAGAGGTGCCTCTTGTATTTTCTTCACAACTCTGTGACACACACACACCCAAATATCCCCCCATGCTGTCTACTATTCGGGGTGGACCAAAACCTTTGGGCTTGCTTTGTGATCCTTTTTCTGAAAAAAGGCCACCTGGCTTTGCTTCACTCATTGCAAACATATATGGGTTGTTTTCACCTCACCTCAAAAGGATATTGTAGAGTTGGAAAAGGTTCCGAAAAGGGCACCCAAAATGAGAAAAAGTTGCAGAGTTTGGGACTTTTTAGCCGAGAGGAAAGGCAAGTATGATGTGACATGACAGGAGTTTATGGAATTATGCATGGCATGGGGGAAATAGATGAAGAAACATTTTTCTCCCCTGTGCACAACACAGATTAAAGGAAATCTTCCTTCATGTAGCACATAATGAAACTGTAGAGTTAACTCCTACAGAAAGCAGTGGTGGCCACCAACTTGGATGGCTTTAAAAGTGGATCAGACAAATTCATGGAGGATAAAACTATCAATGGCTCCTGACCATGAAGGCTATGATCTACCTCCACCATCAGTGACATTGAGCCTCTGAATGCCATTTGCTGGGAATTTTGGCTGGGTAGAGTGCTGTTGCATTAATGTCTAGCTTCTGGGTTTCCCATGAGTATCTGATCAGGCACTGTAGGGGCAAGATGGTGGACTGGGTGGGCCATTAGCTTTATCCAGCAGGCTCATCTTATGTTCTTAGCATTGTTTGCATATTTAGGCCTAATGCTATAGCCTAGTGTAGCTTAATCCAGATGCTGTCTCTGTTGCAAGGAAGGTTTGCTGCTACTATTTTTTTGCTGGCCACAGAGGGTTGATGTCTTCCATTGCTTATTGCTGATTTTAATTATTATAGATTGTTTTTCCAATCCTGTCTTCTTTGTAAGCCATATATGTAGCATTTATTGATTGGCATCTACATAAATTTGATAAATAGTTATAAAATATTGACTCAGAAGTTTTACTGTGAAATTGCTTCAAGATATTTTATGGGAAGTGACTCATAAATGAAATTAAATTTTAGAAGTGGGCATTTTCCATGGTTTCCCCTATAGTTTAGAACACACTTCCCTTTGTGATTCATGAGGCGCCAGAGCAATCTAACAATCACTATTAGAACTGCAGCCCTGTGGGGGAAATAGAAGTCTTTTAGCAACTCTTGATTCTTACCAAACTACAATTCCCATGATGCTTTGGGGAAAGCTATAACTATATAATATTGCTTTAAATGTAAGGTGAGGAAGTGACTTTGCAATGATATTTCAAGGGGATCAGGAGCTGTAGGGATTAGATCCTGGAACCATCAGTTCTGAGACCAGCTGGGCAACTAAATATCAACTATGGTGACAGGTAAGAGGGTAGTAGTAGTAATAATAATAATAATAATAATAATAATAATAATAATAATAATTTATTATACCCCACCCATCTGACTGGGTTTCCCCAGCCACTCTGGGCGGCTTCCAACTGAATATTAAAAACAATACAGCATTAGACATTAAAAACTTCCCTAAAGAGGGCTGCCTTCAGAGAGTTGGCCTTTTAAGTCTCTGAACTTGTCTACAAGGCAGGCGGAGCTTGGAGAAAGCAGTCTGGAGACAGGGGCTTTAAAGGCCCCCATCTGCTCCCAACTTTTCAGTTGCTTGCTTGGAGCTGTCCGTGGTCCAGCAGCTTTGTTTTGTAAGAACATAAGAACAGCCTGCTGGTTCAGGCCAATGCTCCATTTAGTCCAGCATCCACCACTCACAATGGCCAACCAGATGCATGGAGGAAGCCAGTGAGCAGGACCGAAAACAAGAACACTATTCCCTACTGTGGTTTCCAGAAAATGGAATTTTAAAGCATTTCTGCCTCCAGCTGCAGAGGCAGAGCAGGTAAAAAGGTAAAGGTAAATGACCCCTGGATGGTTAGGTCCAGTCAAAGGTGACGATGGGCTTGTGGTGGTCATCTCGCTTCAGGCCGAGGGAGCTGGTGTTTGTCCACAGACAGCTTTCCCGGTCCAGCATGACTAAATCGCTTATGGCGCAACAGAACACTGTGATGGAAACCAGAGCACTTGGAAGTGCCATATACCTTCCCACCACAGCAGTACCTATTTATCTACTTGCACTGGTATGCTTTCAAACTGCTAGGTTGGCAGAAACTGGGACAGAGCAATGGGAGCTCACCCCATCAGGCGGATTTGAACTGCCGACCTTCCGATCAGCAAGCCTAAGAGGCTCAGTGGTTTAGACCACAACACCACCCTCTTCCCTAGATCAGTGGTGGTGAACCTTTTAGAGACCAGTTACAGGTAGGTAGCTGTGTTGGTCTGCCGTAGTCGAAACAAAATTTTAAAAAATCATTCCAGTAGCACCTTAGAGACCAACTAAGTTTGTTATTGGTATGAGCTTTCATGTGGATGCACACAATCTGAAGAAGTGTATCTAAAGAAGGTATCTGAAGAAGAGACCGAGTGCCCAAACTGCAACCCAAAACCCATTTATTTATCGCAAAGTGCCAACACAGCCATTTAACCTGTATATCTCATTTTTTCCTGTGTGTTTCATGTCACTTTATGACTGTTATTGTAATAAATAATCCTTCATAAAAGTTATTGCATTACATTCTTCATTAAATTATCTTTCCATCGATATATAATTTTATGGTATAACTCAGTGCTTTTTTCCTTAAAAAAATGTTTAGTGTTACTCTCATTTTGACTCAAGAAAATCACCATCGGGAAAAACAAATGCAGTTCAAATCAGGAAAAATAAATACAGTAAATTTATTCTTCCATTAAATTCATAAAATGTTTAGGGGTATGTGTCCCCCTGTGTCCCCACAGAAAAAAAGCACTGGTATTAATAAAAAAAAAGTGGTGTTATTAAACCTTAGAAATACACTTTTTCCAGAAGGTTCCACCATTTTGGCCCCTACACTCGTGTATATTGGAGAGCTGTATTAAGAGCCACCTTCTCCCAATTTTTAATTTGGGATAATAATTATTGTCTGTATGTGCATATACAAATACCACACACCTATCATATATACCGTATATATGTGTGTGTGTGTGTGTGTGTGTGTGTGTGTGTGTGTGTGTATACATACACACACACACACACACACACACACACACACACATATACATATTCCCCTCAAGAAAGAAGGCTTGAGCTTCATCATGAGCCCTGTCTTTGCATCAGATGCCAAGGAAATAAACAACTATCTGACTTTTAGAAGATATCTGAAGGCAGCCCTGTTCAAGGAAGTTTTTAACATTTGAAGTCCCCCCCCCCCCCATAAGATGAACCACTGCAGTGAATCCTTAATAGGAGACTAGCCAGAATAGCTCTGTACCACCTGATACTTCCAACTGTCTTCCAAGCAGCTACAAATGCAGCTTCTACTTATGTGTGGAATTTTCATTCTCAGCAATTCAGAGCCTGGGTGTCCTTGGGATTTACCTTCACAGCCACGAGCATCTTGTCCTTGGTGGGGCTGAGGTTGTAGCACTCAGCCAGGAACACCTTCCCGAAAGCACCTTCGCCAAGCTCCCTCTTCAGAATGATGTCTCTCCTCTTAATATGCTGTACATCTGTAGGCAGCAAGGGGCAGGAGGGAGGGGAACCAGGAATTAATGTTAATGCAATAAATAATTTCATTTTCATCACCCGGCAGGCTCTCATTAATTTTCATTTGCAAAAAAAGATGACCCTTTTGTTTCACTGTATATGCAAAGTCTTGCCTGTTTATCTCTCCCTCTCCAGCTTTGCAAGGGAGGCAGAACTTTACTAACTACCCTCAACAGCAGGGACATCCCACATTGTTAAGATGCCCCATCTACTATAAGTGCTTTGCAATTTAGAGACAGCCAGTCCTCTTCACTGAAGGCGGCTGGACTAGTGAATTTGTCTCCATTTGATTGATCATGCTTTGTTCTCAAAACTACCCTCCCATCTCTTCTAGCTGGGGGTGGAGGATTGCTTAGGAAGGTCAAAACCAAGTGAAAGTGAACAGTGGACAGGATTGGGTAATTTCAGGCCCCTGTCCTTTTCTGCCCTTGAGATTCTCCCCATTCTCCATCCTGTTACTAGCCTTGCTTTGCACCGGCCTTGAGTTATTTTGCCTGGGTGGAACCTGTCACTCAGCATGTGTCCTTGAGTGTCTCTTTCTTGGCTAGATGGAGGAGAGAGTGGTGTGTGTGTGTGTGTGTGTGTGTGTGTGTGTGTGTGTGTGTGTAGAAACTAGCCTACTGTTCAAACCCAACATCCATCGCTCCACCCACATTTTCCTCTGGCCCGGCCCACCGCTGGCAAGTGGCCCTTGGAAGGTCTCCTGGAAGAGAATGTGGCCTTCAGACTGAACAAATGTTCCTTAACCCTGCACTCGTGGCTAAATTATGAAGGGCAGGCAAGCAAAAGTTGCAGCTCATCAAGTCAAGTTCTGCCATTATATTGCATCCTGACTTGTGCTTGTCAGCATGTCTGCTTGTGAAATTGTAGGTCAGGCCCCCACAAGAAACCACCCATGAAATTATTCACACACACACCCCCACTGCTGTGTTTTATATTTCAAGTGGACTGTGCCTGTCTTGGTGGCTCCTGAGATGCGAGAGAACAGAGAAAATGACAGAATGAGAAAAGGTCAGCTTACTACTGATGCTTATAATAGCAACACGTTGTTGCTTTTTAACATCAATTCATCAAAAAGTAACTCATCTTCATTTGGGGGGAGGGAATGGAGAGACATAGGCACCTCTTTCCTTATGAGAAAGCCAAAGGTTTGGAAACAGAACATCTTAATGGCTCTCAAACAATTAAGCCTGCTAATTAGAAGATTACGGGCTGGCATAAAAGCTACCAAGTCTAGACATCTTTGCTTGTTTGAGGAGAGTGATGGTGCCTGTTTGCATAACCAACAGTCCTCAAAATGGATGATGGTGCTTCAGAGAATTCACAATGACCTTTTTCATTAATTGTTTAATGGGCAACATAAATAAATAAAAGCATATACTGAAATTAGCAATATTAGTGATATTAAGGCACTGTGTGGTAGCCAGAATGAGGGATAAATGAAACCTACTGGGGGAATCCCATGTTTCTGTTCTGATCTCCAGCAGAACATTTAGCAAAAGTCTCCAATGTTTCCATGCGTGGTTATCTGCCCACTGTTGTAAGGCATCATAGGTTCTGTAGTTTTTATGGTATACCACAACTCCATTTCAAACACACACACACATGAATTTCAAGGAGAATTGCATTTGGTAGATCTTTTGGTCCTGGAACAGCAGAGTCACCCTGTAACTAACAAGCTGCTGCCCTTGTGAATTCAATAGTTCTTTTTCCCTTTAGAGCTAGTCTACACAAGAAGCAGATCGTGTAGGAAGAGAAAAGTGCGACTTCAGACTGTAAGTAAAGGTAAAGGTACCCCTGCCCGTACGGGCCAGTCTTGACAGACTCTAGGGTTGTGCGCCCATCTCACTCAAGAGGCCGTGGGCCAGCGCTGTCCGCAGACACTTCCGGGTCACGTGGCCAGCGTGACATCGCTGCTCTGGCGAGCCAGCGCAGCACACGGAAACGCCGTTTACCTTCCCGCTAGTAAGCGGTCCCTATTTATCTACTTGCACCCGGGGGTGCTTTCGAACTGCTAGGTTGGCAGGCGCTGGGACCGAACAACGGGAGCGCACCCCGCCGCGGGGATTCGAACCGCCGACCTTTCGATCAGCAAGCCCTAGGCGCTGAGGCTTTTACCCACAGCGCCACCCGCGTCCCTTCAGACTGTAAACAGGGCCAAATAATTGTATTTTTGTGTGTGTAAAAAAAACCCACAGCAAAACAAGAAACTTTCCTGCACACTGAAGACTTTGTGTCAGGAAGGCGCGAAACTTGTGTTTGGGTATGGATTGTGTTTGCTTGCTTGAGTGCTGGAAAATCAAAGATGTGGCCATTCAATCTGAAATCTGGTGTTATATGGGAACACTCTTAGCATGTGATTTTGTTATTTTCGTAGCACTTACACCATAGGAATCTGAGCAGCTCGTTTTTCCAGTCATGCCGGAGATATTATTAATGGGGCCGTTTTATGAAAGCTATTTTGTTTGCAATCAATAAAGACACAATCAGAGCTCGGCTTTGTCATCCCAGCTTCCAGCATGGCCTACTCACCTGGTTATCTCACTGGAAATAAATAAATAAATAAAACGGGACAGCACGTTATGGAGCATCCCGGAGGCTTCACTTAATCCAAAGTCACACAAATGAGCAGAAATGCTTGCCATCCATCAAGATCGGTCCCTTGGGGAGCGCTGACTGAGGCACAGCCGAGCCTAATGCAAGCCTCTCGCTGCTGCAAACTCTTGAGCCTTCATAGGGTCCCTGGCAGGTCAGTTACAGCCTACTGGGTCATGGTTTGGCAATGATGATTATCACCTGCAGTTCTGAAGCTAAGATGGTGTGTGTGTGTGTGTGTGTGTGTGTGTGTGTGTGTGTGTGTGTACTATACCACCCTTCCCCCATAGATCTCAAGGCAGTTCACAACATAAAAATACAAATAAAAGTTCAAAATGCATAATAAAAACCAGAACAAAACAACAACACCACTGGCGGAGGAAGAAAGGGGCAGGGGGAGCACACTGCCCTCGGCACCACAATCCTGGTGGGGTGCCATCGTGGGTGCCCCCCATGCGCTGGGCATCACGCCCCCAGAATGCGCACCATGCCCCTGTGGGCAGCGCGCCACACCCCCAGGATGCACACCACGCCCCCAGGACGCGCACCACACCCCTGCAGGCAGTGAGCCACACCCTGCAGGCGGTGTGCCATGCCCCCAGGACGCACACCACGCCCCCTGGGATGCACGCCAGCCACTCCCCCACTGCTCTCTGCCCCAGGTGCCAGAGCATGAAGCTCCGCCACTGAACAACACATACCAATAACCCCACCCCTTTCCAAAAACACATTTAAAAGGGTAAAGGATGTAAAAGATGTAAAAGTCCATTCTGCTGCAAATCTAGAAAGCTGCTTTAAAGGGAACCATTGCTTCATCTCACTCAGTACTGTCTACACTGAGTGCATTTATTCAGTTTTAATTTTTATTTTTAAAAAATTTTTTTTTAATGATTTGGTGCACTTCAGTTACCCCACACCAATGCTTTTGCACTTATCGGAAGATAGGAACAAATAGGCAAATCTGTCCATTTTGGTTTCTCATTTTTCCACTTTTAACTTCAGTCCTCATTTCAACATCATTTAAATAATAATAATCACACACATTCTCATCAGCAGGGTACTGCTAATTTTTCCTATATACACGTTTGCATGCAATACTCCCTAATGCAACACATCTCTGTTCAATATCTTCACTGATATATGCATATTATTGTGTATTTTTGTGCCTATTACTTGGCTGGAAAACTGCCTAGCAAAATTTGAGGTTTTGAAAGACAACTGTGTTCATGTATTGTTTCCGAGAGCTCAAATTAGTTAGATTCGCCCTTAAATGTGAACTGAGTCAAATCACCTTCCCATCCCATGTCCACCGCTTCTCCGCTAGCCCATCTTCAGCTTTCCTCGTGAATAATAAGGCTGACACCCAGGAGATTCTGTTGTGAGGGCACTTGGGAGGTTAATCTGCATAAAGCTATTTACAGTCTCCTGGCATGCACAGAATGGTGCTTGATAAACAGCTGCTGTTTGTTGTTGGAAGAAGATGTCAGGTGTTCTAAGCCTAGTTGTCTGGCTCCATTGGGTTGCGGTCAGCCTTACTAACAAGGTGTCTGCAAATTGCCATCCCTTCCTCTGCCCCTTGTCCTCCCCAGCTCCTCCACACATCATTAATTGACACCAACAGGAGCCAACAAGATAATTCTAGGAAGGATTGTGGACAACAGACTGCAAGCACAGCAGGGAAGGGTGGGGGGGGGGAGAGAAAGCATTTTAACTCATTGTAAAAGAGGCTCTGTTGTTGCACAGTCAAATACAGGAAGCTGACTTGGACTGAGTCAAGCCATTGCTCCATCTAGCTCAGCAACGTTGACACTAAGGGTGCTGCTAGGAGTTGTCATGAGACTACTGTTCCATCACAGAACTACAATTCCCAGAGTTCCCTGGGAAGAGGGATCCACTGGTCAATCACTCTGAGAACTGTAGACCTATGAAGGGAATGGGGTCTCCTAAACAACTCTCAGGGCCTTTTAACAAAGTATGCTTCCCAGGTTTCTTTGGGGGAAGCTATAAAGTGACATGACACTGCTTTAAACGCACAGTTTTTTAAGCACAAAGTGTGCCATCAGAGGCCTTCAGAACCTCATTGTTTGCAGAAATGATGGGTGGGGGCTTTAAAGGTGAGAACCTCAAAACAGCCCAATGTAGACAGAGCATGTTGAGTGAGCACAGAATATTGGCTGTTTGAGGAAGAGAAACCAGTGAAACTGAGAGGAAGGGGAAATGAAGGGCATTATTTTGTTGCAGATTCCTCTTATGAAATAAACAAGACAAATGGTGGTGGTGGTGGATAGAGTGCTGGATCCTGGAAAGCAGGGTTCAAATCCACATTCAGCTGTGAAGCTCCCTGTCTCTCTCTTGCTAACCTACTTCACAGGGTTGTTGTAAAGATAAAATAAGGAGGAAGCGAACCATGTACACTACCTTGAGCACCTTGGGGGAAAAGTTGGGAAATAAATTTAATTAAAATAAGCAATCAAGAGCCCATGAGGGAATCTTATACAACAACAACCTAGACCACTAGGGTGAATTATTGGTTCCCGTTCTCCCAGTTCTCTCATTGCAGTGAGATTTTCAATACAGTGGTACCTCGGGTTACATACGCTTCAGGTTACAGACTCTGCTAACTCTGAAATAGTACCTTGGGTTAAGAACTTTGCTTCAGGATGAGAACAGAAATTGTGCTCTGGCGGCACGGCAGCAACAGGAGGCCCCATTAGCTAAAGTGGTGCTTCAGGTTAAGAACAGTTTTAGGTTAAGAACAGACCTCCAGAACGAACTGAACAGACCTCTGGAACAAATTAAGTACTTAACCTGAGGTACCACTGTATAAGCATATTAAATATTATGCCCCTCCCCCATACAATCTGAAATAGTATGGCTCATTCTACCATCAAAAGGCTCTTCCACCTCATCCAGCTGCATGTGTAAAGCATGTTTTTGGAAGGGGTGATAAATTGCCTTGTAAGTTGGAAATAGACACAAAGGCACCTGGACTTCCAGGTGCTCTTAGGCAGTGCCAGCTTAATCCCACCAAAGAGAAACAGCTAAATTTCTTCTTTTAATGCTTGTGAAAGCCACACCATTTTTGGCAAGCCTTTGCCAAGTAGAAACCCCTGAGCTATGGAGAAGGTATCTATAGCTGCCTTAGAACAGAATTCCATGCTCAGCAGAATCAACTCTAGTCATACTGTACCACTTCAGATACAGTGGAATCACACTGCTTATAGAACAGGGATGGGAAACTTTTGTCCCACCCATCATTGTTGGACTCCAACTCCCATCAGCCTCATGCAGTACATGCAACAGCCAGGAATGATGGGATCTGAAGTCCTACATCTGGTGACCACAGGTTCCCCATCCTTGTCTTTTATAGAAACCCAGCTGTTACCTCCTTTGATGCTGGCACCACCTCTGTATCATCCTCACAGTCGTGTGCAAAATGTCTGAGGAAGCCAAGAATAAAGTTGTGCAGATCATCATAAGCCCACTTACAAACAGCCTTATGTTGTTTCGCCTTGACAATGCTCTTGAGAGAGGCATAGCTGAGCAGAACAGCATGTTTGCTGCATTTGGTAGCTTCCAGGTTCCATCCCTGGATCACCAGGGAGGGCTGGGGAAAAGTTCCTGTCTAAAACCCCAGAGAATGGATGCAGTCAGGGCAGAAAATACTGGGCTCAATGGACTAGTTGTCTAGCAGATTCCTGTGTTCCTATTTGTGAAGAGCCATGGCTTGGTGGCAGATGCTTTTCTATAAAGGTCACACATTCAGTCCCCAGCACCAACAGGTGGGGCTGGAAAGATTTTTGTCTGAAGTCCCAGTCAGAGTAGATAATACCAATCTAGATGGACCAGATTCACAAGGCAGCCATGTTCTTCCACTGACATTGCTTCTTGAAGAACCCCTAGTTCCATCACAGCTGTTGATGTCCTTGCCAAGGGCATTGTCGTACAAGTGAATTTTATTGCTCCTTGCTAACTAACATCCTTCCTGCCTTTGAAGCCATTTCTGATGATCCCAAGGAAGGGAGGCGGGGAAGGGGGAAACATCTTCCTGACCACAGTGATCTACTCCCGGAGGCACCAAAGTCAAACTTTAGCCCACAGAAGGCAGACAGGTGTATGAAATTGCCCTTCCCAAGCCTGACTGCAATTAACTACTATCACCCTCAAAATGGACAGCCACACAAATCACTTTCTCTAGCTAATGGCTTGGGCTGTTTATCCTTCCTGAATTAAAATTGATTTGCATCAGGTTCACACAATTTATTTTCACTCTCAGAAACAGTCACCTGCTCTGTTAATTCACTCCATGCCTTATGATTCCTATTCCCTTGCTAATACACATTTTGTTGAGTGACAAGACCCCAGTAAATAACTTGAGGGAGAAAATAAACTTCTTTCAAACTGTTTTTCTCAACACCCCGATACCGATCAATATTATTTTGACCATTATTATAAGACCCACCTCCATCAGATCCTTCTCCCCTTTCTTGTATTTCACTTTACATCTTCATGCTAGTCTTGTGTCAGAAAAAAGAACAAAAAACAACAACAAACCCATAGGGACAATATCCACCAACATTGATTTCTCAGCCCATGTAATGGATTTATATGGAAAATCCATATAAAATAGACTCTGTTCCTTTGTACTCCTCTAATTTGGTGCAATCTAGACTTGTGATGTTTCCTCACAGCCAGAATACATCTTGGGTTTTGTAGTCCTCAAGGTAAACAGATGCTTATATGCTCCACTGAAACAAACATAATCTCTCACACAAGCCTTTTGCCTCAATACAATTGGACTTATATTCAGTCTCAGTAAGATTATAAAATATGACAAGGCTTGAGGTGAAAAGTTTAACATATTATGGAGATACACGCACCACAAAAATAAATTATGCTCATTAATGTAAGTGCGGACCCATATGCACAATACATTTAAAGCAGTACCAAAGCATTTTAAACACTCATGGCTTCCCCAAGAGAATCATGGATTTGTAGTTGGATAAGGGTGCTAAGAGTTGTTAGGCAACCACCTATTCCCCTCAGAGAGCTACCGTTTATAGAGTTTCGTGGGAAGAGGGATCAATTGCTAAACCACTCTGTGAATTTTAGCTCCGTGTCAGGAAAAGGGGTCTTCTAGCAACTCTTAGCACCCTTCTCCAACTACAATTCCCATGATTCTTTGGGAGAAACCATGAGTGTTTAAAGTGGCATGGTACTGCTTTAAATGTGTAGCGAAGACAGGGCCTAAGAGAGTTACACAAACTTCATAGTTCAGTGGTAGAGCCCTCACTTTGCAAGCAGAATATTCAGTCTCTGTTAGAAGATCAGGCAGCAGCTTATATGGAAGACCTTTCTCTGCCTGAGACCCCAGAGAGTTCTGCCAGTCAGAGTAGACACTATTGGATCACATGGAGAAAGAGTCTGATCTGGTTTAAGACAGCTTCTTGCATTCCTTGTTCAGGGCAAAAGTCAAGACTAGTTTTGATACTGCCTAACTTTGAATGTCCAGATGTTGTTGTATTCCCATCAACCCAAGCCATCATGGCCAGTGGTCAGGGATGATGGAAATTATGGTCCGAGAACATCTGGAGGGCCAAATGTTTCTCTGTCTGGCCCGCAACATTTTCAGAGCCAAATGGAGCAAGCCTGCAACTTTCAACTAAATTTCCCTTTTTATGACTCTTGGAAATAGGTCTGCATCATGAATATTTTTTTTGTTTAATCCATCTGACAAGGGGAAAATGCACAAGGAGCTGTTTCCAAAGGCACATGAATTACAAAGCCGTAGTGTTCCAAACTGTAAGTTACGAATGGAATATATGAATGATATGGACAAAAATAAAACACTTCACATTCAACACAGCTACAGCAGAAAGATATTTACCTTAGCACCTCAAGAGTCAGTGTGAAATAATGGATAGAGTTTTGGCCTAGGACCTGGTTCTGAGCCTTGCTCACTGGCTGAGCCTTGGACCAGTCACTGGCTGATAACTTAATCTATCTCACAGGTTTGTTTGGAGAAGACAAGTGGGGGGAAATGGGGAAACAATTATGTTTCCCTGATTTCCTTGGAGGAAGTGTAGAAATAAATAAAGAATAAAAAATGGAAAAAAGAAATGATTTTTGTCATGAGAAGCTTGCTTTTCATATGTAGGGATTTTTATTTTAAATCAGAGGAGGCAAATTTAAGAATGGGGGAGAGATATGGTTTACTTTATGTTCACATTTTAATTCCAGTTGCTGGAAATGGCAGGAAGAGAGGATGCTGTTTTTAGGTCTTGCTCATGGGCTTCCTGTGAGAACAGGATGCTGGGCTAGATGGGCCATTCACCAGATCCTACAAGGTTCTGCTTAAGTTCTTATGAATGGGTAAGAATTTGAGAATAAGGCTAGCAATGGTTACAAATCATGTTTGCTATGGTTACTTCCACTGTCAAGGGCAGTAGTAATAATAATAATAATTTATTATTTATACCCCGCCTATCTGGCTGGGCCTCCCCAGCCACTCTGGGTGGCTTCCATAGAAACCAAAAATACACTAAAATATCACACGTTAAAAACTTCGCTGAACAGGGCTGCCTTAAGATGTCTTCTGAATGTCAGGTAGTTGTTTATCGCTTTGACATCTCGTGGGAGGGCGTTCCACAGGGCGGGCGCCACTACCGAGAAGGCCCTCTGCCTGGTTCCCTGTAGCTTTGCTTCTCGCAATGAGGGAACCGCCAGAAGGCCCTCGGCACTGGACCTCAGCATCCAGGCAGAACGATGGGGGTGGAGATATACTGGACCGAGGCCGTTTAGGGCTTTAAAGGTCAGCACCAACACTTTGAATTGTGCTCGGAAACGTACTGGGAGCCAATGTAGGTCTTTCAAGACCGGTGTTATATGGTCTCGGCGGCCGCCCCCAGTCACCAGTCTAGCTGCCGCATTCTGGATTAGTTGTAGTTTCCGAGTCACCTTCAAGGTAGCCCCACGTAGAGCGCATTGCAGTAGTCCAAGCGGGAGATAACCAGAGCATGCACCACTCTGGCGAGACAGTCCGCTGGCAGATAGGGTCTCAGCCTACGTACCAGATGGAGCTGGTAAACAGCTGCCCTGGACACAGATTTGACCTGTGCCTCCATGGACAGCTGTAAGTCCAAAATGACTCCCAGGCTGCGCACCTGGTCCTTCAGGGGCACAGTTACCCCATTCAGGACCAGGGAATCCTCCGCACCTGCCCGCCTCCTGTCCCCCAAAAACAGTACTTCTGTCTTGTCAGGACATACAGTAGGCCACTGTATGTCAGTTGCTGGGAATCACAGGTGAGATTCTTAGAGATGATTCTTTCAACTGATTTGAGTTCTGACCCTGGCATCCAACTAGACTAAGGATCCACCCCCAGTGCCTCAACTTACATCAAGTTGTGATGTTTGCCTTCAGATGGACCCTACTCACCTGAAGGCAAATTCTTGCCTGGTCCCAAATATGGCAACAAAAGATTTCCATAGTGAGGTCTTACAGAGGGCCTGCCCACTTACCTTCAAGCAGTCCAACACATAGAGCGTCAAGTGGGGAGTCCAAGCTCCGACTGACAGCAGTGCCTGGGCATGGCTTTCTTTTTGGTCCAGGGAGCGGACCAGAGGAAGGCTAGGGAGATGAAGTCTTCCCTCTGATCTGCACCCTGGGCTCTTAGAATCAGAATTGTAGAGTCGGAAGGGACCCTGTGGGTCACCTTTGTGGGAACGTTTATATAATTTAGCAGGGTTTAAACGATCCCCTGTTTGAGTTTATGCAGTGACAAGCGGGTTGCTAACTCATTTGAGTCCTATCAATAATTATACCTTCCTGGTTGATAATCCCTTTCTCTTAAAGAAAACACACATGAATCTGAATCATATTAACATAAACTACTTTACTATCAGATTCATTCAGGTTTACAGAGTTGTTCCTGAAGGCCAGCTTAGGTTACATAACAGATAAACTATATACAGTGGTACCTCGGGTTAAGAACTTAATTCGTTCTGGAGGTCCGTTCTTAACCTGAAACTGTTCTTAACCTGAAGCACCACGTTAGCTAATGGGGCCTCTTGCTGCCACTGAGCCACCGGAGCACGATTTCTGTTCTCATCCTGAAGCAAAGTTCTTAACCCGAGGTACTGTTTCTGGGTTAGCGGAGTCTGTAACCTGAAGCGTCTGTAACCCGTGGTACCACTGTACTAGATAGTAGTGAGTCATGAGAAGACTGCATCCAAGCAGTTACCAGTTCACACTCCTTGCAGCAACCAATTGACCAAACTGCCTGCCACATAGAGGCAGTTAGTCCTCTCTCAGAATGTTGGACTTGACTGACAGCTTTATATCCCACAACCTTGTCCGACCCCCTGCAATGTAGGAATCTCAACTAAATCATGTGTGACAAATGGTCATCCAACTAATTGCAGGCAGTGTGACAGGTGGAGGAGGAGGAAATGATGTCCTCCCCTGGCTGCCCCAAAGCTGAATGGGTCTCTGCTGCTGTGGCTCATGCTGGAGCACAACTACTGTGGCCATTTGACCCCTTCTTGCAACCGTGCATTTATTAGTTCTTCCAAACTTTTCCTTTAGAATGCTTTCCTCCTCCCTGTTCTTCCTTGCCTGCTTTAAAGTTGCCTTCTTTTATATCCTGTCCTACAGCACATTGATCTCCCGAGTCGATCTGAAACACTTCCTGGCAGGGACGCCTGCTTTTATGTGCTTCTAAAGCCACGCTTACACCTACTGTGCTTTATGAATAATGACAATGGGTGAGCGCATAATGCAAAACTGAGAATAATTAATTCAAGAAGAAGAGGGTGATTTTCCTTTCCTTTTTTTCTTTTTACAGCTTCTTCTCTTCTCCCAGAACCTCCGCCCTCCCTCCCAATCTTTCTGTTCACAAGTTGTCCGTGGAAATATACAGAAATCATCTTATTTATTCATTATTCAAAATTATGCACTAATCTCTTCTTTGAATGATTGTAACAATAAACGTTACGTCGGCTGAGCCCCCCTGCAACTATTAACATCAAATGCAAAATTCACAAATCTGCGAGGCAACTTGTAATTAAGATACATAACTAACTGCTGCTGAATGAATTTCAAAACTATACAGATGACTGCAAGTTATTAGCAATTCATACACTGGCTGCCCAGCTCTTCTGATGACTGACATGAAATGCTTCAGCAGACAAAGGCAGGAGAATCACGCAGGCCCGATTAGAAACTCATGCAGCTAACATGCGGGCTAAACATTCTCTTTGAATGAGGTTTTAAATCCACGAGCAGGATCCAAAACCCATTATGGGAAACTTAAAAGGGTGCAATCCCCAGGCCAATTTCACTCCCTCAAGCCAACTGCAAGATCTGCTGTTCAAATTAAAACTTGATTCAGGTCTGGATTTCATCACTTCTTAAAATATTTTTGGAACCAAGGTGGTTTGTGGCATGCGTGTGTGTGAGTGCAACTTGTTTAGTGTCTCCCCAGAAATCTTTCATAAGGCTGAAGAACGATGCTTAATATCAAACCCTCCGACATTTCTCCATTGAAAATAAAGGTAAAGGTACCCCTGCCCGTACGGGCCAGTCTTGACAGACTCTAGGGTTGTGCGCCCATCTCACTCAAGAGGCCGGGGGCCAGCGCTGTCCGGAGACACTTCCGGGTCACGTGGCCAGCGTGACAAAGCTGCATCTGGCGAGCCACAAGGTCTGAGGGACAGTGGACCGGCCCCCTGCTGAAAAAGTTTGCTGACCCCTGCTCTGGTGCCTACTGAATACTTTTCAATTCCAGCTGCCATTTTAATTGACGTTTGACTTTATAGTTTTAATTGTGTTTTTTGTTTTGTTTTGTTTTTTGCATTGTATCTTTGTAAACCCCTTAGGAACTATTGTAGTTAAGCTGTATATAAATTGTTTTCAATAAATAAACTTCCACCAACCCCACCAGCATGGTGGGAGTTGTATAGACCAAACAATAGCTGGAGAAAATCATATTGGCTACCCTTCTGGAGTGCCTGAGGCTCTGAGCCTAACTTTATGTATCTATCGGCTTAATTTCATGCAGGGGGGTCTCCCTCCCAGTCTTCTAGAGAGAAAGCAAATGTGCACACTTGACCATTTACACTGCCTCTAGTGCCCTGCCACTGCTGCTCGTTGAAGCCATGTACACATGACGTTAGCTGCAATCTGTATCTATCCTGTAATTCCTTCAGAAGCACTGTGGCTTAATGGATTTCCCCTCCAACCAGCTTCCAGCACAATTTGAAAATAGAAACTACATTAATTTGACAGTTTCGTGGAGGTGTGTACATTTTGAGACAGCCACTGCACATGCGCAGATGGCAGCATGTGCGCGGATGACAGAGGGTTGAGGGTGTGGAGAAACCAAACAGGAAAGGTGTACAGAGTAAAGACATCCCCACCCTCCCTCTGGTGTATACAGAAACGTGTGAATGTGACTTGAAATGCAGGAGGGGAGAGGGTGTTTGGCAGCTTGGCAGAAAGATGTGGAGAGCCATGGAGGTAGCCAGGATTTAGGTTGGGGGGGAGCAGGCTTCATGTTAGAGGGGCTAGAACCTCAGTTAAGGATTTTTTATAGATTTACTGGGGGGGGGGGAGCTGCCCCCGCTTCCCTCTTAGCTATGTCCAGTTCCAGATTTACGTATAAGCTAAACAAGCTATAGCTTAGGGTCTGACTGTCTTGGGAGCCCCCCCCAAAAAAATAAAGGGGAAAAAACTGGATGTACATTTCCAAAATATAAGATAAACAAAAAACAAGCAAACAAAAAACCCCACCTACATATAACAACAGTGTGTTGTGTTGTGTTTTGTGTTGTGTTTTGTGTTGTGTTGTGTTGTGTAGGCTCCTATGACGTAAGTAATGGGCACCGCCTGCTACCTAAAATATCACTGGTTTGCTCATTTCTATATATAGGGTGCCTACATTCTGCATGTGCAAATGGCTTTAGATACCTATTAGGTCCATAAATTACCATATAGCATATATTCATCACAAAAAACAGTGACCATTTGTTGTTGACAAAGGACAGCTGGATATACAAAGGGCCCCATTACCTTCAGTAGCTTAGGACCTCATCAAATCTAAATCTGGCCCTGGCTACGCATATGTGGAGAGCTGCATTGGGCTCCCAGACCTGAGGTTTCCCTTCCCTCTGTTAAGGGCTAGATTCCTTGCTCTCCCTTGTCCAGTCGCTAGACTCTAAAAGCAGCACCAGGGAGCCTTGCAAATGCAGCTGCCATGGAAGGGGATATTTTCCTCAACCTTGCTGTCATGATCCAAGCCCTATTGGAAAATAGAGGGGGCAAAGGTGGAGTGTGGACAGGGTGTTTGGGGAGTGAATATTTGGCAGGGATGGGAAGAAAAGGAAATGAGAGAAAGCAAACTTTCTAGTGAGTATATTTTATTTTCCACCAGCCAGCTCCCCCCCCCCTTCCCCTCCCTCCCCGAATCCCAGGCTGCCAGAGCACTTCAGCTGCAACATTAATTCAATACCACACATTTAATTACACATTATTTGGAAGCAAATGTATTTGAGTGGAGGAAAGGAGTCTTTGGAGAGCGTCTGCTCCCACCCCACCCCAGCCTCGTGTGCCTGGCAGGAGCAATGGTGGTGGTTTGAGAGAAGGGGGGCGGGGAGAGATCCAAAGTGGAGCCAGAGAGAAAGCTGGTTTGTTTTACATCATCTGCAATTGCCATTCCATTCGCTCCCCCCAGAAGGGAAGTTTAAAAAACAAGAGAGAGAGAGATACAGTTGCATTTCACAGGAAACTCTGTAGGCTGAGGCTTGATTTCCCCCCAGCCAGTTCTTAATTTTCTCATCCCCTAAAACCCGTCTCCCATTTTCTCTTGATTGCTAAGTTAGATAGATTCTGATTCCATTTGTGATCTTACTCTCCCCACCAATCTCTCTCTCTCTTTTGGATTGAAAAGTGACTTGAGTGGAAGAGTGCAGAAGGTTGGGGTCCCTGCTGAGCCCTGCCTGGTAGTCAGATTTCAGACTTCAGCACTCTAACAATATAGTAATCAGACACTTTGTGGCATCCTATAGCTGAGATGGATAATCCCGATAATGCCTTCAGCTGAAAGGTTTGAGAGCTTTTAAGCAGCAGGCTCAAAGCTCTTAAGGGCCAGCCCTCTCTCTATTCAATGCCTCCCATCTCATTTAGACGCATTTGCAGAATCTTGGCCTTGGGCGTGGTAGGATTCGGGTTAAATCGGCACAGAATATTTTTGTTCCGACACAGAGTGCATTAGAGCTCATGGAGAGCTCAGCTGGATCAGACCATACATCTATCAGCTCCCACATCCTGTTTCCTGCTGTGGCCAAAGAGAGAGGCATCTAGGAAATGAAGCATAATCAAGGAATTTGGGAAGCAATTGCCCTGACTTGCTTCTGTCCCCGCCACCATATACACATGCTTCTGAATCTGAGGGATCTGTTTAGCTCTCATACCCTAACAGCTATTGTTAGATGTAATGAGCCATTGACAGGTGACTCAAGTCTTCAGCCCTCTCTGGTTTCATCATGCCTGAGCACAAAACACAGTCGGGGGGAAATCAGCCTGCAGATAAAGACTCAGCCAAACAGTAATAGGAGGAGGGGCAGCTGCCAAACCCAGGAAGATTGACAGCCTTCAAAAGCCTTAGCACCCCAGAGATAAGTGAAAGAGATAAGTAACGGGGATGGGGAGTCAGGCAGAGACTGCGGGCACATTCAGATATGGGGGCTATTGCATTAGTTTTCCTGATGCTAGCACATATATCCTGTTTGCTAATGTTCCTTTCACACTGCAGGACCTGTTCTGTTATGGAACTGTGGCTTTTTGACTGATAGACCAGCAACCGATGCTAAATTTCATTCGCACCTGATGTTCACAGTGAACGTCACAGGATGACGTCACTATTCCCCCACCCATTACACACCTACATGCTTCTCTTGTCCCATGATTCACCCATGAAAATGGCAGGAAAGAACTGTAGGCTGGTACACGGCCCCATGTTTTACTCCCACAATTTCCCAGGCTGCAAACGAATTTCTTCTGAAATTACGTAACATGGAAATGAGAGAGAAACATATGCTATATTCTGCTAGATTTCTGGAAGCGGCTTTCACACTACCTGAAAGCTCAAATATAATATGGAAAAACCATCAGGGAAATGGAATAGACCATTGTGTGACTGCTGCCTGTGAGTGATAGAACTGCACCTCCAATGGAAGGAGCAGGGTGGGAAGAGAATAAGAGAGAAAGTAAACTTTGGGGACTGCATAATTATTTGGCCAAATAATACTATTCAAAATTTAAGTTCCTGATAATGAGAAAGGGCTGGGGCTTCCTGCCAGGATGACAGCCTCACCTGATCACTTCTAAATCTCAGAGGCAGACTTGGGGATCTGAAGGCACTTCAGCTGCTGAAAGTTGCCAGATCTCCCTGAACCAGAATATGAACTATAACATTAGGCCCATCCTCCATAAATACATGCCATCCCATTTTTAAGCCACCTGCACCAGTGACCATTGCCACATCTTTATTTATTTTTTTGTTATATTAAAAAATATCTAGACCACCATTCATTCATTTTCTTGTGTTCATGTCTTGCCTTTCTCCCACCGACATCATCACTGCAATTATTTATCTATTTTTGTTTAACAGGATTGACACACCATTTCTGCATCTGGTTAGCACACCCCTTTTCATGGTTAGTTTTCTGGATGGAAGTTTGTCTGCATGGTGTGCAAGTGATGAGGAAAAGGAAGGGGAGGAATCAATAAAAGGGGCAGGTTTGGGGGCAAAGGGTGGGCATGATGCCCCCCCCCAAAGCTGTTATTTACTGAATTCATGTACGGCACTGGAAAGTTTCAATTATGTGGGGGGCCTATATATATGGTGGTGGTAAGGAATGGGCTGCCTCTAGCTGGCCATTATGAGAACAGCTGGTTAAGAATCGGTGCCTGAGTTTGATTCTGTCCCTATCCCTTTTCCTGTGTTTGTGTGTGTTTTGATTTTAAGCCTGTGAGAAGGGACTGTCTTGCTTTAATTGATTGTATGTAATTGTTTTAATTGATTATATGGGAGCCTTCTTTGCTGATGAGTGGGGCGCATATATTCTAAATAAACTAATAACCGAGAACTGACAATTGTTTACATGCCCCCCCCAAAAAAATCAATAAAATGCTACTAGCCAAGCAAATGAACAAACCTGTGTTACCCTGTTAATCTGGGTTGCCTTTTCAGTTATTTAACAAGGCTTTCAAAAGATAGATAGATTGATTGATTGGTTAGATTTAATTATAGCCCTGCTTCAAATGTCTGAGGCTGCAATCCTCTGCCCATTTATCTGTGAATTGTACCTCTATACCAGGCATGTCCAACTCCCAAGAGACTGCGATCTACTCCTACTATTAAAAAACTGGCAGTGATCTACCCATTGGATTGACTAAAGGATGACCTTTTTCTGGGGAGGAAGACCCAAAGTTGTTGAGCTTTTTCTGGGGAGGCTTCAGCAAAGCTGTTGAGTTTCTGGGGGGAGGGATCGATCTGGATCACGCAATCAACCAGGATCGACCAGGATTGTACCGCAATCAATAGGTAGATCACGACTGACCGATTGAACATGCCTGCTCTATACAATTGACTTCTGAGTAGGCAAATACAGGATCACACCAGAAAAAGAACAGAAGGTGAACAATGAGAAGTGGAAAAACCCTGGGTTAGAACTTGAACTGTATGTGAGGCAAAGAGGAAACTACTCAAACAAGTGGGTTTACAGTCAAAAGTCTATTTTCCCTGATCATTATAAATGGTGGTGATATTCTCTCTGAAATTAAACATGGCTGCATAGCTCTGTCTGAAATGGGAATAAAATTCAAGCACTCTCTCTCTCTCTCTCCCTCCAAAGAAACAGCTAAGAATACTGGCTAATTAAATTTTCAAAAGCTTGTTTTATTTTCAGAACTCCCTCCACAAGCTCTGGTTTCTATCGGATATTGAAGTGCCAAAAATACCATGAGAAAAAGTTGATCTCTTGCAAGTTTTGGCCTGGTCGAGAGCAGGAAGTGGTTTAAAGTGGAGACCGAGAACCTGCTCTCTGGTCCAAACAGGTCCCTGAGCTGTTTGCTACAATCACGATAGCAGAGGTCAGCCCTCAGTGGACTCTCCCCTGCATTCTTTCCCCTACAGTTAAA
The DNA here is from genome assembly GCF_964188315.1 of Podarcis muralis. Taxonomy (NCBI): domain Eukaryota; kingdom Metazoa; phylum Chordata; class Lepidosauria; order Squamata; family Lacertidae; genus Podarcis; species Podarcis muralis. Next base: position 21,221,937 of record NC_135668.1, on the reverse strand, counting down.
GCTGCCTTTATCAGCTTGCCCATCTCCCTCACCCTTCCTTTTTTCCTGTTGAGTAGCAAAGGAGGACCTGTGTTGACCGCCATCGTACAGCCAGGCTCGTGGAATGAGAAAACTCCGGAAGTAAAACCATACGGTGTTGAAACCAGAGGGTCTGAAAGATGCTTCTCAGTTTATGTTTCCGATTTATTGCCTCGTTTCCGCCTAATTTAGCTAATTTCCATCTTCCGTTTCTCTTCCCTTGAAGCCCACACCAGTCTTGCTCTACTCCCAAAGCAACCTCTTCTTATTTACAGCTGGAATTGCTCTCTATCCCCTGGCTTGACAAGGTATTACTTAAGACTAATGCTTTCCTAATGCCCCAACTGGGCCTTTCTCCTCCTCTCCCTCCGTCTCAGGTTCTCGCAACTCCCCCCTCCCTCCGTGTCGTCCACATACCCTCCACCCTTTCATCTCTCCAACATTTCTGACCAAAGAAAGCCCCCAAAGACTGAGTTAACGTGAGAAAACTCCTCCAACCCCTTCAACACCGGGGTTCTAAAATTACCGTGGTTTGGCTGCTTTGGTGACAGTTATTATTCCTGCAAATTGTAGCAGGAAGGACAGAAAGAGGGGAAGAAATTACAAAGGAATGAGTGGATCAGATGAGGTTAGCAGCTGCTCCCCATTAGACAGGATTGATGCTACTTCATGAATGGATTTAGGTACTTGCCTGATTAGGAATGGAAGGATACATAGTCCCTGCTTGTTTCCTAGTCGAGTGCTCCATGAAGTGGATGTTTCTGTGGAATACTATGTATAGCTCTGGTAACCTCACCTCAAAAAGGCTTTCATAGAGCTGGAAAGGGTTTGGTGTAGCAGCTAGAGCATCAGGTCTAGGAGACCAGGGCTCAGATCCCCACTTGGCCATGAAGCTCACAGGGTGACCTTGGGCTAGTCACTGCCTCTCAGCCTAAACTACATCACAGAGTTGTTCTGGGGATTAAATGAGGAGGGGGAGAATCACGTATGCCACCCCAAAGCCTCTTGAAGAAAAAAGGTGGGTTATAATTGCAATATATCAACAAGGCAATCACAATAATTTCAAGGGTTTGGAGCAACTCCTCTATGAGGCAAGGTAGCAACATTTGGAACCTTTTCAGTTGGGGGGGGGGAGGAGAGCAAAGTGGGATAAGACAGAGATGTATATGATGATGCTTAATGTGCGGGGAAAAGAAGTTTTCTCTCCCCCCGCAGCTCTCCTGTTAGTAGAACTTAGAGCCATTGAATGAAACTGAATGGAAGAAGATTCAGGACAGACAAAAGAAAGTATTTCACGCAGCAATAGTTAAAGAATGGAATGCTCTCCCACAAGATCTGGCTATTAACCAAAAGGTTGGCGGTTCGAGCCCACCCAGGGACAGTTGTGGGCTGGATCCCTGCACTGTAGGGAGTTAGATTAAATGAGTCCCTTCCAACTCTACAATTCTATGATTCTATGAAGGTGTAATGATGGCTTCCACCTTGGATGGTTCTAACAGAGGAATAGACAAATGAATGGAGGATAAGGCTATGAGGGGCTACTAGCCACAATGTCTGTGTTCCACTGTCAGATGCATTTACTGTCAGTACAATTTACTCCAGCTGCTGTGGGGAGTGCTCTTGCACCCAGGACTTGCTTGGAGGCTTGCCATAGGCAATTGGTTGGCCATTGTTAGAACAGGATGATGAACTAAACCGTAAGGTTTAGTGTGCACACAACTGGAGTAAATCACAGGGTCCTTCTATTCCCTTTTCAAACAGGTTCTGTAGTTCTTATTCCTGTAGGTATTGAATAATGAATGTTCTTCTCGCTGTTTCTTGACTGCCTTAGTATTGCTCCTGCTGTTGGCTTTACTTACATTTCCATTTGTAATTGATTTTAAATGTATGCATTTGACACGTCTATTGTTTCCTGTTTTGAGTGCACTTTTGGGTAGGGAAGAGGGATAATAACAGCTCAGTCTTGGAGTTTGGTGCAAGCAGTTATCGTTGCATGAGGCAGGAAGGTGGGGCTAAGCCTTTTTCATTCTGTGCCCTCATCCACCCTTCCTCAGTGATGTCTGCACACCTGGGAGCATACCTGCAGCACTGTAGCCCACCAAACACAGAGCAGTCTGCCCATGTGAGCCGGATTGCTAGACAGAAAAGATTTCAAAATGAAAATGCATCTGTACAAACTACTGCTCCATGGCATGATCCACATCACTCAGGAAGTGCTCAACACTTGGTTGGTTAGAGCAAGGTGCTGATAACACCAAGGATTCAGGTTTGATCACCTTATTCCTGCATTGCAGGGGCTTGGACCAGGTGATCCTCGGGGTCACTTCCAACTGTGATTCTATCACTGCCCCTGCACCCCGAGCAGTTTTGCTACAGCTTTTCAGTAGTGCCGGGAAATGCTGACCACTGCCCCTATGTGGTGTCACCACAGCTTCTTAGTGAAAAACATTATGGGCTGACTTCCACCCACCTAAGTTGGCATCCCGTCCTAGCGGAGCCTTGGTTGAATAACAAAGGCCATATTCACACAACACAACTGGAAGTATGATGATACTACTTTAACAGTCATGGCTTCCCCCAAAGACTCATGGGAACTGTGGCACTTAGGAGGCTCACAAAGCTACAGTTACCAAAGTTCCCTGGGAGAAAGATTGACTGTTGAGATTGAGCGGTGGACTCGTAATCTGGTGAACCAGGTTCGATTCCCTGCTCCTCCACATGCAGCTGCTGGGTGACCTTGGGCTAGACACACTTCTCTGAAGTCTCTCAGCCCCACTCACCTCACAGAGTGTTTGTTGTGGGGGAGGAAGGGAAAGGAGAACGTTAGCCGCTTTGAGACTCCTTTGGGTAGAGATAAAGCGGGAAATCAAATCAAAACTCTTCTTCTTCTTCTACTCTGGAAATTGTAGCTCTGCAAGGGGAATCTCAGTACCCTTAAAACTACAGCTCCCAGGGTTCTTTGGGGAAGACAATGCTGCTTAACGTGGTATCATAGAGCTTGGTCTTGGTCTTTGGTTTTGCCTTTTTCTACTGCTCCAGCCTTCAGCCCTTTGTCCTTGTTCCTGTGGTCCTGACTTCTGGCTTCTTCTCCCGTCCTATCTGCTAGTTCACTGTCTGCTTTGAATTTCTCTCTGATCTTCTCGTGTCTTGTTCTCAGATCATGATTGCCCCTTTGATCCTGGCTTGCAGTTCCTGACTCCCTTCAAACCACTGTCCATAGTCTGGCTCTGACAACTTCATTAAGGAAAAGTGGAGTTATCATTAAGGCAGCTCGGAGAGCAAGACACTGTCAATTACGGCTGTCATTTCCTCCCCCAGCCCACTTATTTCTTTGTGCACAAAAGATAAAATTGCCCTATTATCAAATTGTATTTGGTCTCTTTTGCATTCCAAAGGTTGTCAGTTACCTTTAATATTTTATCTTGAAAACCCTTAATCTGAAAGAATTTATGGGTCTCATCCTTTATTTATTTATTTTAAAAAAAGCTTCCCAAGATCTCTGTAGTCATTCTAATACTGTTGATGTTTTAATTTTCCCCTCCAATAATTAGAAATTACTATTCCAGCTGCTGACAGCAAATTAAAACTTGTACCTTTTATACTGACTCTCTGATCCTTGTTTCTATCAATGTCAGAATTTCCACCTTGCTGAATCTTGATTATATGGAACACTCTGGGCATCTGGATGTTGACCCTAAATCATCTGTACCTCTCCCATCCTCCTTTATCTGTTACCTATTTAGTTCCACTCAGAATGCAATCCTAGACATGCTTATTCAGAAGTAACTCCCACTTCGTTTGATGGGGCTTACTGTTATCTACAGATGGGGGGGGGAGGGATCAGTTCAGTTCACAATTAATGGTGAACCTAATTCACAGTGTTTCCAAAAATGTGTGTGTGTGTGTGTGTGTGTGTGTGTGTGTGTGTGTGTACCAAAACACAGCCATCTTTTAAGATGTGCACATCTCTGAATTTTGCTATGCGTTTCTTCAGCCAACTAATGTGTAGAAAAATGCATATATTAGTGTAATGTGTTGTTGAGGCAACCCAGCCAGATGGGTATTATTATTATTATTATTATTATTATTATTATTATTATTATTATTATTATTATTATTATTGGATAAAAGAGCATCTATATGGGAAAATGACAAACAAAAATGCATTCTACCAGGGGAAATCGCTTTGCAAAAAATGCATATATTAGGAAATGCATGCAAACGTCTATTAAAAGACATTCACACTGAAATGTTGGCGGGTTTTATTTTTATTTTTATTTAAAATTCTCATGGTAAATCGATGTGGAAATGTAGATAACTAAATTTAAGATTGGAGGGGGGGGGGAGGAGTCAGATTCGACCCTCCCTACCAACAGCCTAACTAAGTGTGCATAAGATTGCAGCCTGAGATCTTCATATACATTCCCTTTGCTAGGTCTTTTAATGATCTGCACATACTGAGCTCATTAGAAGCAGACAAGTCTGGATATTTGAAGAGAGGGTTTCTTTGGGAGGTTTGTAACTCAAGGAAAGACACCTTGCTACACCTCCCTGCAAGTCAATTTACTCAAAGAAGAAGAAGCACTGCTTAAATACGAGAAACAGGTTTCATGGCCTCCCTGACTTATGCGCCTCTTAGATTCAAACCACACATGGACCACTGCTTTTAGTGAAAACCAAGGAGAATAGCTACTGCAACTTGTCACTTGAGTACCAAAATATACATTTTAAACAAATGCTTTCAGATTTGCACAGATTTCCCTATCTCCCGTAGGCAACGTACAACGAAAAGGGGAAACCCCCTCCCCCCCAAAATGGAGGCAAAAGCAAACAAAAAACAAAAAACCCTATTCCCTCTGATCTGCTAGTTTACTGCTTGAAATAAACACTTAAGGGTGTGTGTGCTTTCTTTTTCTGTTAATCTACTGTATATTATTTAATTCCATATCTGATCTGGCCTGATATTTTATTTTTATGATATATTTCATATTGTAAACTTCCTGCCGTTTTCTAAACCACCATAATCAAAAAGCTGGACTATTTAAAAACTTGTTTTCACACCATCAATGAGAGGGTCCAGAATTCTATCCCCCTCATTCTACATAATTTAGAATGGCCCAACAGGCTCCCAGTTGTGATCGCTGGAAAGATAGTACAAATGATTAGGTCACCATCTGCACTATAGATTTCAAGGAGTACCATATTCCTCCCCCCCCCCCAAAGATTCCTGGGAACTGTCATTTTATTAAAAGGGTGTTGCTAGGAGACTTGATGCTTTTGAATTGATGCTTTTGAATTGTGGTGCTGGAGGAGACTCTTGCGAGTCCCATGAACTGCAAAAAGATCAAACCTATCCATTCTGAAGGAAATCAGCCCTGAGTGCTCACTGGAAGGACAGATACTGAAGCTGATACTCCAATGCTTTGGCCACCTCATGAGAAGAGAAGACTCCCTGTAAAAGTACCTGACGTTGGGAAAGATGGAGGGCACAAGGAGAAGGCGACAACAGAGGACGAGATGGTTGGACAGTGTTCTCGAAGCTACCAGCATGAGTTTGACCAAAGTGCGGGAGGCAGTGGAAGACAGGAGTGCCTGGCGTGCTCTGGTCCATGGGGTCATGAAGAGTCGGACATGACTAAATGACTAAACAACAACAGGAGGCTCCAATTCTCCCCACAGAGTGGTTTAGGAAACAATCCCTCTTCTCAGGGAATTTTGGGAGTTGTAGCACTGTGAGGGGGATAGGAAGTCTCCTAACAATTTTTAGGATTCTTAAGAAATCAGGATTCTTCCCAGGATTATTTGGGAGAAGCCCTGACTGCTTAAAATGGTATGATACTCCTTAAAATATATAGTGCAGATGGGACCCAAGTTATGGTATGGTAGCTGCAGTTATAATACAACTAGCATGGCTGTACTAATCTATTTGCTGAGACATTCTTATGAATACTGTATCTACTCCATTTCCCTACATCCTCACATTAATTTGCTTAAATTTTTCTAACTCAGCCTTTCGCAACCAGGTGCCCTCAAGATGTCTCAGAAAGCAATTCCCACTATCCTTGGGTTTTGCAGGTCCAAAATGTCTGGAAGGCACCAGATTGGAAAAGGCTGTTCTGTCTCCTTCCTTCCTCTTTCTTTTCCAAAACAGAACTAATTCTTAGTCACTCCTTAGAGATGTTTAGACTGCACTCAGTCATTGCCAGCGATTAGACTAAACTCAAGGGGGTGAATTTTGCCTGGAGCTATTTATTATTTTCGACAAAATGCATTAATGCAGATTAGGAACACAGAGGACCTTTAAAAGCACTCAGGAGGCCTCGTGCTTCTGACCTCTTCCCTACAGCTACAGAATATTCAGTTGAAACTTCATTGTCATCAACAGTCCTCATACAGATTTCTCTTGTGTGTGTGCATGTGTGTGTGTGTGTGTGCACATTCTCCAACTCCTTTGGAATTCTTAAGTTTGCCCATTAATCTCCAACGTGAAGATTTGTCAAATGCTTGTTGACAATCTAAATAGACTCTCCATTTATGAACTGGATATATGGGCTGCGGCGGTTCACTCCTCTGAGGATACAGGCATGAACTCCCAAAGTCTCAATCCGGTCAGGTCTTCCTAGAGGTTTGCTTTTCCAGGTGTGTGTCTCCGAGTTCCTTTCAGAAGATGATCCAAAACAGATGGCAAGCTTACTGGCTCTTAGGCTTGGTTCAGAAAAGAAACAGATGAAGGGGCTAAACTGTTCCTAGACAGTATCTCATCGGACCTCAGTCAGGAGATTCTTTCGTTGGGATGTTTGCCCATGAAAATAAATTCCCTGCACAGAGAAAACGAATGTGCCAAGGAGAAGGCTAGGGTAGAATTCTTCTCCTTGACATCATGTTCCCTGCTCCTGCACAGAATTGTTGTTTATGTAAAAGAGGAGTATGCAAAGCAAGGATAGTCAGTGCTTTTCCCTTTTTCTTTTAAGGGGGTAATCAAGGGTACTCAGTACTGGCACAACTTTTTTGGTTGTTAAAAAGTGTGGCACTTACTATAACAGCTTCATAGTGAGTACTGGCACCTCTTTTCTTTTTAGTTAAAAAGTGTGACACTTACTGTTAACTTCATGGTGAGTACGGGCACCTAAAAGGAGAGTCCTATCAGGGAAAGCCAATATGGGGTATTTGAGAAGTCACACTAGAAGGTGATGATTCCAGGAAGAGAATGGGAGATTGAATGGGGAAGCACTTCTGTGAAACATTCTTTCAACAGAGCACACATTAATATAGATAATCTTCAATTATCAAATCCACCATGGGGGGATCCACTTTAATTAAAATGTATTAATTGGAAGTTGATTGACATTTGAATAATTGCATTAATTGGGAATTAATTGATATTGTTACAATTTGGCTATTTTGGGGGGAATATTGGAAAACTAACAGACTTATTTTATAATCTTCAATTAAGCATGCATCATCTATATTAATCTTCAAATGTTTGTTGTAAACTTTTCTTTGCTGCCAGGATTATGTAGGCAATTAAGAGACATATTTTCCATTAAGTGTCAAGTGGTGATTTGCTTTAAAAAAAATTTTGGGGGGTTTGTTTTTAAATAGGTACAAATCACTTTGATTTTTTTAAAAAATGAAAATGCAGTACTGCATAAGTTTGTCTGTTGGTTTGTTTTACAAATAAAATAAATAGCATATCTGTATAGGCTGACAACAATGATGTGGAATGGACCCCCCCCCCCCCGAAAAAAATTCCACTGCTTTAGTTTTTCCACGGAAATTCCCCCCACCCCTATTTCATAAGTTCGTTAGTAACAATGAAGGATGCCATTTGCAGCTGCAAATACAATATGAAGCACGCTTGTTGATTTCAGAGTTTTTAAGCATTGTTTGCTAAATTCAAGGCATCCTTCCCTCTGTCTAAAATCCCCTTCCAGAGGTGATGCTGCAAGTGCCCTCGCATACAAACCCCCCATTTAATTGGAGAGTTAATATGTTAAATGCATTGACACAAACAAACAAGGACAGTTTCCCTAAGCTGGAAAATCCTTGAGTACATTGTAATTAGCTGGGCTTGTTAAACCTCTTAATAAGCAATAGATAGTACGTGACACGATTAGTCTACTCAAAGACCATCTACTTTTATGCTTTCCATTTTTGTAAGGCAGATTTGCCTGAAAGGAAGGATAGGGTGTATCGCACTATGGGATATAAGGAGGAGGAAGTTCTCATGCTGTACCCAAAGTGGGCAGCACAGGAAATTTAGGGATGCTGTTTGTGTACCACCACTACCCAGCTGCCAAACAGCATCCCTGACTGAGGCATCCCAGACAATAATTCTGGATATCTTTGACATCTATGCTGAGGCTGCAGTTGGACTGGCTTAGGATTTCACAGCCTCCATAACAACCATGGGGCTGTCTCAGGCCATACACATCCCAGTCCCTGAACTGGTTTCTTGTGTTAATTCACAAAACACGAAACAACTTGGGACCAATGGTTCCTCAAGCTCCACCTCAACCACTGAATTCCTCTGATGAGGCCCTCCTTGTAGTTTAACCCCTTGCCTGAGGTTTGGTCAGCCCTTTCTAGGCACTAAGCCTTTAGCATGGTAGGCCATGTCCTGTGGAACTTCCAGCCAGTAGAGGTTCAGCAGGAATCAATCCTGCCTTCTTTCAAATGTCTCCTAAAAGCTGTGCTTTACTTAGATCAGCCTTTGCAGTGTGAGTTTCCTTTTACTGACCAGTGTTCAGTGATGCTTTTACAGGCATTCCCATTGATGTTTTTATTATCCATATTGTAATTTTGTGAGCTTTATGCCTCCTTTTATGAAACTGCAGCCTATGAACATTTCAGTAAATAAAAGAAAACATTGGAAGCTGCCTTAGAGCATGTTTGACCAGTGATCCCTCTACCTCAGTATTGTCAACTCTGAGTGACAGCAGCTCCCCAGGGGTTCAGACAGGAGTCCTGGGATCTTCTGCGTTCATTTGTTTTACAACATTTATTTAGCACTTGATTGTAACCAAACCTCAATTACATTATCTATATCCTGCCCATCTGACTGGGTTGTCCAAGCCACTCTGGGCAGCTTCCAACATACAGTGGTACCTCAGGTTACATACGCTTCAGGTTACATACGCTTCAGGTTACAGACTCCGCTAACCCAGAAATAGTGCTTCAGGTTAAGAACTTTGCTTCAGGATGAGAACAGAAATCGTGCTCTGGCGGCGCAGCGGCAGCAGGAGGCCCCATTAGCTAAAGTGGTGCTTCAGGTTAAGAACAGTTTCAGGTTAAGAACGGACCTCCGGAATGAATTAAGTACTTAACCTGAGGTACCACTGTGTATAAAAACATAATAAAACATTAAACATTAAAGAACTTCCTTATACAGTGCTGCCTTGAGATGTCTTCTAAAGGTTGTATAGTTCCTTATCTCCTTGGCTCAGGGGTCCCATAACTCCATAAGCTCCAAAGGAAATAGGACATCCTACTAGACCCTCCAACATCTCTCTGATGAAAATAGGGATGTCCTAAGGAAATGCAGGGCATTCTGGGATCAAATCACAATGTGATGGCCTGGGATTCCGATTCGGAGGATGAAACAGAGGAATCCCAGCCTGCACAGGAGTCCCCGCCTCCAGGGCCGGCTGAACTGGGGCAAGGCCTAGATGCTGAAGAGCCTGCACCTGTGGCAGTGCATCAGGAGCTGGCCCCAGGTGAAGCCATTCTGGCCCCAGAGGGGCTTGATGACTCAGTGGCCACAGGTGAGCCTCCTCCAGGGCCCAGTAACCCTTCGGCCTCTCCTGATCTGCAGAGGCTTAGGGCAGAGAGGCGAAGGGAACTGGTTGCCCCCAGGAGGAGTGCTCGCCTTAAGGCCAGAGGAGGCGGGGCTCCTGGGGGCCGGGACCGCCCCTGGCCTTAGAAGAGGATAAAAGCCCAGTCAGCCCGGCCCCAGGTTGCGGGAGCAACGTCGTTGTTGGCTTCGGACCTTCCTGTGTTCCTGATCCCTGCTCGGCCTCCTGTTCCTGACTATCCGGTACTCCTGTTCCCTGCTCGGCTTCCTGTTCCTGACTATCCGGTACTCCTGTTCCCTGCTCAGCCTCCTGTTCCCGACCATCCGGTGTTCCTGTTACCTGCTCAGCCTTCTGTTCCAGCGTTCCTGTTCCCCGCCCGGCTCTCTGCATCGGATCTCGCCCCTCTTTGTGTGGACTCTGCTACACCCACGGTACCTTACCCCCAGGACCAGCACACACAAACTGGGATGGCTTATGTAAATCTGGGACTGTCGCTGGAAAATAGGAACACTTGGAAGGGCTGTGCTTAGACAGGAAGTGCTACCGTCGAGCTATGGCTCCTCCCCAGAAACGAAGAGCTACCATGATTCAAAGCCACATGGCCAAACACCACAGATCATTTTCCTACACATTCAACTGCCAGAGCCCCTCTTTCCTCTTCTCTTAGGAGGAATCTTTTCCTAAAATCTTTTCCTAAAGTAAAATACAAGATGGGTCTAGTAAACCCTCTGACAGGCCTTTGCTGTTTGCGGATCTTTGAGCCAGGCCATTTTTATGTCTCAAGACTCTGCTTTCATTCCTGGGAGAAATGCTGGGGGTGACCAGATCAAAGAAAATGGTTCTTAGACTGTTTCTTCCAAATAAGTTTGGTCAATTACTGTTGCATGAGATACTGTTCAAAGGAGAAGTGGCGCTTCGCAAGAGATGACAGAAATACAGGGAATCTGTTCAATAGAGTTTTCTATTCTCATGATGCCTGGAAGATGCTGTGAGATTCAAGATGACCCCCAGAGAGTCTCCCACACCTGGTAAGGAAGGAAGAGTTCTGGAAGACTCCGCCAGCTGCATTGATATTATATCTCAACAAATTGGTGTCATTAGTCCAGGAGTACAAATTTTGTCTCTAGTGTGGGATTTGCTGCTCTTTTTCATCCCCTTTCATAGGTATAACTTCCTTAGGAGTGAGGAAAGATTGCAGCAGACCTCCCCAACATGGTATCCTCCAGAATTTCATAGTATTATTCCAATCATTCCTGATTGTTGGCTATGTTGGCCGGGGCTGATGGGAATTGTAGTCCAAAACAACTGGAGGGCACCAGGCTGGGGAAGGCTGGAGTACAGTAAGTGGGACATTTTAGTTTAGGGAGGAGGCACAATAGGTTTATAAAATTATGCATGGCATTGGGAAAAGGTAATGAAGAGAAGTGCTTCTTGTAAAACCCAGGGGCATCCACTGAAACTGCTAAGAAAATCAGGACAGAGAAATAGCACACAATTTATGGAATTCAAGTCTTCAAGGTGTGGCCTTAACCATTAGGCTGAATGACTTTCGAATTGGATTAGACAAATTCATGGACAAAAAGTCTTATAAGCAGCTTCTGGTCATGATAACCAAGTAGAATTCCTTCCTTACCGAAGATGTCAAGAGTGTATAGTAACTAGCGAACTATATCTAGGAGAATCTATGGTTTATTCAGAGTAGACCCATGGGAATTAATGGACATGACTAATTTAGGCCTATTCATTTCAATGGGTCTATTCTGAATAAAATTTAGTTTGATACAGCCAATTCATTGGTTACCACATGTGCCTCAGAATGCCAGATGCTGGGATTCACAAGTGGCAAAAATGTTGTTTCACTCAGGTCTGCCTTGTGGGCTTCCCAGCCAAGGCATCTTGTCAGCCACTGTGAGAACAGGATGCTGGACTAAACGGACCACTGGCCTGATCCAACAGAATCATAGAATCATAGAGTTGGAATAGACCACAAGGGCTATTGAGTCCAACCCCCTGCCAAGCAGGAAACACCATCAGAGCACTCCTGACATATGGTTGTCAAGCCTCTGCTTAAAGACCTCCAAAGAAGGAGACTCCACCACACTCCTTGGCAGCAAATTCCACTGTCGAACAGCTCTTACTGTCAGGAAGTTCTTCCTGATGTTTAGGTGGAATCTTCTTTCTTGTAGTTTGGAACTCTTCCTATGTTCCTCAACCAGTATTTTTTGAAAGGTTTCTTGGAGGGAGAATGAACTGACTAAAAATGGGGAGATGGATTTCATTCAGGGGTCCGTGACCCTTATGGGAAACACCCCAAAGTGTGCCATTTCCTTGCACCCTTTCCAAAGGTTATGCAGCCACAGTCCGGTTATAAACCTCACTAAAGGAATGTCTGGGGCCAACAGGCCAAGGAATAAGCTGCAAACAGAGGAAAGACACTGATTAGCTCTTGGTTTTTAAAAACAAAACTAAAAACAAAACAAAAAAATACAATTATCTGCAGGAAGTGGATGGCACATCAGAGCACATTATCTCTGAGCAGCTCACGAAAGGAAAAGGTTAAGAGTGTGAGGAAAAGGTTTCTCCAGTTCAAAATCCAGCCCCATAAATAATGAAATGTTCCCTTCCTCAGACCCTCTCCAGCTCTGACGTCTGGTTTCATCTTTTTGCCTATAAATGATTCATGGGCTCCCTTTCCTTTATTTTTTTATCTCTCCCCCCCCCCTTTTTAACACCATGAGCTAAGTCAGAATTTTTATAAGAAGGGTGGAAAACCAGCTCCCGCATAGTAGCTGACACTGGCCAGTATTTTCTTTGGCCTGGGCCAATTTGTTTCTTGCAGAATGGCACTCCCCTCCTTCTTAAGATCTAACACTTATTTTCTAACATCTCAAACTATTTGTCAGGCAGAGATGCCTTATTGAGATCAAAGATGCAAACACTCACTGCCCAGAATTCCAGCTCCCTCCATCAGTGACAAACAAAATCAGCTACACTGTCCAGTGTTGAAGACCCCCCCCTCCAGTTTCCATATGCAAACTCTCCTCACAGCTTTATGCCAAGGTGTGCATGTACCTGGTGTGTATGTTGAACTTTCTCCAGCGGGTCTGAATGAGCTCTGTGAAATCACTGGATGTTTGCCTGAGCAACAGAGTGTTTGCATGCATCCCCTGCAGATGGGCCAATATGTCAATTTCAGATTCTCTCAGTTTCTCATTTTTTCAATATTAAGTTCAGTTTTCCACATTTCCACATAGGATTGTGGGTGTGGGTGTGGGCGTGCGCGCACACACACATGTATATATATCCATATCCTCAGGAAAATTTATCAGCAAATTTATCCTAATACATGCTTGTATGCAATATTGCCTCACATACGCCTTTTTGCAAAGCAATTTCCCCAAATCATAGACTTGTAGAGTTGGAATGCATGCATTTTAAATGCATACTTTTACTTTTACACACATTACTTAGCTACATGGAAAAATTCTATGAAAGTTCAAATTTGAAAATATGACTGGATTTTTTGGTTCTTGAATTGATATGGAAATTCGGAATTAGGTAGGCTTGCCTTTACCTTGGATCCCGAACGCCTTGGTGCTCGGACGTTTTGGCTCCTGAACGCCACAAACCTGGAAGTGAGTGTTCAAGTTTGCAAACATTTCTTTGAATCCGAACATCCGATGGGGCTTCCATGGGTTCTGATTGGCTGCAGAAGCTTCCTGCAGCCAATCAGAAGCCATGCTTTGGTTTCTGAATGTTTTGGAAGTTGAACAGACTTAAAGAACAGATTCCATTTGACCTCCAAGGTACGACTTTATATGTAAAGGGAATTGAATTTCTCCACTATCCCTAGTACCCCCTTGCGAGTTCAGTAAACACATGAGGGGGGAGAAGAATCACACTCACTGGCCACAAACCCAATATCAACTGGTGCTTTCCTAATGCACACATTTTGGTACATATTCCTTGACTGCAGGTTTGCCTTGCAAAAATTCAGAAAAGTACAACTTTTGAAGGGCAGCTGCATTTCAGTTCACATATTGTTTGGGGACATGTGAATTAGTTAGGTTCACATTAAAATTCAAACCAAAATGCATTTCTTTGCCAGCACCACCCATATCTATTATTTGAATGCAGGAAAGTGAGGCTGAAAGAATATAACTTAACACCTCCAGCTCTATGAGACTTACACCTAATAATAGGCCACCAAATAGGCTTCGCAGGATGATAGGGAGGAAATTAAATCCTGTCTGTGTCCTTCAGAGCAAGGTGGCATGTTTCCATTTCCTAGGCAGGAATGGGGACATGTTTGGAAAAGGAACTTGTCCACAATACTTGGGGAACCCCTTGGTTTTGCTATTCAGCTGCGAACAGTTTGACTTCGACCACATGCACACCATATATCTGAAGTGCTATGATACTGCTTTGAACAGTCTTGGCTTCCCCCAAAGAATTCTGTGATCTAGAGTTTGTTAGGAGACCTGTATATTCCCCTCCATGAGCTATAATTCCCAGAGTTCCCTGTGAAGAGAGATTGATTGTTAAACCTCTCTGTGAATGGAAGTTCTGGGTGGGGAATAGCGGTCTCCTAACAGTACCCTTAACAAATTACAGCTCCCAGAATCCTTTGGGGGAAACCATGACTGTTAAAAGTGATTTCAAAGTGCTTGGTATGGTGTGAATGTGGCCTCAGTCTAATCCTTAGAGATCCACGTGCTTCTCCTTTCTAGAAAAGAATGCTACAAACCCAGTCTATAGAACTGGCTCCCACCTATCATATGGAACCTACTCTTGTAACAAGGACACTGCACAGTTTTGGATTCATACAGTTTTTCTCACTCCAAGCAGGAACCTTTGGTCCCAGGAGTATCCATTTCTTCCCATTCTAGGGAATGGGAAACCAATACTCTTTCCTTCCAAGGCTACTGGTGCAAGCAAGTTACTGGTATGTAGCCAACTTACCTTCATCTTGTAGCATGTTCCTTTCTCAGCTGTTTCCAACATTTTTAGGACATCAGCCGTGGTGTTTTCATGGCAAAGAGACATGCACTTAAATAGGTGTATCTTGTTTTATCTCAACTAATTATATGGGAAGAGCCCGATTCTCACTACGAAGGTGGTACTAAGGATGGAGAAGCTCCATTCTTTACTCTCCCTCCAAGATCAGAATGGAGATCAACGCTCTAGGAGGGGAAAGTCCCTATTAGCATTGATGGGGAGCTTCTTTTTCTAAGGCTCCTAGCCACACAGGAGGTTGGGAATCTCCTTTTGAATCCCATGAGGGTGTGAAGAGCATAATCTCCCATTAATGACTTAAAAGAGCCTTGCTGGATTGGGCCAAATTTCATCTAGCACAGCATCCTGTTCTCAAGGTGGCCAAAGAGGTGCCTATGGGAATCCCAATCTGAGCACAACAGCACTCTCCCCCACTTGTGATTTCCAGGAACTGCTACGCAGAGGCTTCCAACAGTGGCAGTAGAATATAGCCACAGAGGCCATTGACAGTCACTCCCATTCTCTGCCTTTACAGTGATAATCAGGGTGCTCTCCATATTGAGCTAAGGAACGAGGCCTTATTTGGCCTTAAGAGAGAATGGTGGATTTGTGTTTTTTTACAGGATTTTAGACTGTGCATAAAATCTGAGTCTGAAAATTTACTAGGCATGCAGAAACTGGTAAGTGGGTTGGAAGAGAGAACATGTCCTTAGATGAATAGTGTAGCTGCGAATGTAGCAAAGCACTGAGAAACTTGCTGTAGTTGAGTGAATCTCTTCTTGAAAGATCAGACTGATGTTGCCCAAACTTCTTGCTTTGGAGAACCCTTTCCTGCAATGATTTGTCTGCTAAGAAATCCTGTGTGCATCTTCCATAGAACCTTTGTGACTCAGTTATCATTCTGGAAGACTTTTTCAATACATTGCCCCAATGAACCAACAACAAATCCCAACAATATGAACCAACAATATGCCCAACACTTTGGGAGAATACTGTTCGGAGGGATCAGAAGGTGTGACAACACACTGCAGGTAAGACATGGTTGTGTGAGGGGAGAATGAAAACAAAGTTGCATTCCAGGAAAACTTGTCTGCTATTATTGGGCTTCAGGTTAAGAAACGTCTGTCAGGGACTGGACTGAGGAGGAATGGTGGAGACAGCACCCCCTCCAACTGAACCTCCCTGAGAAGAGGAGGACAGTATATATTTATAACAGTGGTTTGCAGAAGGTCATAGTTCAGAGGCTGTGGAGGGGAGAAGCTGGTAAATATTGGGAGAGGAGTTGCAGGAAGAAGAAGCACCAGGGGAGAGACAGCTGACAGACTCAGTGTCTTTAGAAAGCATTCCTGACCCCTCCCCTCTCCCAGGACCTGGCGAACATTGAGAGTAGGAGAACAGAAAGCTCAGAGGCAGAAAGCACAGATTAGCCGGTGCAGGGGTGACATAGAATACAGTGCTAACTCTGGTTACGAACTTAATTCGTTCCGGAGGTCCATTCTTAAGTGGAAACTGTTCTTATCCTTTCACTAATAGGGCCTCCCGCTGCACGCACACCAGAGGCGCGCAATTTCCATTCACATCCTGGGGCAAAGTTTGCAACCAGGAGCGGCTACTTCCAGGTTAGCGGAGCTTGTAACCTGAAACGTTCGTAACCAGAAGCGTTCGTAACCAGAGGTACCACTGTAGGAGAGACTGAGCAAGTGGGACTTTACATGGAGCAACACCATTATCTAAGAGAGACCACATTCCTTCTTCTCTCTCTGTGAATATTGAATAAAAGACTTGGTAAGAACTCTTCTTGTTTATCTACTTCTTGGCTGCCACCATGGGAGGGATTGGATTCAATGAAGCCTGGCAACATCTGTTTGTGAGTTTCCAG
The DNA here is from genome assembly GCF_964188315.1 of Podarcis muralis. Lineage (NCBI taxonomy): Eukaryota > Metazoa > Chordata > Lepidosauria > Squamata > Lacertidae > Podarcis > Podarcis muralis. The sequence continues at coordinate 21,205,251 of NC_135668.1, read as the reverse complement.
GGAACTCCAGAACTTCGAGAAGCAAACTGGCTCGGACAAGCAATATGACCGTTGCAAGTTTCCCATGTGGAGACCAGTGGTTTCCATCTGCAGGCAATGAGTCTGGTGTTGCCTTTGAGTACCTGGACTTTATTCCAATCCCCTTCCCTGTTTCTGAACCCACATTTCAAACTTGATTTTGCAAACCAAATTAATTTTGAATGGAGCGTGTGTGTCAAGAATGAGGTCTTGGTACTTTCCCTCCCCATCAATTAATCTCATGTACTTGAGCAAGCAAACTGGGTTTTGGGGGGAAAGCATATTCATTATTTATCATCAGTAACAACATGAATATAATTATGACTGCAATATTTTCACACAATTTGACCACTATGGCTGTTTTCCAGAACGACTCCTAGAACAGCGGTTAACGGGGAAAAAAGGGGGGGGGGAGCAGGAGCAATGCTGCTATTCCAGGATGTGAGAATTCTGGCACAGTGGATGGAACAGGGTGAAGGAGGTGAAAAACATATTTAGCAGTCCCATGTGATGAATATATATTGCTGGGTTGTACTAGTATTATTACCAACGGAAGACTGAATTTCTGAATGCTCCCTCATTTAAAACACTGCCAGAGAACATGGGATGGTGATTTCTCCCAGGTTCTCATTTCCCCCAGTTTTACGTTCAGTTATCCACATTTCCACATCAGGTTGCTTTTTATTCTTTTTAAGGTCCTAATTAAAAATTTAGCACAAATTTCTCCTAATAAGTACATTCTTGTTTGCAATTTTGCCTAATGCACACATTTTTCCAAAGCCATTTCTCCCCAAAGCATCCAAAGCATTTTTATGCACACATAAACCCTGTACCAAATGTGCATCTTTGCACACATTACCTGGCTGCCAAATGTGAAAAGCGCAAATTTCAGAAGATTCATACATTTTGGTTCATGCATTGTTTCAGAAAGTGTGAATTAGGTCAATTTAAATGTGAACTGAATTAATTTTACCCCCCCCCCCTTTCCTAATAAAGGGTAAGTCCAAGGGCTTAAGAGTGTGTTCTTCTTTCACCTGTTAAATGAGTTACTCACCTGACCAAGTTTTGGACTCATACCCTGTATGGTCTGTGGCTCGTTCCTGTCATCTATATTCAATCCAAAAAATAATTCTCAAAACAAACGCTGCAGTTATTGCTTATCCCAAATTCAAACAGGATGCTAAGTCGACTTTGGAATTTTGCAAATAGATCCTTCATTTCCTCGCCTGCTGAATTCATTGTTTGCCGGTTGTCATTTGTGGATTTATAATTCCCTCTTTGCCATCCATTATTTCCAGTGTTTAAGTAATGCAGGGTTGACAGCCATAAGGTAATGCTACTAGTTAGTTAAATATTAAAATAATGACTTGGGAAGACATGAATTATTGTAAAGTCACATGAAAATAAGGCTCACAAATTGTGCATTTACAAGCCTGAGGCTGCCTGCGGGTCTCTAAGCTGATTTAACAACAGTTCCGTCAACACTTATTTAGGTTGGACTCAATGTTCTGGAACATGGCAGGAGGGGGAAAACAACAGCAACAAACCACCACTACCCCGCGTCTCACCACTGACTGTACTTAGGGTTGACACTGATCTGTACAAAACTATGGGTCTTGAAGTGGTGTAGAGCCGTAGGAAGGGGGGGTGGACCGCCCTGGGTGTCATTGCTGAGAGGGGTGACATTTGGCATGCCGCACGCCAGTGATTCCCAAGCCTACCCCGAGCCATCGGGGGGAGCTGCACCACTTTCCCTTCATTTTGACAGCTCGGGGTAGGCTTGGTAGTTGCAGGCAGGTGGCACACCGGGGAGTGACATTCGGCACACCGCCTGCCTATGACTCCCAAGCCTACCACAAGAAGTCAATGGGGGGGGGGGTGACAAAAAAATTCTGCACCGGGTACCACCTGACCTTACTATGCCTTTGAAGTGGTGACCTTAGCTTCCTCTGGGGAAGCATGACAGAAGAGAGACCTGCTGGCCTGCCCACTGCTGGTGATGAGAAGGAGGTTCAGAAGTTGTCAGGTGGAGCAAAGGGGCCAATGAGGTTTCACCTAGCTTCACACTCTGGCCTGATTCCACTGTTCTTCCATAGATGGGGAGTGTTTCTGTGTGGGTGGGTGCAGGAGCATTAAAAGGATGCACTGTCTAGGAAAAGCTTTTAACCCCTGCATTTTGTTGACTTTGTGATCCCCAAAACACTTTGGAGACAGTGAGGTGGCATAAGAGGAAGCCTCATGAGTCAGGCCATTGTTCTGGGTACATCAGGCCAATTTGTATCAGGTTTTGCAAGGATTGGATTCCTCAAGCATCACCACTTCACACCTGGGTTGGGCAGGCACATGTTTGAAATGCTCCTTAGAAGGAAAAAGAAAATGGTCCATATATAATTTAGACTTGTTCACATACTTATCTGGAATAGTTTTAGAATACTGTGTACCATTCTAGTCAACTAACCTCAAAAAAAGTTCTTGCAGAGTTGGAAAAAGATTCAGAAAAGGGAAACCAAAACAATCAAGAGGATGCAGTGTCTCAGCTATGAGGAAAGGTAGCAACATCTGGGATTTTTGATTTAGAGAAAATACAAGTAAAATTGTGCATGGCATAGAGAAAGTAGACAGAGAAATGTTCGTTCTCTCTCTCTCTCTCTCTCTCTCTCTCTCTCTCTCACACACACACACACACACACACACACACACAGTACAAGAGCTCATGGCCATTCAAAGAGCTGAATGTTGCAAGATTCAGGACCACTAAAGGAAAGTACTTCTTCATGCAGTGCGTGATCTACGGAACTCCCTCCCCCCAGAGGCAGTGATGACCATCAATTGGACAAATTCATCTAGGAGAAGGTTATCAGTGGTGCTGGTCATGATGGCTATGCTCTGCTTCCATTGTCAGAGGCAGTAATGCTTCTGAATTACCAGTTGCTGGAAAACAAAGGAGGGGAGAGTTCTGTTGCACCCAGGTCCTGTTTCTCATGGGCATCTGGGTGGCCACTGTGAAAACAGGATGCTGGACTAGATGGGCCATTGGCCTGATTCAGCTGAGCTCTTAATGTGCTCTTAACTGTGTGCAAGGATCACACGCAGGAGCAGGGCTATGCATCCAACCCACCCCGATGTCGTGTGTCCCTGTCACTAGGCCTTCTGCTCTCTTCCCAAGGTTCTGTATGAAGATCAGAAAAGGGAACACTAAGGAAGTAGCTGCTCATACATATGGGTTCCATGGGAGCAGGACATCAGCATTATCAGATATCCTGTTTTTGTGCTCCATCGGGGCACAGCCAGAAGTAGTATTCTCTACTCCTGCTGCTAAACATGAACACCCTACAAACAAGTAAATGTATGAATAGGGTTATTATACATTCCCGCTACCTCACTACCCTCCCCCCGCCATAAACAAACAGACTCTTTCCATTAGTAATGCTCTCAAGCTAACCCCTAGTAGATAAATTTCCCCTTCAGAGAATCTCTGGTCATTACTCTTGCAACTTGTTAAACTTTTATGCTGATTGATTGAGACCTTGGAGGGTTGGCAAATAACAAGGGAAGGAGGGCATCTCTACTGATTACACAAGCCAGAGCTGGGAATGTGCAAACTAGTAAACAAACAAACAACTCATAAAAAGGGGCGCTGCCCTCCATCCATCAATTTGTCTTTCACACACTTTTCCTCCACTCCTTTGAGCCTCTGCTTAGCACTTTACCACCATATGAACTACTTTTTATCCCTTTCTAATACCTGAGTTTAACCTGAAGCACCTGCGGACTGCACCAAAAGTTCAGATCGAAATGAGAGGAAGATGCTCTGTTGACATTGCCAGAGCTCTGGGGGCTTATGTTTCTCTAAGGATGTACAAGCCTTCTTGGGAACTTTGATCTTCCCGGATTCCTGGATTCAAAAGGGCAAAGATGGAAGTCCCAGTGGACACTGGGGCCAAGGGAGGAAGGAGAAGGCAGGTACATCCTTTTGTATTTCCCCAGAGCAGGTTTGAGGGTGTGCCTTTGGAGAATTTGTGAAAAACAACTTCAGTATAACTTCAGTATAAACTATCCATATACACTGGAAAACAAACAATTGAAGAGTACTGTATTAGTTGGGGATATTCTCTTTCTTTCTGATGTCTTATAATAATTATAGCAACGATATAATTAGATCTGTGCGCAAGCAGGGGAGGTGGGGGGGGGGGACCGTAAGCATTTTTCACCTGCTTCCCACAAAACATGCATCACATTTCTTTGCAACGTTGACACCATTCTACAGAAGGGTGTTAAACTGTTAGCAGGGTGCAGGGAGGAGAAGGAGGAGTTTGGGAAAAGAGGGGATGCGCCCCTGTTGCCAAGGCATCAGAATAAACAGTTCCCCTTGCCCTGATCCTGCCATGCAAGTTGGTTTATTTTGCGTACAGGGATGTTCATTTTGATGCCAGACATCCACACTTCATTACTGTCAGTGGGATGCATGTTCAGGAACACTTCAGATGTGCCTACCCATACACATTCTTCCCGAACTAGTCATGCATAATTATCTCCCATTAGAACTAGATTGGCTTGAGAGACTTGCACCAAAACACACTGACAGTTCCCATCACCATTGTAGCCTGCAGAAACAGCAAGACAGAAAGCATCAGCTCAATGATCTGGAGAACAAAGAGGTGTTTCCTCCTCTGAGATGGTTTCATTTGCTGTCAATGACATTGTCCCATGAGACAAACACAATTGGCCATGTGGCTCCATGCCATCATCAGGTTCACTATGTGTTCCCTGATTGGTTGAAATCACAGAGTAAAGTAGAAAGAAGTCCTAAACATGCACTGAAGAAGCAGTAGGGTATTAGGGTGGTGAATGAGCCTTGCAAATGGGGAAAGGCTACTAAGGTAACAGAGTTGCTTTTGCTGCCTGTATGTCTCCTTCTCCCACCCTCCTCACTCCTACACCATCACCCACTTTTGACATCCCACCTGATACTTCCAATCCCATGTTGATGTAAAATCGTAAATCAACGTGTGCTACACAGGCCTAGTGTAGGAAGGGTGGGGCAATAACCAGCACTTACCCTGCTACAACCTCAGCTGGGAAGAGGTGGGAGAGGTTGGCAGAGAACAAAACAAGGATCAAAGATAATGCAATACATATTGACTGTTCACTTCTGCAGTGTTTTCTTTGGAAAAGAGCATTTTTCAGCATTTTTATTTTTGCAGTGGATGATAAGTCATTTGCTAGCTTGTTCAGAGGCTCAATAAGTTAAGCAGACCAGACAGAGTGGCAACATTCCAGCTTTTCATTGGTGACTCACTGGAGTGAGGAGAGGCCAAAGCATGCAGGAAATCCTACATTCAGTCTGCAGTTTAAAAGATCTGGTAGCCCAGGGGTGGAGGAATCTCCAACCTGCAGGCCAGTCTTGTTCAACCAAGGAGTTCAATTTGACCTGAGTGACATCAGCTGATAGGCAGTTAAGGGACTTGCAGTTGATGCCTGCAAAATGCAGGCTTCTTTCTCCCCTCCTCATCACCTGAGGGGAGGGGAGGGGAGAAATAAATGGTTTGCCACCCATACACATATGGTTGACAACAACCCTTGTATTACAGTTCACAAGCTGGCTGTCAGGCACTTGGGAAACTTGCATGGTGGATTTTGAGGGGTGGGTGAGACAACCCTCTTCTCAATCATGTGATGTCATAGGAATGTCTTGTGAAGGATAATCAGGTTGTCCCACTCACCTGTCAAAGATGCCTCATGAGGTGAGGCTAGATGCAGATTTGGCCCCCTGGAGCCAAAAAGACTCCACACCCCTGAAATCCTTGGCTATGAACCTGAAGACTCACTGTCAGTTACAACAGGCAATACTGAAATACAGTAGATGGACAGCCTGGTATAAGACTGCTTCAGATGTTGAAGCATAGTAGAAAGCACAGGCACAAGCTGTCTCTACATATGTAAAAGTGTTTGTGCGAAGGAGTGTACACTTGTTTACTTGCACAGCTCAACGGTTGTCTATACAGACTCTACATCTGCTGAGCATTTCATGTGAATAACTGCATGTGTGTAGAGCTCAATTAGTGTGGACACAGGTCCAGTGATTGTACATTTGATGAAAGTAATGTGTGAACACCTCTAGAGTGTAGTAGAGTGTAGCATACTCAAGCCTTTGAAAACAGAGACAGACCTAAGTTTCCAAGTAGGAGCAGTCTATTTGAGCAGTGGGAACACGGAATTTCAGCAGCAGTAATCTTTAAGGTCCTTTCCTTAGCCATTCCCAACTTACCCCAGTGCCAAATTTCCTTATAGATGTGGTGGTGGGGCTTCCCTTGGAGCCTTCCCCGGACACAGAAATCCATAGTTACTCTACTGTTCACTGCATCTACTCATCAGTCACAAAAGATACCCTAAGTAGATGTGAATAGAAGGGAGAAAAGGGTGAAGAAAACCTTTTCCAGGTGCCAGTGGGATGTATCTATATAATGTCTGAAAGCCAGCTTTGGATACCAAAAAAAGACCATCAAAAGTAATGTCTTTATTTTTTACTCATTAGGGACTAGTGTGAGACCATCAAAACTTCCTATATTTCTCCTGCTTCCATGATAGCTGTGGTGAAACTGCTGTTGCAACATCTTCTGATGTCAGTTCAAACAATTCCCCATCTTGGATTTTCCCTGAAGTTCTCATGAACCCTCAGAGACAGTGGTAGATTGGCAGCAGTAAAAAGTAGATTTTGTATCTGATGGCTCACGTAGCCACTGAAAAAGTTCTTTCCAGCTTGGTATGACACACAGACAAGAGGGGCCTTTCATATCATCCCTGAGGCATCTCAATATCCTTCTCCACTCTAGAGAGACAAAAGGGGGTAGTCTCTGGGTGACATGAGTTTAACTTTATCTATGAGCGACTTTCCATCTACACATCACAGTTGAAGGCTACTGTCCTCCATTCTGACAGAACCTTCTAGGGACATTTTAAAACTCTAGCAAGGCCACAAGGAAAAATGAAATAATCAACAGAAACATCTCAGACCCCTTAAGTAACAAGAATATACAGAGCTGAAGACAGCTTGAGAGTTCTGGCTAGATAAGGCCAACCAACTAAAGAAGGAAACTTCAAATTCCTCCGCCACTTTAAAAGGACATGTCCTCATTTGCCCTTAAAAGTTGCTTCTTGAAACCATCTTTCACCTCTACAGATAGCTTCTTCAGCCAACTGCTGACCTGTGATTATGCGACTGGCTTGAGTTGGCTCCAAATAGTTGTCCAAAGCAACACATGAAGTTAATGTGATTGTTCCCCTACAGTCAAAATTGTTAGAGGGGTTTTGAAGGAAGCCAAACAATGATTTTGGTACAAGCAATGGATCTTTCTCAAGGAAGGCCTCACACATCCAATGATCATTACCAGATTTCACTTAAGAAGAAATTCACAGCTACTATGTGGGGTTAGGGCTCCTCTTTTGTTCAGTTCATCTGTTGTTCTGCTGCCTCAGAATAAAATACATAACTATTTTTTAAAATAAGTTGGAACTATCAATATTCTGCAGATCCATTAATTTCTCCTTATGGTAAGAAAGGTACCAGTTGTCCATATAAATGCAGCTGATATTGTTTTTTTTTTATTTATTTAAAAAATCATGCATCTCTAGTCCACATAATCTCTCTACTGTTGGCATCCCTAAGCCACTCTGGAAAAAAGAAGAGGAAGAAGAAGGGTTCAAAGACGGCTTACACACACATGTTCATTGCTGGCTGATGGAAGAGTTGCAATGACTTGCACATGTGAAAACTCATCAGCAATTATTTACATGAAACTTTGGTATTGCTACTCATCATCATCCTGCTTACTAGAATGCCTGAATCAAGTTTTCACCATTATGTGAAAGGAACCATCTTACGGAAAAGAATCCATCTCAGAGATGCACTTACTGTAGCTGTGCAGGACCATAAATCGTCACAATCTTGGTACAATTGACCCCCATAACATTTTCACCACATTATCACAATGCTACAATTTGAACCTACCACAACTTGGAAAAAGTTTTATGAAATTTTACTTCTAAGTGTGATTGGCTGGTTGATGTCCCTAGAACAGGAGAATTGGCTCAGTGGTTAGTGACCGTTCCTCCTCAGTGAGATGGCATAGATTAGCTGTCCCCAACCTTGAGTCATCAGGTGCTGTTGGTCTACAACTTCAATCATCCCTAGCTAGCATGGTCAATGGTTACTGATAGTTGTAGTACAACAATAGCTGAGGATCCAAGGCTGGGCAAATAAAACTTTCCATTCATTCATCATTCTGGAAGACATTATAAGAGCCAAGAAGAACTCCAGAGGGGCCCCTTTGCCTGGCCAGCTAAGAAACCCTCTGGAAGACTCAACAACTGCACTGATTTGAATCTTTGTAAACTACCTTAATGAATTAGCTTGTTTTATCTGCATAAATTAGCTTTATTACTTTACCAGCACAATCTTAGCCCACTGGTGATTAATTACAGCTCTATTTCACTCTGCTTGACAACAGTATCTCCTCACAATGCAGTGCCTTTCAGTGGACTCAGTTCACACATTCAACTGCTAGCCAGCAAGTGTCAAGTTATTAAGTGGTGCATACATGTCTGTGTGGACCAGCTCAAAGGTCAAATAGCATCCGCCACATGACAAATAATTTCATTTCTCGCTACAGCACATGCCATTTGGCTTCTGTAGCAATGATGAGAAAAGACACGTCATTGGGAATTTTATTGATTTGTTTTGCTTTCAAAAGGAAAGACTCCGTGCAGCAGTTTAATTAGAAAATAAAGTGTTTATTAAGAAACTAGACATCAAAGACCCCTAGAGTCTCTGTGAAAGGGGATGTTCCCATTTTCATAGCACAAGATGACAGACATGGTATAAGAGAAGAGAAATGATCAGGGGTGGAGGAGTCTCGTTGGTGGGAAATGAGGTAATGATTTACAATAATTAAAATCAGGAACAACTTTTCCCTTAAAACTTGCGACGTAAAGCCACCAATTGCAAGTGCCCAAGGCCTGGATCTCCTACCCACCCTGCCCCACTTTTCAGCATTAAGGAACTACCAGAGACTTTTCCACTGCTTAAGTCAGTCCTTCCAAAACTACGCGGTGAGAACTGTGTCAAAAGAAATAAACCCGACCGTTCAAGACTAGTGTGAGTTCAGCAGATCCACCCATGGAGTAGGACATCCGTTGACTCTCTGCATCACACCTTGGGAGAAGGCAAGGTCAGAGCAATCAAGCTTCTGCTGGGGGTGTTCAAATTTGGCCAAGTTTCTGCTATGGGTGTGATTGGAAAAAATCAACTGCTGCTGATGCAGACACACAGCAGCCATAATTTCCTGTTGGCTCCCTGTGCGAGTCACTGTTCTCAGCCTACCACCCCAAACAGTGACCCACACAAAGTAGGAGTGGTTTCCTCTGCAGGTGTTTAGCTGCTCCCTTTCCACACTTTCAACAAAAATATTTCTTATCTGGAAAAAGACGAAAGTGTGCTTCCAGTTTTAATTCAGTGTACAATAGATCTCAGAAGCATGAGAAGCAACGATCAGCCACACTTCCATTTGTCTCATGATCTCTAGTTACAGGTTTGAGAGGTTCTTTCTTTTCTTTTCTTTTCTTTTCTTTTCTTTTCTTTTCTTTTCTTTTCTTTTGTTCTGCCACTTTCCCTGGGGAAACCCAGCTGAGACAAACGTCAATTCACAGAAAACCAAACCCACATTTGCACTGGTGGGTTTTCCCAAGGAAAGTGGTAGGACAGAAGAAGAACCTCTCAGACTCGTGACTAGGAATCATGGGACAAATGGGAGTGTGGACATGCCTTAAGTTGATCACAGTGAGGGAAAATGTAATGGTGTTCCTGAAAATTTGTAATATCGACACCAGGACACGCTGAGTTAGCCTCAGATCTGGGTTGAGAAACAACAACAAGCAAGACAAATGGTCCTGTGAATGTAACCCAAACTGGAGATTAGGCCCACATTGTTTCCCAGCATTCTCTGCTTTGACAAAGAGCCTCTCAGAATTATGCTTTGGTTAACATTTTGGTTGCTTTGTTTCTTATTTAATTCCAACCAAATCCACTCCTCCAGTCTTGAAAAGGAGGCAAACGTGTGTGTCTACACTGTCATTTCATTAAAACTGCTAGGTTTATATTTGGGCTCCAGTTCACTCGGTTATCTGCGCAAACTGGCAAAAGACAGAATAAAGCGATGCATGGCTTTCGAGAAGTATCCTGAGGAGAAATTTGAAGAGAACATCCCAGCAGATGCATGAAAGGGCAACACTAGTGGAATGTCCTCAGCTCTGGTACCTCAAGCTTCAAAATTCTCTCTCTCCCCCCTCTGCCTATGAAGTTACCAACCAGAATGAGCAATTTTGGAAACTACATAATATGGAGAGCATTTGAGAAAATTGATGTCTCCATCGCTCATGGGCTGATAAGAGACCTCATGACCCTCTACCACCTGCTAGAATCCTGCAAATTGTTTAACAGAAGGCCTGCCTGTGTTTAACAGATTTGCATAAGTACGGTAAATTTTCTTCAAAGCATGTTCAACCTGGAATCTGAAGGGGTGGGGAGAGAACTCTATCTACTATTGGTCATTTCACAGAACACATACTTACCAGATAGAGTTTTTTAAAAAAATTAAATTAAAAATAAACTCCTGGGGTGGTATTCAAGAATTGGTTACCCTTCCACTCCCACCATTATGAGAAGTTTTGGGGATGTAGTTAAAATGATAAGAAGAAAGGAATGTGTCTACGTATAGATATTAATATTGATCCAAGTCCAGAATCAATATTTGTGTTTATGTCAGAGAATAAGCAATGAAATTTTGACTCAGATCCCCCTTTGCTTAGTTTGTATGCCTTGAGCCAACCATTTGGTGTGCACGACAGAATTATAATACATCTCTAACTCGGTGAAAAAGAAATGGGAGGTTATGGTGGTGGAAGGAGGTGTTCAGGAAGGCAAAAGAGACGGTCGGTTTGCAGATTGGGGATGGAAATACACTTGTGTGGCCTTCCACGCTTCTCTTTCTCTGCCCTATTGGTGTATCACTGACTGGGGTCACCACTCCTCATCCATCCAGGTGTGAAGTCCAGGAGAGCACCGCCTTGCCCTACACCTCCCGCCCCCAGGTAAAGCCATTATACAAGCAGCAGGGAAGAGGCTGGTGTACAAAAAAATGGAACACTGAGATAGCTGAAGAGAGGCTCTAACACACAAAACGCACGCGCACACACAAACAGAAAGATCCTCCTAGGACATTTGTATTTTTTTAAAAAAACCAAAACCAAAACCCAAAGCCACTGGTATCTTTTCCTCCAGGTAGGGTAGCAGAACCTCTCCATCGTCACAAGAAAACCCATCGTTTCTGTGTAACAGCTTGGGGCTAGGTGGACGGAGGGTGGGGTGGGGACAGAAGTGGGATGGAGGGGGGCTGGCTTTGTTCTTACCAAGGGTCTTCACTCTGTTAAAGCATCTTCTGTACTCCCCATCTTCTCTTCCACGGGGGCATCTCCCATGACCTGGCCACCGCCATGAGTGACTGATCTAGCAGGCGGCTTTAACAGAATGTTGTGATGTCACAAGGATTCCAGGTGGGAAGGGCCACAGCTAAAGTCGCTGGACTTCAATTGGTCGGTTTCGTTCTTTTTTAAAATTATTTTTAAGCAAAGTGCAACTGCTGGGATGACGCCTTCAAGGTTCTTTACTTTAAAAAAAAGAAACTTTTTGTTTTTGTTTCGTTGCTCTGCTTTGCTCTTGTTGTGCCTTGCAGGAAACACCGTGACCAACAGAGGGAAAGAACACAGTGACCAACAGAGGAGAAGAATAACCCTGTGATCTGGTGACAGAAAAATAATAATATACTGTATATAACCCCTTGGTCTTTTTCAGCATGGTGCAGACTGAGGTCCAGTCCCACAAGGCGGCGGCTTTGATCCATATACAGACCGCAGTCTCCCACTGTGTCCCACAGCGATCAAAGGGCACAGTCAACAAATTTGACATCAGAACAATGAAACCTTTCAGGGAGGTTTTTGATTTGATATGTTTTTGTCTTTGTTTTTGCTTTGCACCGTTGTTTGTGGTTTTTTAAAAGCCATGACGTCCTTTGCTGAAATAAACACTGACATCCTCAACATAAATGCCATGATGGTTAAGAGGATTAGAATGTCCAGGAAGGGTTATTGGATTCAACATAATTTCTCTGAAACCTAAAGCAGGGAAAGGGGGAATGGGAGACAAAAGGGGGGAGGAAAGAAAACACAGAGAAGAGAGAAAAAAAAGAAAAAAGGGGAAAAAAATAAAGCAATCCCACAAAATAAAGATCCAAACTAGAAAAGAACAGAGAGATAGTGACATACATGTAATTGTTTTCAAAAGAACTAAAAGGAATAAAAGTAGCCACCTGGCTGCAGTTGGGGTACATCCATGTTGTCTCGTAAACTGCTACCTTCCCCCTCCTATCAGATTAAAATTAAAAGCTGCATTGAGGAGGGCACATTCTGAATTAGAGGAGGGAGATAAGAGGCTTGCCTTCTTTACATTCCATTTCTCTGGGTTGCATCCAACAAAATTTTACTCAAGACAGACCCATTATAATGGACCAAAGCTCACCATTCCTATTAATTTCAACCAGTCTACTCTGAGTGAAACATAATTGGATACAACCCTCCTGCCACGCTTTCACTTTAAACCTGCCTTTCTTCCAACATGGAACTCAAGGTGGCGTGTGTAGGATTCCCTGGGTGTTTTCCAGCTGAGCAAGGACTCATCCTAGACCTGCTTAGTTTCAGCAAAGTGGTGGTGCCATATTTATTTTTACATATACACCATCCTGTTCCCAGGGGTTGGGGTAAGGGATACCTTTCAACTGGGCTCAGAAACCAGCCTTGGGTAAGCAGCACCACAACACTTATTCAGTGGGACATCTCTGTTTAACACCACCTTCCTTAGTTAATTTAATTTATTTCTTATTAAATGACCTGAATGCACCTGAGCTTTCATTGCTTCCCTTTGCTCCACGGTGGCCTACAAGAGCAATCATCTATGTGATCGCATTTGGGCAGTTGGGGGTACAGAATTGTGTTCTCAGAGGGCAACCTGACAATTCGCTCAGAGAGACCCCAAATCCTTAAGGATGGGTCCATACAGCGATCTAATTCACCCCTTCTGTAGACTTGATGTGGACTGCTGGCAGGTTCTCAACATGCCCGCAGTCATAAAATTTAACACGGCAATATGTGGTGACTTTTTGAGTAATCTTTTCCACACTTTGAGTGGGAACAATTGCTATGTAAATAAGCAATATGTATTGCACTATTGGTAATTATCTGGAAATATCCCCACCATGCTTACAACGGAGCTACTTTATGTGACCAAGCCTAGCCTTGTAAAGAAGTCTACATATGTGCCTGTCATTTGTTTCACCTGTATGCTATGAAACTTTTGTTTTCTCAGATCATAAGCTCTAATTTCATCTACTTTCTAATAAAGTGCACACTTAAACAATCTACAGGTGTCTCTGGTTTATGTCAACTGGAGATGTTGGGACGGAGATGTTGCTGGACTCCAGCTCCCATCAGCCCCAAGCAGCACAGCCAATAGTCAGGGATGATGGAAAAGGTAACCAAGCAACATTGGGAAGGTCATGTCCTAGAGGTCACCTACGCACTATAGTTTGTTGACTGGCAAATTACTCTCTTTGTTGGCAAACTGGCTCTTAATTTTGCTAGAGTGTTATGGGTTTCTGAATTCTGAATGTTTCAGTAATTGGAGAGCAATATAAAATGACTGTAAAAGTTAACTAACTTTTACAGCACCTATAATGGACATCTAAATTGAAAATGCAGCTCCAGGTTTAAACAAACAACATTTTATGTTTCATGGCTTTCTGCTAGATCCCTAGAACAGCGGCTGTCTCACTTGGTCCACTACCCTCTTCCGTGCTATAAATTCCTTTCTCGATTGACATAAAGCTCATGTACCTGTCTGAACCTATTTGAAATGTTGGAAGTAATCCCAGAATGGGTCGGGTGGTCCCATCTTTCCCTGCACCAAAGTCTGCTTGGGATAAGGCAGGTGAGGGGAACTGTTAGCCCTCCAGATGTTGTTGATCTACAACTCCCATTAAGCATGGCCAATGACCAGGACTGATGGGAGCTGAAGTTCAGCAACATCTAGAAGGCCCAAGGTCCCATACCCAGTTAGGTAGAAAAAATTCTGATGCTTATGGCAGACACTGCTGACTTCTGAATGAACAGGCAAACTTGATTGGGAAAGGGTTGTAGAGCATTCATGTAATACAGAAGTTCCCAGGATCAGTTCCAGGCATCTCCAGTTAGGGCTTGGAGAGACCCCTGTTTGAAACCCCGGAGAGCCATTGCCAGTCAGAGCAGACAGTACTGAGTTTGAAGGACCTGTGGGTCAGACTCAGTGTGAAGCAGCTTCCTATGATCCTATTGATCCATATTTGGTGGCAAATAATTTGGCCTTTGCATTGGGGTGGTTGTACCTCTTAGGAGGATGGATTGAGGGCTGAGATGATCCTGCATCACCCTCACTGTTGGGAGAGATCTACCCAAACATTGGTCAATCATTTTTTAATGGGCTAACAATACCCTGCCAACATCATAACCCGCAGAATTTTTCCTGACTATTATTTGAGCATTTTCACACATGAGACTTCGGTGGCCTTTTACAATTCCTGCACCTGTAACACAAATTTAAAAATTATATTGCTTAAAGAGTTCTGGCAGAGGACATTTTTCTCCCTCTCTTGTAACAGTAGAGCTTTGGGGTTGCTTGTCAATAGGTTCAGAGCAGACAAAAGGAGGAGCTTGTTCACACAAAGCATATATAACAATATGGCCTACAGTATAGTGGTACCTCGGGTTAAGTACTTAATTCGTTCTGGAGGTCCGTTCTTAACCTGAAACTGTTCTTAACCTGAAGCACCACTTTAGTTAATGGGGCCTCCTGCTTCTGCCACGCCGCCGGAGCCCAATTTCTGTTCTTATCCTGAAGCAAAGTTCTTAACCTGAAGCACTATTTCTGTGTTAGCAGAGTCTGTAACCTGAAGCGTATGTAACCTGAAGCGTATGTAACCCGAGGTACCACTGTAATGGCCAATGGGTTAGAAGGCTTCAAAAAGAATTAGAGACATCATCTAGAGGGTTGACCAATGGTTATTTCTCATGACAGCCAAATCAAACTTCTATATCCAAAGGCAGTATACCTCTGAATCTCAAGTGTTGGGACATACTTCAGAAAGACACCTCCCTCGAAGGGTGGATATGGGACTAAGTTAAAAAAAATAATCTTATTGGTTCTCAAGTGAAGGGGAATTACACTCTGTAATCAGAGTAACAATCTCCCTGCACCTTTAATCTATTACAGAAAAACAGATTATGTCGCTGCACAGTATGCAATAAGGATAATGTGTAATTTGACCCTTCATCCAATGCAGCAAGGATCTTTTATTTTCATTCAGCATATGTCAGAAGCCCCTGGAAATTGTCCTTTGATTGCTTTGCAACGAAACATGGTCTCTACATTTCATAAATTGATAATAATGTGTTCACATCTTAAACTTCCCCCTACACCCTATACTAAAGATCATTTGCAAATGTGCACAATGAAAGCAGGAGGCTCAAAGGCAATTCTAGTACCATGTGTGAAAATGCTCTTACGCTTCCCCTTACAGATTCCTCGCAAATCTTCTTATCCTGCTACCCAGTTTTGCTTCGTATGGATCAGAAACCAAGATGGCTCTTGCTTGGCTCAAATCATTTTTCACCATATGTGAGATCAGCAATGTTACCAATAGGCTGGAGTTTGGTATAAGTGAATGTCCCCCACTGCCTACTTAGCTGGCACTCAGAAATCTAAATGTTACCAAGAGTCACAGCTAGAGAAGATGGTAAGGGTATCTTTTCCCAGATCTCCTGTGCTTTTAAAAAGGTGTACATGAAACTGTAGGGTTGCTAACTCAGATTAGGGCCAAAGAAGGGTAAGGATTCAAACTGAGGATGATTTGGTTCAGGAAACCTTAGTGAATGCTGCATTTTTGTTCTGAATTGATATCTCTTCCCACATGGCCACATATAACCTTAAAAAAAGCATAACCCAAAAGGGGATGGACCTCACAACAATACAACTAGTTTGGGCCTTGATTTTGCAAAACTTCATTGAAAACAAAGCTGTCATTGTATTATTGTGTTGTTGTTTTTAAAAAAAGGATTTTTTCCCCAAAAAGTGGGAAATGGAAGGAAATGTCCACACCATACCTGAAGGCCCAAAGCTATCCAAACCATAATGAAAATTATGAAAATGTCTGAGCATGTTGAGCAAGGAGAGGGTTTGTTCCTTTCCCTCTTTGCCAGTTGCTGGAGACGACATTCTTGGCAATCATGAAACAGAGGAGAAGCATGAATATGGAAGGCTTTGACGACTGCTGATGGAGACAAAGGACTGAGGTTGGGTTGTGGTTGGTCTGCACATCATGAAGTAAATTCTAAACAACAGGAAAGCAGTGGCTGGAGGGGGGAGACTGGAAGGACAGGTGAAATGATGCTGCTTGTCACAGAGAGATCACTATGCCCCTTGGCTCTAGCTGCTCACCTTCTCAACAGTTCTAATACCTCTTCCCCTGCCTTCTCTGCCCCTGCTCCCACTTTTCCTTTCTGGATTTCCATCTCTCCATCCTTAAATGCAAAGGAAGAGGCACTTCATCTCACTTTATAGAGAAGGGGTGGGGAACTGTTTTGACCCCCAGGGCCATATTCTCTTCTGGACCACTTTCTGGGGCCCACATGCCACTGGTACCCTAGTTTAAAAACAACAACAAACCAAAATAGTAGGCTAGTTTCTACACACACACCCCTCTATCCTTCATCTAGACAAGCAAGTGGTATTATGTGAGTTCCAAGACACATTACAACCAGGTAAAATCCCTTGAGGAGGGTGTTAAGCAGTGTGAATCACTGCCACCAACTCAACTTACAGGGCATTGGGAGACGGGTGCCCCAAACATGGCATCTCCCATGTTTTGTGACTGCTATCAGTTATGGCACCACTTCATTGCCATAGAGGTTAGGTCTACTTCAAGGACTTCAGGAAAGAGAAAAGTAGGAATAGCTGCTACCTCCAGTTGCGGTTGTCATCAAGGTCACAAACACACACACCCCACATACACCATTCCTGGAGCACAGCATTACAGACCCACAGGACATTAATTTGCCAAGGGTCTCTCAACTCTGCTGTTCATCTGGGTGGTAGAATTTTGGTGTGATTAATTAGACTGTGAGAATATAATAAGTCCCTGCTGGATCAGAGCAATGGCCCATCTAGTCCAGCATCCTATTCTCACAGTGAGCAACCAGATGCCAATGGGAAGCCTGAAAGCAGGACCTGAGAACAGCAGCTGTCTCCCCATTTATGATCACCAGCCACTGGCATTCAGAAGCATACAGCCTCCGACAGTGGAGGTAGAGCATAGCCACCATACTGCTTCAGATTGTAGGTGGTGGGTGCCATTTTGGTATGCTCTCCAATGTAATAACTTCCTGTAACTAACAAACAGTGGGAGAGAGAAAAGCACACGAGAGTCCTAGTCCATCTGGTTTCTTGCTGTGCTACTACTTTTCCACCTGTTTTTAAAAACCCAGCACACATGCACACTTAATGGCTGATGAAGTGGTGCTACCCATTCTACTGTCACAGGATTCTTATGACAATATGACCACTGAAATGTATCTCCAGTAAATGTGTGTCTGACTGTTATTCCAAAACCCAAGTCTGAAGTGCCATGGAAGGTCTGCTTGGAGCTCTTGGACCAAAAACTGCTTATTTCACACATGCAGTTATCATTTGATGCTGCAGTCAGCCAGAGAGATGCAGTCATGTGTGAATGAGCCCCAGAGACTCTGTGTCCACATTAACTCATTTGCAGCACAAATAGGTAGTTTTTCCTCAATCTGGAATTGCCCGTGCTTATCCTCAATATGCTGCTTTCAATCTAGATTGATTCTAGATCCTGCGATCCAAGAGGGTAGGCATGGTTACTTGACACATGTTTCAAAACCCTCCCCTTGTTTAGGTCACCCACACCTTTTCCACCCTGCACAAGCCCCAGCTGAATGAACAAGTAAGTGGTTAAGTGGTAAGTGATAAGAGTCCACCAACAACATCACTGGACAGGTATGGACTCCATCCCACCCCATCGCCAGGACCACCCACATCTGCTTTCAAATGGACACACTGCATGATAATGCAGAATGAACCTGCATTGAGCTTCTTATTTTCAGAACGAAACCTGTTTCTGAAGAAGCATTTTTCAGAGGCAAAAAATATGTGATTTCTCTAGACTGTGCATGGGCTACACAGGAAAAAAACAAACAAACAAGTACTCAGTCTCCATTGATTCTAGAGTAAAATGCAGTGTGTATGCAGCCTCTGTTTGACAAATGTGAATTTACCACTCACTTTCATTGCTTGAGGACCTTGGTTATGGGGTGGCCATTAATGAATAGGGATGAAAAGCAAATAAAAAAAGAAGTCAATCCAATTCCGCCCCCACCCCTCTGAGATTTCCATATTATGATCATGGGATCTTTAATGTTGGAATCATTAAAATTTCCACAGGAGCCCTTTCCTCCACCTATCAGAACCCTGCTGTTTCCCTGTTAAATACGAGACATTCCTCTATTAGCTGGGATCACACGTCTGTTTTTTCTGGCACACTTTAATGGAATGGAATGATTCCAAAGTGCTAAATGCTGCGGTCTGATAGATTGGAAAGGACATAGATCCTAAATATCTCCATCACTCCCCCAACCACTGCCCTGTGTAAAGACCCAGAACAAAAGTGAGGGAGGGGGAGCATTTACTAGAGCAAGAGGGGAGGTGGGGAGATGAAGAATCATTTCCAGGAGGGAGGCTTAATCAAGACCCACAATAAGCTGAACTGCAGCAATGCCAAGTTGGCAGCTTCCTGTCGGTCATTGCGACCCTGACATGTTCTTCTGCAGGAGCAAAAGGAGTATATCTTCCCACAGTGTGCCGAGACCTCTCATCACAGGGCCAAGAAACTCTGCCAAGGATGTCAGGCCAATCCATCACGCTTTTCACTAGACCCAAGCCAGGGGTGTGCAGGAGGTCACGGAAGGGGAGAACTCCTTTACCCACACATATGAGCCACCCAGCATAAATGTCCAGGGAGAATACAAGAGAATTTCATGTCTAGCCAAGACGTTTACAAAAGCCAAGATGGAATGGATATCAAATAATACAGAGGAAGACAGCCAAAGAACAGCTATGTTCAGACATTATGGGAATTTTTACAAGGGGAGGGCATTAACAATCACTTTTCATCAAGCCCCTGGGGTCCACATGTCAGTGGTGGGTGTGGGTACTCCACACTCTCACAAACTCCACACTCTCATAGTCCCCTTCCAGTTGATCCATGAAGATTAGTTTGGGAATGGAGAGTTGGGGGGGGGGGTTGATTTAGTTCACATTTCAAGGCAAACTTCCCCGATTTGGATTTTCCAAAACAGTATGTGGACCAAAACATAGACGTCCTTCAAAATGTGCACTTATCTGAATTCTGCAATGCAAATAATGTGTACAAAAATGCATATACTAGGGCAAAGTATGCATGAAACACATATATTTGTGGAAATAACACGGAGTGTACAGCTTTTGGCAAATGCTGAAGGTGCGCCTTTTTACCCTGGCCTTTGACACCTGAGACGTGTGATTGTAATCTGATTTATTCTGAATTTTTAAATTATAAATTGCTGTAACCTACCTTGGGACCTGCTAGTGAAGGGCAGCTAATTCATTCATTCATTCATTCATTCATTCATTCAATTAATAATATGATTGGCAAACAATGCAGTCTCTGGATAGGTCTCATATAAATATACCTGAAGATAAATTTCTGTCCTTCTCTGGTCAACAGACCCACTATTTCAGGAACAGCCCATGGGGAAGCTCTTGAGATGCTTTGTTCTACATCTCCCACCATCCCTAGCTACTGGCCATTCTCGAAGAGGCTGATGGGAACTGTTGTTCATAAAAGCACAAGAAGAGTCTGCTAAATCAGGCCAATGGCCCATCTTGTCCAACATCCTGTTGTCACAGTGGCCAACCAGATGCCTGTGGGAAACCAGCAAGTGAGGCGCGAACACAAGAGCATTCTCCCCTCCTGAGGATTCCAGCAACTGGTATATTTAGAAGAAGCACTATTGCTTCGGACTGTGGAGGCAGAGCATCACCATCACGGCTGCAACTTTCTCCTCCATGAATTTGTCTACTTCTCCTTTACAGCCATCCAGGTTGGCGGCCATCAATACCTCCTGTGTGAGCAGGTTCCACAATTTAACAGTGCACCCACTACTTCTGGAGAGCATCACAGTGGCTGTAGCAGTTCCAGGCCTCAGCAACAAATGCAAGGAAACTTTCTCTCTCTGTCTCCCAAATTAGATCAAGTTCTCAACCAAATTCCCAGACCGTTGCCTTTTGCAAGAAAGTCAGGAGATGGATGGATGGACCAACAAAGCCGGCACCATCTGAGTGAGTTATGTGAAGCATTCAGGACAGCAGGATGCTAACAAACCAGCTGCTAAATGCTGGACTGTCATCAAGCAGCAGTTCTTCTCCTTGAAACAAATAAATGCCCAAGCCACAGCGCTGCATGCTTGTTAATCAGCAGTTCCATTATCACTGGGCAGATAGCCCTCTAATGGACACCCACAGGGTTGTAGCCTGTGCAACATGCATTGCCATTCCTTTGATTGATTCACCCTCAAGATAATCAAGTAAATGAGGGAGGATGCAATGTTTCTCCAGGAAATGTTCAGCGGTGAATACATTGATCTTTGCACTTAGCTGGTTTCCATATGAGGATGTGGGGTGAGGTCTAACCTTGTTCTGAAACAATTCCAAGATGCCTGAACCTTCCTCTTGATTCAGGGCCTGTATTCAGGCAGAGAACGGGAATGGAAAATGAGCTGTTCTACCATGGGGCAGGAAGTTGCCAGCCTTGTTCTCCATCAGATGTTTCGGACTGCCAGCTGTGCTGACTGGGGCTGATGGAAGTCGTGGTCCAAAACATCTGATGGAGAACAAGGTTGATAAAGGTGGGTATAAAGGACCTCCCCAAGCGGTCTGTGTTCCATCTGAGGAGGTCATGGTGCTTTGTGGTACAGAGCACATGTTCCACACAGAGAAGGCCCCAAGTTCAAGTCTGGCATGTTCAGCCAAAATAAAATATGTCAGGAATTGAAGTTGGGAAAGCGATTTTGTCTGGAATTTCGGAGCACCAGTCAGAGGAGACAGTTTGGAGCCAGATAGATCCATGGTCAGACTCAAGAAAAGGCAGCTTTATACCTTCCCTGCAGGGCAGCGCATAGCCTCCACCCAATCTGCCCCTTGGCCCCGATCCAGGAGGGAGGCAATTAGGCCAATCCACACTGAGCCAGCCTGAGGACCCACCTCCCCTGGAACCAGTCCTGAATTAGTGGAGCTAAAGTTTAATTAGTTATTTTTTTAAAAAAGCTAAACCTAATGAAACATGTGGCCACAAGGGAGCATGGGAAGGCGATGCTGTGTCGCCTTCCCTGCTTCCCATTTGAGAGCAGAGGGATGAATTCTGTGGGGTGCTCCTTTGCAAGTGGCTCCTCTGCTGGGAAGCCACTGGTGAAGAGCGCCCTATACTCTACAGGATTAAACAGCTGTTGCATGAATGTTTCAGTATCGCAGGGTGCTGATTCGTAAGTGGCTTTCCTCTTGGGAAATCCATTTGCAAAACAACACCCTGCACCACACAGGATCAGTGCCTCGACGCAACAGCTGTTATATGTGAGTTGTTGCTTCAGGGATGGTACAAGTTAGGCTGCTACCTTCTCCTAGTTAGATGCAGCTGTAGGCTAGGTATACTTTTTGTTGGGTTATCTTATCTGATGGCTGCCTCTTCTTCCTGCCTCTCCTTGCTGCCTGATGCCCTGGCCCATGCAACCCTTCTGTAGCAATCTGCAGTCGCCTCAACACTACAGGAGGACTTTTTGATCATCCAGTATCAAAAACCCAATTTATTTTCAAGAGAAGACCTACTTCTGATTAAAATAATACAGTGGTACCTTGGGTTAAGTACTTAATTCGTTCCGGAGGTCCGTTCTTAACCTGAAACTGTTCTTAACCTGAAACACCACTTTAGCTAATGGGGCCTCCTGCCGTGCTGCCGGATCACAATTTCTGTTCTCATCCTGAAGCAAAGTTCTTAACCTGAGGTACTATTTCTGGGTTAGCGGAGTCTGTAACCAGAAGTGTATGTAACCCAAGGTACCACTGTACAGTGGGATCTATGATTCTTACTTGTCTCCAGTTTACCATTTGCAGCAAGACTGTCTTGTTTCCAGGTGTTCCACATAACTTCAGTGGGTGTGTGTGGGATCTTGCTACAAATAGCAAAAGACAAGTCCTGCAGACCTTACATAACTGCTGGGCTTCAACCTTCCACAACATCTCCACCCCCCTATATCCCCCAACACTTGCTTGCTTTTTAAAATGAAGTTTGTATTGATTGACAAGAAAATCAGACAGCAGTACATGGAACGTGACCCTCAATAATTGAATTAGGCCATTATGGCCCCACTGTGGACATACGGTGTGTTTGCACTTTGCGGAGAAGGAAAGAGAATTATTTCTTTTAATGCAGCAATTACACACAGAGAGAAGAAGAAGAAGAAGAAGAAGAAGAAGAAGAAGAAGAAGAAGAAAGCAAAGGAAACAAATGTTCTGGATGCTGAGATTCAACAGAGGTCTAAAGTAGGAAACTGCTCAGCTCAGAAGGGCTGACCCTGTGCTTTCCCAGAATGCTTAAGGCTGAGCAGGATGTACCAGTGATCTATCTTAGTGTACGGCACTGGGGCCTTTTCACACAACAAAATCTATTTCCCCCAAAACATTGGACTTTTGCAGTAAATGATGGGGACATGCACTGGACATGCACTGGAAAGTGTGGGATACATCTTGCTTGGTGCAGCAGCATCTAAACTCCCTGCATATATTTCAGAATGAATGCTCATTAAATACCTGACATCACCTAATATCTCTGCAAAAAAAAACACAGGATGAATGCTCCATAAACAGGGTCTCTGGAAGTGCCTTTGCACTGTGAATGAGCAACAGGAGAAGAATAATGCCAGCCTCCATCCCAGAGACAGAAAGGCACAAGGGATGGGGGTAAGAAGCAAGAGGAAAACCTGGACTTCATGACCTGACCTGCAAAATACACCTCTCTCTCTCTCCTCTATCTATCTATCATCTATCTATCTATCAACTATCTATCATCTATCTATCTATCTATCTATCTATCTATCTATCTATCATCTATCTATATCTATCTATCTATCATCATCTATCATCATCTATCTATCATACCCTGTGTGAGATTAAAGCCCAAAAACACACATTTTGGGGTGCCATATGATTGTGCCCCCCAAAGCACTTTTCAGGGCATGATCTCAGCGCAAAATTGTGCAAGATTATGGTGTCCAAAATGCAGGGAATGTGACAGCATTTTAGTGCAAATTTTCCCTATCGTGGTCATGTTTAATGCAATTTTGCCCAACCTACATATTTTTTACAAGGCATTTTCCCCAATAGAATGCCATTTCTGTATGTTATTTTCACCCATATATGCATTTGTAGGCACGTTTTAACCAATGTCTACATTTTTTGTACACATTATTTTGTTGGACAGCTGCCTTACATAATTTGGAAAAGTGAAAATTTAGAAGGATGACTGTATTTTGGTTTACATGCTCTTTCACAAAATGTGAATTAGGGTGATTTGCCTTTAAAGGTAAATAGAATCAAATTTCACCCCCATCCCTATGTATAGGATACAGGTGGGCAGGCAGTTGTACTCATCCTTTAGTGTACTCTGCCCTCAGAGAAAAAGAGAGAAAGAGAAAGAGAAGGAATGTTCCACCCACTATTTGCTTTGGCTCCACCCACTTTTGCTTTAGCCCAACCCACTGCCACCAGTATGTGGCCACTGACAACTTTCCTGCATGAGAATGCAGCCTTAAACACTGAAAAAGTTCCTGACAGCCGCTCCCAAGAGACCACATTTAAGTCTCTCTCTTACACACCCCATCCTGACTAAGTTGCTGTAGATCAATAGTAACTTAACAAGGACTTTAAAATGCTGTGGTCCAGGAATATCTGTATCCAAGCAGCCTCCTCTGCCTTGATGTGTCATTTTCTTGGCCCCAGCCTCCCAGGCAGGATTTAGGGCTCTTCTGAGTGGGCGGGAATCGTCTCCTCCCCAATTCCCATCCCGAAGGAGTCCGAGGAGGAAGAAGCAAAAAGTCCACAAGGCAGGAACATGGCAGAGAGCAGGGGGGATTTTTTTTTTATTTTTTTTTTAAGAATAACACAGGAGATTTACAACTCAAGTCATGGTTCGAGTTGCAGAGTCTGGGAATTTTTTAAAAAAAATGGTGAAAAAAGAAGAGGAGGACCTCATACCAACAAAAAGTTCCAAGACAGTTCCATTAATTCCAAGATACTTTGGTGCATTGCAGCTGGAATGGTGCATTGCAGTCGGAATGTATTTTACAGGAGAGGGGCATCTCAGGGAGCCAGTGTGGTGTAGTGGTTAGAGTACTGGAATAACACTTGGGAGACCAGGGTTCAAACTCCCACTCAGCCACAAAGCTTTCTGGTGACCAGTCACTGTCTCTTAGCTTAGCCTATCCCACAAAATTGTTGCGAGGATAAAATGGAAAGGAGTAGAGCTATGGGTGCCACCTCAAGTTTGATGGGACTTGTAAGGAATTGTGTCTAGGACTCAACCTCACAGTGCAATCCTATACATGTCTTACTCAGAAGTGGGTCCCAGAGAGTTCAAGGGAAATTATTTTCAGGGAAATGTGTACAGCTTGGGTAGGGAACCTGGGGAGCTCCAGATACTGCCTACTGACTTAGGCTGATGGGAGTTGTGAATCCAACAGGGCCACAAATACACTTTCACCCAGTCTGTAAACCTGGTTCTTTCTCTACAGAACAAGAGAAGACTCTAAACCAAGGGTCAGCAACCTAAGGCCCATGGGCCGGAAGCATCCCACGGAGGTCGTTTGACTAGCCCATGAGACATCCCCGAACCGAGTTGCCCACTCACGTGCTGCGCTAAACTGGCACAGCACAGCACAGCACAGGGACTTGCTTCCGCGGCACCATAGCATCTGCGTCTGTGCATGCGCCGAAAATTGCATCTGCACAGATGCCCAAAATCATGGGCGTGTGCGCGATCTGGCCCACAGAGGGATCTCCGCGGGACCGATCCAGCCCAGGCAAGATAAACCTTGCTGACCCCTGCTCTAAACTATTTGCAGTGTTGCATTCATAGCTTTGGCTCAAAATACATCCTCCTTTTCCAATAATTTGGAACCATTTAATATGTGTTTCACTAACTCATTTATGCTCCCTTCTCTGAGATTATCACACAGCTAAAACTGATTGGCTACAGTGTATCACGACTTGATCCCTGATAGGGTAGGATCTCATGCATGACAAATCCTGGAAAGAGAAAGTAAAGGCAACCAGAACATGCTGAAATGGCATTGAAGAAGCTGCAGTTAGGGAACTCAGTGGCATCAAATAATTCCAGAAGAGAATATAAAACAAACCAAAGTGTTCTTTAAGAGACAAAAGGAAATCTACCATACCAAAATATCCAGCCTCGATCCAGCCCCCCCCCAAAAAAAAAAATCAAAGGTGGATAATATCCAGGGCGTCTCTACTTGAGATGCACAATTCATATGACATGAATCTACTCAGAAATATGTATCACCTGTTTCAACAGAATTAACAGGCTTGGAAGGAAGGAAACATCCTGAATTGTTAGCTCTAATTAATGCATCACTCACGACTCGGCATGCACATTAAATGGGCTAAATGAACTGCTTGCAATCACATACCATTTTAGAAGACCCAGGGAGGGCAGAGGCAAAAATTAGCAAAATGCAAGTGATATCTCCTTGCTCACTGAAATTTCCCAGAGCAAACAGTGATTGAATAGCACATTAGTGCCCCCGCTCCCACGATGTATCTGTATCCCCCACTGCATCAAGTCCTTCCATCCCCGGATTCTGTAATTGCCCTCAGCAGAGGAAGAGATAGGGAAGATCATTAATAGTCTTTGACACTGGAGATCCAGTGTATAAGAAAAGCTTTGCAATTGCTTAGATACAGGCTTCTGTATTATTCATAAGGCCCATATCTATTAAGCATATTATTTATGCTACCACCGAGAGATGTAATAAATAAGGCAATGCCCTCCCCTCCCCTCCAAGCATCCATTTTGGCTGTCCACTGAACTGCGAGTCCCATGGAGTCACCACAGTTCACCCACCCACAGAAACAGCAACAGAAAGAAGGGAGGCAGCAGGAAAAAATGTAGATTTCTTTATAGTTCTTCTGCACGATCTATCATAGAGCAATTCAGAAAGGCTTCCATTCACAATGGTGGATGGGTGGAGGAATGGAAACTCACTGTTGACTTGTATCCAGCTAAGTTCTACTCAGAGTAGAAATGTTGAAATTAATGGACCCTGTTTGGTCATGTTTGTTAACTTCAGTGGGGTCTACTCCAAGTAGGGCTAGCATTGGATACATCCTGGTACAGTATGTGTTGCAAATTATTTCCCCCGCTAAAGAGTGCATATTATGCATGTCCATAGTGTCATGTGCTGTTAGGGTGGCCATATCGCCTGTGTTAAAAAATACAGTCCTCTACTTGAAGGACTCTCTAGTCTAAGTCTGTCTTACAGATAAAGAACCATCAGAAGGGAGATCAGGAGCCTTGAAAGTGTATGTCAACCATTCCCACCTGGACAGCCAACTGAGGAAGCACACAGGTCACTACATCTCAGTACAGTGAGATGTTTTGCATTTCCTTTCCAGCAGCTATTTCTATGTCTGCATCTACAGATATACACAAGCATGTGCAAATGTTATACAAATTGTTGTTCTCCTTTTGGGTGATGCATTCCTTCTCTTTTAGGGTGATGCTTTTTCCTTCTTTCTGGGTAATGCACAAGTGCACAGCCTATGTGCTGTCTCCATGTGACAGGAGTCTAGAGCAGGGGTCTGCAACCCGCGGCTCTGGAGCCGCATGTGGCTCTTTTACACCTTTGCCACGGCTCCGGGGCGGATACTAGCGAGGGGAGGAGGCGCATTGTGCGCCCCGACACTCCCCACTGTGGTGGGCGCTGTACTGGCTGTGACGTCGCATGGGGGCGGTGCGTGCGTTAGTCACGCACCGTCCCAACGTCACCTTCCCGCCCACTGTCAGATTGGAGGGCAGCAGCGCGCATGCTTTAAATGTCGCAATGGTTTTGCGGCTCCCAGTTTTTTCCCCTTTGGAAACGGGTCCAAGTGGCTCTTTTTGTCTTAAAGGTTGCAGACCCCTGGTCTAGAGGAAGGCAGGGCAATGGCCACTGTTGCATTCCATACCATCATCTCACTCCATAAAGCCACTATCGTGAGTGAGAGAAATCATGGAGGATAAGGCATGTTGCCTCTGATATGGGAACCTACAGACATTATGGCCAGCATG
Organism: Podarcis muralis; assembly: GCF_964188315.1. NCBI lineage: Eukaryota > Metazoa > Chordata > Lepidosauria > Squamata > Lacertidae > Podarcis > Podarcis muralis. Next base: position 21,177,589 of record NC_135668.1, on the reverse strand, counting down.
GCTGGTTGAGCTACAACTAATGTGCGTGCACACACACACACACACACACTGGCTCTCCTTGCTAGGTCCTGTGTTTTGAGATGCTTAGACCCCTCCAAGATTCTGGTGTTTTTTGGTTGGCGTGTTCTGCAACATGCCATTGACACAATAATAATGCACTATGGGTGGAATTATACTGGGCCATCCACATACCTTTCCTTTTTATTATTCATTCTGCAACACTTTCCCAAGGTTACCACATTATTATTGTCTAGAAGGACACTTTTATACTATGGCACAACAAAAGAGGGGCAACCCCTTTCCCCATGGGATATTTGTGGCATGAAAAGTTACAGGATTTCAGCAGGAAGCTGCAGGACCAGATCAAATTGTAAATGAAACAATATCTGGGACTTTCTAATTTAGAGAAAAGGGAAGTAATAGGTGACATGATAGAAGCTTATAAAATCATTCATGATGTGGAGAAAACAGATAGAGAAAAGAGTTTTCTCCCCCTCTCGTACCACTAGAACTCATGGACGTTACAAACTGAATATTGGAAGTTTCAGAAGAGTAGAAAGTACTTTTTCAAATAGTGCATATTTAAACTATAGAACTCTCCCACAGGAGACAGTGATGGCCATAAACTTGGATGGCTTTAACCGAGTATTAGACAAATTAATGGAGGATAGGGCTACTGATGGCTATGCCCTGCCTCCATGCCTCCATGGGCAGAGGTAGTAATGCTTCTAAATAATAATAATAATAATAATAATAATAATAATAATAATAATAATAAAATTTATTAATTATTCCCCGCCCATCTGGCTGGGTTTCCCTAGCCACTCTGGGCAGCTCCCAACCGAATATTAAAAACACAATACAGCATTATCACTTGCTAGAAACCACAGGAGGAAGAGTGTTCTTGTGATGAGATCCTGCTTGTGAGTTTCCCACAGGCATCTAGTTGGCCACTGTGAGCAAAGGATGCTGGACTAGATGAGCCATTGGCTTGATCCAAGAGCCTCCTTTTATGTTCTTATCCGTATCCCAAATCTTTTGCGGACAGAATCCTGTATAAACTTCCCAATACCATCGTGAGCACAAATCATCACGGACCCATGTAGTGGCCCAAACAGGGAAGAGTGGAAAGGCGTTATTTCCTGCATCAGCCAGCCCAAATTGCACCAGCGTCTGGCCATAAGGAGCCCAGACAGCAGTGGGGGAAATCTATTCCTCTTTCTTTTCTCCCTGCTCAGGTGGTGCTTGTCTGCTCTGCAGGGATGCTCCATCCAGCCCTTGATACTCCACCATAAATTGCATGGCAGTGATGTAAGATGACGGATACTTTTAATACAAGGGGCCTGTCATTTATTTATTAAGCAGCAACGGGCTCTGGAGGCTAGGACTGATGCATTATAAATCAACCACATTCCCGGCTATTAAAAATTCATCCAATTCATAATGTAGTACGCTAGTAATTTCTTTATTAGTCTTGAGCTCCCAGCTTCCCCACCCGGCTACTTTCCACCTCCACACTTGTCTACCGTTCACTCCTTTGCTTTGCTTTCCTGGTATGTAAAGATCAGTCCAATCTCATGAAAATGAAAAGGAAAGGGGATGACCCGGGGTGGAAGGGAAACACCTATCTTGATAAAGTCACCTTTGATTGAGTCATCTGGGGATGAGAACTTGCATGCAAGAGGCCCCAGGGTTAAGCAGAGTTTGGATGAGATTCCTATGTTGCAGGGGGGTTGATCTAGATGACCCATGGGGTCCCTTGCAACTCTATAATCCTATGGTTCTAGATCTCCAGGTACAGCTGGGGATGCCTCCAGTCTGAAATGCTGGGGATCTGCTGCCAGTCATTGTTAACAAGGTTCAATGACTTAGGATATGGCAGTTTCCTGTGTTCCTAGTCAAGAACTGTAGCACAGTGGTAGAGCATTCAGAAGGTCCCATATTCAATCTTAGCACCTCCACAAAGAGGTGGAAAAGGCTCCTGTCTGAAATCCTGAAGAGCCACAGGCAGTTAGTGAAGACTGTGTCGATGCTAAACCTATGCTTGGCTCCCACAGTTCAGGAAAGGGCCGTAGGTCCATGGTAGAGACATGTGCTTTGAATGCAGAAGGCCCAAGGTTCAACCCTAGAGAACTCCTGGCAGTCAGCACTGACAATAGCGAGCTAAGTGGACCAATGGTCTGAGCTGGTGCAAAGCACCTTCCTACATTCACAACACTCAGAGAAACAAAAACAATTATTTTTTAAAATTTATTTATTTATTACCTCCAGATAGGGATGAGGGAGAAATTCCATTCATTTAAAGCTGAATTGATAAAACCTGCATTTTCTGAAACAGTATGAGAACTGATACACAGACACCCTTTGAAATTTGCACTTATTTGAATTTTGCGGTGCAGTTCTCCAACCAACCAATATTTACAAAAATGCATATATTAGGAGAAAATATGCATGCAAATGATTTTTTCAAAATGAAACTAACATAGAAAAATGCATGTTATTAGGAGCTGTTACTTGCAAAAATACGTACGTTAGTCAAAACTTGAGATAAGAATGGGTCTATTAGGAGAAATTTGCATTAAATTAACACTGAAGAATTTTCATGGGTCTTTTTAAAAATTCAAATTGCTGAAGGAACGTGGAGAATTGAAATAGACAGACTCTTCCATCCCTACCTGGAGAGGATGTTTTCACCTCAACTTATCTGTTCAGGATCCCTAGAGCACCTGCCTGGTCTTTAGGACAACAGTCCAGGCCTCACTCAGCACAATGAGCAGAAGGTTTTGACTGATCACATTTTGACATGAATGAAGAAATAAACAATTACCATCCAAAGAGGACCCACCCACTCCCTACACTTCTCATGTAAGACAGCTGTCCAGACAGTAGCATCAGCTGACTGCACCACACCATGTAATCCCTGAGCATCACAAAGGATGTTTGGTATAAGTTGTAGAACACTTGTCTTCAAGTAGCATGCTGGGACATAACCTAAGGTCACATCAGTGTCTTTGAAGAGGAAAGTGGGGGTGGGGGTGGCAGGGAAAGATTTGCAACAGCTGGCCTTGACATCAGGTGGGAAGATAAATTCCCAGGCAGGCAATCATTCGTTCTGCGCCCCCACCAGTAGCAGGAGAACAGCAGGAACCAAGTCAACTGCAAAGCTGGTAAAAGTGTTACCATCTTTCTGCTTTGCTGTGCTACTCATCCCCTCTGAAGGGAGAGGAGAGATGCTGGCCCCACCCACCACTGACTTCAGGGAAGGTTGAAGGGGGAAAATTGTTGGTTGGAGTAAGGGGAGTTAGAGGTTTCATTTACTTTGGTTTATTGATTAGCCAGTGGATCAGAGTACAGTGGAACCTCGGTTTTCGAATGTAATCCATTCCGGACGACCGTTCAACTTCCAAAACATTTTAAAACCAAGGATCAGTGGGCTGGCTGCAAAGTCAATGGGGGAAAAATGAAAAACGTGCCTCGGAAGCCGTTCGACTTCCAAGACACATTCAAAAACGGAAGCAGTTACTTCCGGGTTTTTGGCGTTCGGGTTCCAAATGGTTCGGCTTCCAAGACGCTCGCAAACCAAGGTTCCTCTGTACTGGTTTGCTTATTATTTGAGTATTTTTTTAATGGATGTTATGTTATATGAAATATTAATGCATTATATGACTCCTCACTTTCCCCCTTATGGTATTACTACTACTACTACTACTACAACTGTAAGTCGCTTGGAGACCTTCGTGTGACAAGTGACTAATAAGTCTAATAAATGGAATGAAATGAAATGAAAGAGAAAAACAGTGACAGGAGGTTTACATTAGCAATTTATAACTGATCTATACTGATTTAAAGGTCGTTGTTTCCTCCCCCCCCCCAATAACCTGGGAATTGTAGTTTGATGCAGGTGCTAAAAATCATTTGTTAGAAAGCTTCCTTCCCCCTCTCACTGAACTACAGTTCCAAAGGGTACCCAGTGAGAAGGCAGATATTCCTTGTGAGAGGAGAAGAGCACAGACAATTAAAAGTGGGTCTCATGTTGCAGTGGGTCATTGGTTTGGAAAGATCAAAGGCTACTGTTGCAGGACACACATATGACTCACAGTTCCAGGGAGGGGCCATAGCTGAGTAGCAGAGAACATCCTTTGCAGGCAAAAGATCTCAAATTCAATCTCTTGCATCTCTAGATAGGGCCGAGAAAATTCTCTGTCTGAAACCCTGGAGAGCCACGTCTAGTTGCTAGGTAGCACCATGGCATGGACAGAGCTATATGGATCAATAATGTGATTTGATAAAATGAAGTTTAAGTGCTCAGTGTCGGGTGGGATCCCATCCTACTTATTTTCAGGCAGACCTATAACCACCCTACCTTTTGAAGGCGGACATCATTGAGTCTGATCTAATTATCCCACTTTTTGCTCCCCCCTTCCATTTTATAAGAACATAATAAGAGTCTGCTGGATCAGGTCAGTGGCCAATCTAGTCCAAGATCCTGTTCTCACAATGGTCAACCAGATGCCTGTGAAAGTGCATACACACACACATCTTTCTCTCTCACACACACACACTTTGGATAACTGGGCAACTTTCTGTATTCAAGTCATTTTCTTACCTTGGGTGCACTAAGAGTGTTCCTGAGATCACCCTTTGGGTGGCAAGATTGGTAATAGTAGGTCAACCTGTATTTTGCTTGCTACCACTAATCTCATTTTATTCATATGTGTGTGTGTGTGTAATATAATTTTATTTGCCTTTACATACCAACTTTATATTCCAAGGGTCTCAAGGTGGCATAGATGGTTCTCCTCATGTTTACATACTTGATGGAAGACCAACTATGATCAGGAAATGGTCGTTAGATGAGGTCCTCTTGACTGGCAACAGCTCCAGGGTTAGAGGGGCACTCTGCAGAGTGCCCTCTGCTGTCTCTGCTCCTATGTCAACGCAGGCTTACTTGATGTTGGGTGACAACAGCAGGTGATCACTGTGAGACAGCTGCCGTTATAATTTTGCACCAAGTCTGGTGATGGAGTGATGCTATGCTAGGGTATTGTTGGAAATTAAACTGGAAACCTAAGAATATGAGAAGTGCCTGCTGGATCATGTCAATGATCCTTCTAGTCAAGCATCCAGTTCCCACAGTGGTCCACCATATGCATGTGGGAAGGCCACAAACAGGACCTGGGCCCAAGAGCACTCTCCCCTTCTGCAGTTTCCATCAACTGGTATTCCACTAACCTCTCAACATCAATTGGAGAATTAGTTTTGAAGGGCAGCTAGAGAATATTTTAGTGGTGAATTCTGCTGCTGGAGATCTGGAGCCCTAGCAGATGTCCCAACAGTGCAGACACTAGACTTGATTGATAAGCACATCTTGGTGTCAATGCCTCACTGGACCAGCAGAGAATTGGGAGAGCCAGATTTGTCTGTCTGCATGTGAGGGTTGAAGTCTGCCTCTCTAACCCCCAATTGAAATAGCCCAGTGTTTCCCAAACTTGGGTCTCCAGCTGTTTTTGGACTACAACTCCCATCAACCCTAGCTAGCAGGACCAGTGGTCAGGGATTATGGGAACTGTAGTCTAAAAACAGCTGGAGACCCAAGTATGGGAAACACTGAACTAGCCACTGGGAGCAGACTCTAGCAGAGAAGGCAAGCTCATCAGCACCCAATGCTCCAATTAACATTATTTCTTCGCTTAACAGATGAATGCCAGTTTCCCCATCAGGGAGTTTCAACTAATTGAGTGGTTTGTTTTCTAATGGAAATGGTCTCTCCACACCCAGGAGTGTGGTTGATCCCTGCTGCAACATCACCAGGCACCGCTGTGCTGTCAGCTTTAGTCATTTGCGGGCTACGCTTTGCTTCCTTTGATCTGTATTGTTGATATAAACGCTTGCAATGAATACTTGTGAAAGGGAAACAGGAGCCAACGAGGCAGAACCTCAGATCCCAACCTCCTGGCTGTAGGCAGTAAGTAACACACCTGTGTGCTGGCAGACAGGGACTGTAGTACACCTGGCACATCAGAAGAGAGACTTCTAAGTATGTGGTGTGATCATACATGAATACTAAAGAATTGGTTATATGGATGTTAGCAGAAGCTAGGGTATTTCTAGAACAAAAATGGAAGCTTTGCAAAGCCTGCAAATATATCTGTGGTATCACACACATACAACAATATGTAGATTTCCAAAGGCTTTGAAAATCCATAACATTTTTATATTGTATGATCAGAGTTGATCATTTATACCAATACAACTAACCTGCAAGACTCTTCTGTGCTACCAATGGGGGAAATATGGACATCTTACTGTTTCTAAGAACAGTTGTCTCATCATATCTTCTAATTTTGTTGACAAATAAAGAGAATGGACATGTCTGGTCTTTTTGTAGTATTTTGCTCATCATTTTTGTTTGGGTTTATATCTTGTGTATGATTTATTTTTGTATGATTTTATTTTTAATGAACATAGGAGGAAATCTGGAATCAGATATCCCAACTAGGGTCATCACACCAATGCAGCTTGAGACTAGGAGTTAGCAACAGCCCTGAACCCCATGCAGTACCTCCAAAATAAATAAATGCCATATGTCATTGGGATGCCAAGTATGATGAGCCACTGGTTTTTAATGTCATTGGAGCTACTTGCTAGACGAATGAATTACAGGCATTTACTGACAGTGCATCAATACCACAGCCTAAAATCTTTCCAGCAGGTGACTTCATGTGAAGCCAATCTGATGCCACTGTCTTGAAAACTCTGCTATGAGTTGCCTTCCTTCACTTAGGATGACCTGTTGCTGACAACAGGAGTCAGGCACCTTACTCCCTGAACCACGAACACAGCTTGCAAGCTGAAGGACTTAATCACCTGATCCACCCCATGCTGCAATGCCATCCTTACAAAGTCCATCAATTCAGCTGCAGCAGATAAGCTGAGGGGGCATGGCTAGGTTTACATAATTGTGAGCATTATGTTGAAAAATAAGATTTCCTTCTTTTCTAGTCCTGCTGATCCAGAATTTGTCTGCCATATCTGCTGGCTCCATTCCTTGGTTCTTCTTTGCCTGATCTGAAACTTAACCCTAACAGGTTCTCCTTGGCAATGTCATTTGACTCTGGACCTCAGCCTGCTTACGCCCCAGAATCAGACCCCCAATATGGTCTGTCTGCAAGCTTCCTGAAGGTCTGACAAGGAGGCAGCCTAGTCTGTCTTCTGTGCCACCAAACTACTGGTCTTCAGTCTGCCGAGCCTCAGCCTACAGGCTATCTGTCCAAGGCACTTATATTTCTTTGGACCTCAACACTTGGGCAAAACCCTCTCAATGACAAGCTCAGTGGTAGAGCATTTGCTATGCATGCAGAACATCCTAGTTTCAATACCTCGCATTTTCTGGCAGATCTGGGAGAGAACCCTGAAGAGCTTCTGCCAGTCAGAGTAGACAAAATTGAAATAGATAGACCAATGGTCTGACTCAGTATACAGCAGCTTCCTAATATCCCAATCCAGCCAGTATTTTAACAGAAAGTTGACATACCATGTGGATAAACTATCAATTTATCTATATGAAATAAAATCCTATATTATGCAGAAGGGTTTCCTCCCCGGAAAGTGTGTGTGTGGATTTCCATGTATTTACAGTTCTTATATAATTATATTTAATTACTCGATTAGTGTGAATATGTGTAATTACTAACTTGCAATATGCAATTATGCTAGGGCAGTATGTAATAAATGAGGTCGTTAAAATGCTTGTTGGAAGGACGTCTGCTACGCCCACGTGGAGAGCCTGGCTCTCTTGCTGAAGTGGAGGATGTCGCCACAAAAGACCTGGCCTCAAGGCATGTACAGTGGGCCACCAGCGCTTGTAATAAGAGTCCGTGACCCATGGCTTCCGTAGGGATGCAGTGGCAGATTCTGAATGATAAACTCTCATGGTGGATAAGACTGCCATGATGACTATGTTCTCTCTTCACTGTCAGAGGCAGGTTACCTCTGAAAACCAGTTGCTGGGCAACATAAGCAAAGAGAGTGGTGTTGCACTCAGGTCTATTTAGGGACTCCCTAACTTTTGAGTTGCTTTGAAGCCTCATGTGTCCCAAAAAACCACAACCACCCTTCCCCCAAAACAACAACCAAGCTGACTTGGGAAATGCCCAGATCTCAATAGGGCAGAAAGTGAAGTGACGTCTTTCATTTTGTTGGTCAAGTCTAGGAGCAAAGAGAGGACAAGTTTTGGCTTCTGGTATCTCGGGCATGAATGAATCAAGAATAAGAGTGAATTCTTTTCTCGGGGTACTTCAATCTCAGGGATTTAGATTGATGATAAAATCTTTGTTTTTCATGTGGATCTATGCCTTCCTATATGCAGGTCAATGGAGAGAGCTTTCTCTCCCAGAGCAAAGAGGCCATCTCTTTCAAAATTCATAGGGTGTATGTTGCTCAGAAGGTCATCCCCACCACAACTGACCCTTCGGATAACAGGGTATTTGCTGGGACTAACATTTTCCCATTCTAGTATTTCCCATAGTGTTTTCTATACTATGCATTACCTTCCCAGTGCTCATTTTCCATCCCAACGCCCCCTCTGCCCCCACCCTGATTCCTGTTGTACTCACCCCAAAACAATAAAGTCTGCCCTTGCAGAAGAAATGCTGCAGCCATTGTTCTGAAATTTGGCAGGCTTCATTCTCTCATGAGGGATTACTGTGCCTGAAAAGTGTACTGAATTCTGGCAGGAAATGAAAAAGTTACAGACTTTTTGGAGGGTTTTTTTTTAAAAAGCAAAAACAAAATATCAAGGCACCCTGCGTGAAAATCTCTGGCTGTATCTGCCTAGAGTTTGGCAGGCTGTTGCTATGCCTGCAAATTTCATCAGCTTCTGTGAAAAGGTAAAACAAGTTTTAGCTATTTTTATATTCCGCCATTATAGTGAATGGGAGAAAATGGAGCTCTTTTTTCCTTTTTTTTTTTTTTAAAAAAAGAGATCTAATTCATTCCCAAATAACAAGTCAAGTTGGAAAGACATGGTGACTCTGAAACAGATCAGACTGCTTCTCTAAGGTACTCTATTGCAAGTTGAATCTTGTTGCAGATGTACATCCCTAACAGAGTATTTGTAGGATTCCAACCCCCCCCCCCCAAAAAAAAAAATCAGTCATGGCATGTGAGGTGGGTGGTGCACCCTAACCTCTTGTCTGCAATGGAGCTTGCCACTTGCCCAGAACAGGTTGGAATCCAGCCTCATGTGCCATGAATAAATGAAAATGCCTGTAACGAACAATATTTTCTTTGCAAAGCTCTCTAAACCTCAGAATTCCATGCATGTTTTGCCATATGGGATTAATAAAACAGCAAGCTTGCCAGGTGTTTCTACTATAATCAGACAACATCACATCATTGAAAAGAGGAGGGGGGACTTTTCAATTACCTATAAACTGATTGTAAGAGAACGGGAGTCTCTTACAATCTTAAGCAGAGACTTGAGTTCCCCTAAATAGTGCCTCAGTGGAGCGCTAGTGAACTTGCTAATCACCTTGTCTAGAAAATGAGTGGCTTCTTTCTCCTCTTTACTCATTTTCTTCTTTTTCTGAGTCTCCTTGCATAATCTTAAGAAGGATCACTAAAGAAAATAAGGAAATTCAGATAAGGCTCTTAAGATGGAGAACAGGCATGAATATTCAGATTAGTCTTCCCCAACCTGGTGTCAATCCCAGTGTTTTGGACTTCAGCACTCATTGTTGGTTCCTGCCAACCTAGCAGTTCGAAAGCACATCAAAGTGCAAGTAGATAAATAGGTACCTCTCTGGCGGGAACATAAATGGCGTTTCTGTGCGCTGCTCTGGTTTGCCAGAAGCGCCTTAGTCATGCTGGCCACATGTCCCGGAAACTGTACGCCAGCTCCCTCGGACAATAAAGCGAGATGAGCGCCGCAACCCCAGAGTTGGTCACGACTGGACCTAATGGCCAGGGGTCCCTTTACCTTTTACTCATTGTTTATGACCACTGGCCAAGCTGGCTGGGACAGATGGGATACAGAAGGCTTGAGGAAATCTGCTTGAAGTATGCTCCTGCAGGTGTGGCAACATCGCCTAGTGGTTAGGACTAGAATAAGAAAGACCTGGGTTCAACTCAAATCACCTCTAAGTTATGAAGGTCACTGAAGAGCCAAAGGTCAGAAACCATCTCTCAACCTAACCTACCTCACAGGAAGTTATGGGAGGTTACAACATCGGAGGGAAGGAGATGTGCTGCCCTGAGATCCCTTTGAAGAAGGGCAGTGGTATTAACACAATAGCAGGACCATGCCTGCATGCTAGAGCATACACATCACATGCCAGGGGGCCACGGTTCAATCACCAAACCTCCCAGCTGAAACAGCGGAGAGCTGCTGTTGGTTAGTGTAGATCATACTAAGCTAGATGGATGAAAGGTCTGGCTTGCTATACACCAGCTCCCTGTGTTCCTAGAAGATTGCATAAATGATTCTGCACAGTCAGTTTCTTGGTACTTATAGCTGGCACATAACACTGGGGCTTAAAAGCTTACACTTGGCTGCCCATCTGCTACTTGGCCAGGTTAAAAGTTCTTGTACTAACTTGCAAGGTCCTTAATAACTTGGGTCCAGGATATCTTAAGGGCTGCCTGATTCCTTATATCCCTGCCTGATCTGAGGGGTAGTCTTCTGTTAGTGGTCCACTTTGGCTTGAGCCAAATTCTATGGAACGGCCTCCCAGCTGAGATTAGGCAGGCTCACTCCCTGTTGAAGTTCAGTTCAGGGGCTTGGCAAATACTTTTATATTCCAGCAAGCATTTTGAGGAAGTTCTCAGCATTTATGATCAATTTTAATTGATTTTAGCCACTGTATGATTAAACAATAAAATAAAATATGTACCCCACTTAGAAATTATGATGATTAAGCAATATATAAATAGCTCAAACGATGGTGATGATATAGTTTGACACAAGCTGCCATCCCCGATATAAGTTGTTCAACTGTCATGCAATAAAAAGTCTCATGAATTGCTCTCAAGTAGCCCACTGAAAAGTCAGGAATCCCTTGGGTTTTTCAGACTGTAACTCCTGGAAACTCTACTTAGATATTACAACCCAGTTTGGATCCTTTCTGAGTGGGCATGCGCTGCTGCCGCCCCCCACCCAACCCCCTTCACAGGATCCTAGCGCAGTAATGAGATTCAGCCTTTGGCAAAAAGTTCAGAACTGGATCACCAAGCCACAGGACAAAGGCACATTGCTGATGCCCTAAAACACTATTTGCCTTTTTTTCATTAACAAGAAATAACAGCCAGGTCTTGTAGCCCATAACAAGGCATCCCAGCTTCAGAGGTAGCAGGAAGTCGATTTGATGATACTATGATTTTCTGCATTTCATCAGCCATTCTATTAGACCGAACCAGGCAGCTTAGAATAAACATCCGTCATTTCCCCCTCCCCTTGCAAAGTGATAAGCAATGTCTATTAGTATAGAAAGTGACAGAAATCTATATCATGCCAATGTACTATTAATAGTGCATTAAGCATATACAGTTCTCTCTCTCTCCGCCCCACCATTTCAAATCAGTAACCTGTGTCGGCATGGACTTCATCAAAGAAGGACTGGCTGTGTAGACTAGCCAGGCTGCAGTGCCAAGGGAAGGAGGTGGAAAAGTAGAAGAAAGTTCTGAAAACAATGGGCTCCCCTCTACTTTGTTCCGATTTCATCCACCCAATGCCTTCCAGTTGTTTTGGACTATAACTCCCATCAGCCCCTGCTGGTATGACCATGCTGATTGGCATTACGGTTCAAAACAGGCATAGGCAAACTTGGCCCTCCAGACGTTTTGGAACTACAACTCCCACCATTCCTAGCTAACAGAACCAGTGGTCAGGGATGATTGGAGTTGTAGTCCCAAAATATCTGGATGGCCGAGTTTGCCTAAGCCTGGTCCAAACCATCTGGCAGACAGCTCCGAAGGCTGACTTGACTTAGCTTCCACGGACTTGAACAAAAAGCAAACTCTGTCCTTTTCTACCATTTGTTATTTTCAGTATTGTCAGCAGCTATGAGTTGTGAGCGCTCAGCGGAGATAAGAGCCCGGGACTTCAGCCATATTTTACAAGTATTTATTGCTTCTTGACATTATTTACAAACAGTTCAAAAAAGCGATCCGATCATGGTGGGAAGTTGTCCCGACTAACTTCCTTCCGCTTTGGGGGCCAGCATAACCACCGTCTAAGCCCAACCCCCCTCCTTCCTCTGTGATGAGAGGTACTTGCCCTCGGAAGTACCTCCTCCCTCTCAAATTCACTCCCCTCTGACCCCCCTTCGTCTTCTCTTTCTTCTGAAGACGAAAAGCTGCTAATCAAAGGGGCTGTCTCCTGATAACTTCTCATTCCCTCCTCCCTCTCTGTCTCCAGTTCCCTGACAAGTATTGTGATAAGGACTGTCATCCAATTGCAGAAATCTTAGCCAACTAATTGATTAAACCTACATATATTTGCATAAAGCCAGCTTATGGGCTTCCCACAGACAATTGGTTAGCCATTGTGAGCAAGGGGTTCCTTTGGTCTGACTCAGTCGAGTTCGTCTCATGTTCCTTTTACATGTCTATGGATTTTGTGATAACAGTTCTCAGCTCAAAAAAGAAGAAAAAAAAGGGATAGGATAAGCTTATGGATGAACCCATGTGAAACTGAAACTGACCAGAAATAGACAGATCCATCCAATACCAACATGTACAGAAGGCTGCTGATTGGGTCTCTGGTCTGGATGCACAAAATTATGTTACCCAAAATACTTCTTTTAACAGCTTTCATTGATCAGCCCTTTGGCAGCATTTCTAAGGATATTAGTTGGTACCAAGTTCCACTGATATACATGGGATTTATTTCCAAATAAGCATGATTAGGATTCTGCTGCAGATCTCAGACTCACCCACTCTCTTTTTCCAGGTAGGGTGTTGTGGATACAGGAGGATGTCTTTGGAAAATGGGTGGAGAAATCGTATTCATGGTGCTGACAGTACTGACAAAGCATTTCTGGCATCAAATGAAGGTTTATGGTATGATATGAAACACTCCATTATGAACATGCCAGATCACAATTACGGTGGGATAGAGAAGAAGATAAAATCTAAAGGAGGGATAAATCATTACCACACCACTTATTGTTAGAGATATCTCTCTGGCATAAATCTTAGGTCGCGAATGCCAAACCATTTGAAGAAGCAATCAACTGTCACACTGGTTTATCAATGTGTTTGGGGGGGGGGTGCAATTTGGAACAGAGCCACAGGAGTCACTTTCCTGAGTGACTTAGCTTTTTCATAAACAGATCTCAAGTTACTAGTCCTTATGATAAGATTCCTAAACTTACACAGCCTTGCCCAGATTATTTGCTTTATTACATCTATGTTACATCATGGACCTCAAGTTGGCAAACTGTCAGGCTTCGGGGAATTGGCTTCCTCACCCATGGCAGTAAATAAGCAGATCAAATGAAAGGGAAGTCTTACCAGTTAGTTTCTTTAATAAACACAGTGAGAGAGAAAAGAAAGCGTCTCCCTAGAATGGCAGTGCTCCCAATTAAGGCTCACTCCTCCTCCGTCCCTATTAATCTACATCACTCCTATGTCTTGTAATCTGAGTTTGCACCCTCTGCGCTTTCTGTTCTAACACTCTCTGAGCTCTCCGTGCCCTTGGGGATGGGTGGGTGGGGATGCTGTTCAGAGACTGTGAATCAGTTAACATTCTCTCTTCCAGTGTTTCTTCTGCTAGTTATTCCCCATCAAGTATTTCCCAGCTACTGCCTTCTGAACTATGCCCCTCTGCAAACCACTGTTCTAAATCTATACTGCCTTCCTTCTCCTGGGAAGATTCAGGGTCAGGGGGAGGGGGGTCTCCCACCATTCCTCCTCAGTGCAGCCCTCCTCAGCACGGTCCCTGACACACACACAGGTTTCGCCAGGAGGTCCTGACTAGACCAAGATTGGCTTAGCTTCTACTGTATCATATGCCTTCAAGACTGTAGCTCCAACTTTGTATTCTGCAGCTCTCTGCTTGCTTGTTTACTTCCACCACCGTCTTAGCCTTATTCCAGTTCAATGCACCTGGCTCTTTGTAGGATTCCCGGCAACCGAGAAACCTCAGACTGGCCTATAGGGACCTTTCCAATTCATGGCAAACAATAATCCACTGAGCCAACCAATGTCATTCACATAAGCAAGGCAGCTGGCATGTTTTATAAATGCCACCGATGACAGCGAAAGAAAATACCAACTCATTGCGGTTCAGAAAGCACTCTTTAAAGTGCATTCTAGGAATGCAAAAGGGAGCAAGAAAAATTTTGACCTAGAAAAGGGGGGGAGCTGCTTGAGCTACCGTCTCCTCCATTTTCTGGTGTGAACCAGCCCCCTTTCTTGGTAGAAACAGACCCCAAACAAATACATTACAATCAAAGTCAAAGCCAAGTGGAATTAAGAGGACACAGCCCATTGCTCTGGTGAGTGATGTCTTGCCACCGTTTGATGCACTCGCTCCAGATTACGGGCCTTGACTCTTCCTTCCAGCTATAGTGCCTATTAAGCACAGGACCACCCCAAGGGGGAAATTCCATCATGGGCTGAACGAATGATGCTCACAATAGCTGTTAGTTAATTAAACCAGAGCTTAATTTATGCTGGTGTTGCTGTTTGGTTCACACTTAGGGCGGAGGGGGAAATCTGCAACAAGGACAAGACTCATCCTAAAAAGTGGTTCATGTCTCCAATATTGGGAGATGTCTATCCCTAGGGCTTGATTTCAGATCAGGACCAGTAAACATAGCCCAGCAGTAGAAGAACTGCTTTGCACGCAGAAAGTCCCCCTCTATTTCTTACAAATGCAGAACAGGTGTTTTGTGGCACAGTTACAGGTACCACAAAACACCTGTTCTGCATTTGTAAGAAATAGATCTTTTAGTGTGGCAGCACCTGTACTTTGGAATTCCTTGCCTATTTACATCAAAGTAGAGTATAAATTGGGCCTGAGAAGGATGATAGAATGCATGTTCCAGAGACTCCCCCTCCCCGCATACTTAGGATAGAAACCTCCAAGGCAAATATTGTTGAGTCCAACTAATGTGCGTTGTTTGGGATGGGGGATAGGGAATGCCATGTTTCAAATATGTTCACACATCCAGCTATATGTACTTGCATTGTTTTCCCTCCCAGAAGGAGGAACATGCTCAGTGAAACTGTAATGATGCTCTCTAGAAAAGAGCTCTTTGGTAAACTTAACAGGGGCACCTTGGGAAAGGATGGAGAGGGTCATACTCTGGCACATTTGCATGTGAATAGTTGTGATGTGTAATGATGCCACTCAGATTTGAACTGGTGGTAGCGATGGTTTGAGATATTAATTTGCTTTTCTCAGAATTCATGGTCAGATGCTGAACCAATCTCCTGAGCCACCACAAACTTCTTCTCCAACTCAGACCATAATCCAAAATGAAGAAGAATGACCTGCCCCATCCCTGCTCCTTCCCACTCTGGCTTGCCCTGGCAGTGCTGCCAACTATAACAATGCGAGTGGGAGGCATATATATGTAGTTCACATTCCCTGGTAGCTAGAATGTAAATGCCTTCAAATTCACCTCTTCATTGTCCTTGTCAAGCTAAGGTCAGTAAAGGCATCTGAATACATAAACCCAAGCCTGTAGTCTGAAGTCCAGGGATGGCTTTAACATTTGATTTTGTTGAATGTGCAAACTCGTCCTTAGTTACAAAAGGAGACAAAAAACTATTCTGGGCTGGCTGATGGACACACACAGGTGTGTAGAGTAAGGCATCGACATTGCCTAGTAATACATGGAATCTCAAAGGTAGGGCTGTCCAGCTGATTAAAGCATTTTTAGTTGATTATTACAAGAAAAAATCTCAATTCATGTGCCTTTCTGAGATGCTGAAGGGTGACAGAATTTACACAAAAGTTACCACATGTTGTTTTAGAAGGAAAGGCTGTCATTCAGACTTTCTTTTTCATTCCTTATTACAGAAGCAAACCTAAACCAGAATAGCCTCAGGCCTTAACTTCCAGCCCCTCTGATGAAAATTGATCCCCCAATTATAATCAGGGCAAAACTGAAACTGCACCCCATCCCCCCCCCAACATTTTAAGCAGCACTGAAGCATGTTTCTGCCTATTAGTGATTTTCTGACACTCTGCGAAAGCGTTGGCTTTTCTGTTTAAATTGCCCTCACTTGCCATCAGTGATGTCATCATGCAGCCGGATCAGACTGATCAAAGCAAAGTGAAGTTTTCTGCCATTCACAACAGGATCTCTAATTGGCTGGAATGGCCCATGCCATTAGTTCAGAAAGAGGAAGAAGGGTGAAGGGTGTGTGCCAGTGGTGGTGTTGAGATGATACTAATGCAGTTGCACTGAGGGGTAACAATGGCATGAACGAGGATTACACAAAGATGAAACTAAGGTCTTTGCGTATGTGTGTGTGTCCCCATTATGCAATTACTATTTTTTACCTTTAAACACCTAATATGATAAATATTTGGAACAGTCCTAATGATAATTAGATCTGCTGGTTAAACCAACTAAGGATGCAACCCTATAAAAACTTACCTGGGAGTAAATCCCATTAAATTCAACTGGTCGTGCTTCTGAACAGACATGTACAGAGTTGTGATGCATAGTCTATTAATAAGTTTTAAATCTTCCGGCCTAGTAGAATCCTAAGCATGCATTTTCCAAGCCACACTCTTTGAAGCTATAGAACAGTGAAGGCGCAGCTGAAAAGCCATTGGCAAGGAGCTTTCCCACTGAACCTCTGAGACTCCCCACCTCCATGAACAGGGTGAGATTTGTTTTCTTCCACAGTCCTGACTAGATGCAGGAAACATAGACGATGCCAAAGCGCATGGATGGGAAGCGTATGACACGGGTGGGGAAGAAGTGGTGGGACCTTTCATATGGTTTGGTTTGGAGCCATTCTGGAAAATCTACAGAGCTGAGGATATGTCTCAACGAACCTTAGATGCTCTTACAAGGGCCCCTGACAAACTGGAAAGGATGAGTTATTTCCCAGTGATGTTCTTGATTTTAACGGAAGGAGTTCAGTGTTCACTGGGATTAAAAAAAGGAGCTATCCCACAAGAGTCACGGGGCAAGAAGCAAACCACTGGCAAAGAATGTTTCGGTAATGTCCCTATGAACATGTCAGCTGGTTTAATAACAAAAGGGCTTTGCAAACTGGATGTTACTTGGCCCCATACAGTAATGCCAACATAAAATAGGTTGCTGTAGATCATGTTTGGCCCTACAAGTGGTGGGGGACTCCTGTTCTGTTATGCAGCACAGTCAATGATCAGTGATGATAGGAGTTGTAGTTCAGCCACATCTGGAGCAATCTTTCAAAAAGCTCTGTGTTAGGCAGAACAGTGAAACATGGGCATCACCCTACTGGAAACCTGCAAGTTGCTCAAATACTTGCAGATCACAGGCACTCTGCTCCAGTTCTTTGTTTCAGCAGTCTTTAAGATTAGAGTCTGTGCCAACTGTGAACAGTGTTTCAGAAACTAGTTCTTTCAAGCTATTTTGGACTCTCTGCACTGTCAGCACAATATGAAGCCTCATCCTCTGTCCAGGTATATAAGCGTTCATTACTGATTTTGCTATCACCAGTGGTTCACTTCTTGCCTTTGTGTCTCTATGCACAATCATAGCACAGGAAATGTATTGACTAATGGTCTCTTCCCCCTCTCTAGGCGGTGTCAGCTGTTTAATAGGACAGTCCTGGTGCCACAACCATGGAGAAGCCTATAGAAAGTGAAAGGTGGAAGCTTCTCATTGCACCATATCCTTTATTTACCTTCCTCTTTTCATGGAAGTCTTCTGTATAATGCTCAAAGGCAGATGAGATTCTCAAAATTTGGTGTCATGTCTAGAGGAAGTGATTAGTGGATGGTGTAGGTTGTGATTTTGGGGGCACAAGATTCACTTCTGGTTTCTGGACCATACAAGACCCGCTCTCCACCCCTTCTGCCTCTGATGCATCTTCATTTCATACTCCTCAATTCACTTTCCCCTGGCTTGCTCACCCTGTCTTCACCTCATCATACATAGGCAAACATTGAAAACACACTTACATGTGTCTGGCTTGTGGCAATTGTGACCTTGACGGAAGTATTGTGGGTTCTCGATGACAGGGATACGGGTCATGCCAATCACCACTGTGTCCGGGCCAGCGTCCAACGACGAAGGTGTGGTGATGCCATGATTGATGTGATGAAGGGGGCTGGCAGAATCTTCTTCCCCACTGATCACAGCCACAGGACCTAGAAACAAACACAGTAAGCCATGAAGAAAACAGAAGAGTATGTTCCCAATTTCTCTGATATCCTTTCAGGGTGGTTCATTTCGGAGCCAGTCATTACAGGGGACTGCATCCTGTTTTATGAGTTTTCTGCATGCCTCAGAACTATCTGTTTGCTTGCATTTTCAACCTGTGACCTACTGGATTTGGTTCAGTTTCTCAATGCCTTTAAGAGATTATATAAGTTTCCTAAAAGTGGAGTGGGCATGCTCTTCCCCTAGCATCCACTATGCCATCAGTGGGGGGGGGGGGGAAGGCATCTACATCAGCCATCATCACTACACCTGCTCACAAAGAGAAGCTCTTTGTACCTCTCCAACATGAGTGGGTGTCAAATGTTTGCATCCCAAGACATGTGATCATGTTGAAAGGGGACTGTCCACTGCAGGAGGCTGAGGCAGTACAAACTGGTACAGAGCAGGAAGAACATAGTGCCTCTCAGGCCTTGTGGTCTTTTGAGGAGATATTGGAGTGTCGGACTAGGACCTGGGAGACCAGACTTCAAAATTCCCACTCAGCCATGAAGCTCACTGGGTGACCTTGGAGCAGCCACTGCCTCTTAGCCTAGCCTACCTCACAGGACTGTTATGGTATTCAGTGAGAAGGTGTGTGTGTGTGGGGGGGACTATGTATGACACTTTTAGTTGCTTGGATAAAAAGGTGGGATAAGAAATGCAATTTTAAAAAATTACTGAGAGCTTTCATGGGTGCAGGAAGGAACACTGGCGCATGCGGGTGCCACACTGGCAACCAATGGTGTAAGGAGAAAACACAGGAATCTATCACTGAGTTCAGAAGTAGTAGAAGAAAAATTGACACACTCCTCAGCGTCCTAATCAAAGAGCAGCAAATTTATTCATACAACAGAGGGAAGAAAAATCTGCGCCTGGAGAAGTTTCTCTTCTGTTTTGTCGAAGCTGCCAGGGGCTAACAGAAGGTCAATGCAAGTTGAGGAAAAGCTGCTGCAAGCACACTTCAAATGCATCCAAAAAGCCTGTCTTTTACCTGAGCCAGCGAAGGAGGGGGGAGATCTCTCTCCTGTCGCTAATCTATTTCTAATTGCACAATTACTTTATTATGGAACACGAGTAACAAAGAGGAGATTCTTCAAGTCATTCGAGTCTCTTGGTGCTTCAGAGAGCATCCAGAGAATGCACACTCTGAATGCATTAATCTGTTTTTTTTATTATTAAAAAAAAGGAGGGGGAAGCCTGTTCATTTTTCAAGACTTCAAGTATTGTTTGTTCTTCCAAGTGGGACATAATAAAGTTGCTGTGTAATTAGCAGGACTCCTGGCAGCCCTGACAGGTGTTTTACTTGCTAGGAAGAAGTCTTTACTCCACACACACACACACACACACACGCTCATTGTAAACTCAGTTTGACAGGTTTGTGTTGTTATGTTCTGTCACTGCTTCTTGGCCTAAGTTGCAGTCAGCACCAAAGACGTTAATGGCAGACAGCATGCCGAGGAAACTGATCCCTGCCGCAAGATTGCACTGATAATCCTTATGATGCTCCTGTTTTCTCCACAAGTAAGGAGGAAACAAGCTGTTTCCAAACTAAGCAAGCTTTCATTATAGACTTGCAAAACGCCGATCATGCCAGCAGGCAATGAGTTGTGATGAAGGGGGAGTCTGTATTGACATTTTCATGGGACTCTTAAAGGCGGCCTCCAAGACAAGGAGCACATTATCCTCTCCTTCAGTTCTTCTGTGCCCCAAATTTCAATCTGAGCCAGAGAAGAACTCAATTCTTCCTTTACACCGACATGAATGACATGTTCACCTCCAATCTCCTGACCTGCAAATCTCCAACCCACTCCTCCCAATGTACCTTGTTTGCTCCTGCTGATCCAAAAGTCAAGGCTGGTGACCTGTCACACAGACCCCATGCCACTATCAGTAGTGCTTGCCTTAGTGGTGCCAGGAATTAGAGGACTTAGAGAGAGACTCCCCTTCCTTCTGCCACTGTAGTTGCAAGGTAATCAGGCAGGTGGGTAAAGGTTCACAGACGGATAAACGTGAAGGAAGTTTATATATATATATATATATATATATATAATCTACGAAAACACAGGAATCTATCACAGATTTTCATATATATATGAAAATCTACGAAAGCAAATATATATATATATATAGAGAGAGAGAGAGAGAGAGAGAGTTGAGTACTGGATGTTAGGACTTCTGCCCAGAGCAATAGTCTGGGCTCTGATGCTCTGATTTGGACATGGAGGTGATGACCAGATGTATTAGTTTAGTGGTGCTGGAGGCACTTGCCAGGGTCCCCACCACAGGTAGCAGTCTGAACCCCAATCCAACTCAGAGAGGCCACCCCTATCTATGAGTCCTGTGGCACCAGAGGATAACCTATACCAGGCCTGATCACAGCCACAGTCCAGCAGATAAGGACACTCAAAAGCTGGGACATATGGAGTCTGTATGTTCCAAACCCACATTCCCAATGGAATAACCCAGTCCATGGGTGGGATCCACAACCACAGATGTTGCTGGACTGCCACTTCAATCATCCCTAACCCATGACTGACTGACTGTGGCTGAAGGGAGTTGCAACTCAGGGGTGATGGAAGTTGTAATTCAGCAACATCTGGAGAGCCAAAGGTTCCCCACAACAGAACTAGATAAATCTAGGGTAGACAACCTTTAGTATACCAAGGCCCACATTCTTTTATAGGCAGTGTCCGAGGAGGGAGAAACATCTAGTGGTCAATGGGACTGGGTCAAAAGTGGGTAGCCTTGTCTCTTATATTTGCACATAGAGAATGGAATTGTAGTGTTGGAAGGGGAAACAAGGGTCATCTAGTCCACCCCTTGAAATGCAGGAATCGTTTGCCCAATGTGGGACTCAAACTCATGAGCCCGAGATTAAGAGTCCCATGCTCTGCTGACTGATGCCACCTTGTGCACAGTAGGCTAAATTCCAGTAACACAAAAGCCAAAGGTTTCATCTACACACACACACACACACAGAGAGAGAGAGAGAGAGAGAGAGAGAGAGAGAGAGAGAGAGAGAGACCTCTGCAGCCCAAACCCAGGCAAACAAGAGATATTTTCACAGTTCGGAGACACATTCTAGCTGGTGGCAAAGAAAACACCGAAGGAAGGTGAAGAGCAGAACCAGAGTCCTGGAAGCCATTTAAAGGGGGCTGGAAGACCACATTTGATTCACAGCCCTGTGGTTCCACATCCCTGAGATAACACACACACACACACACACACACACAGAGAGAGAGAGAGAGAGAGAGAGAGAGAGAGAGAAACCTGACAAAGAAACACAATGAAAGACTATCAGAAACAGCTTAAGCTGGACTACTTCTCATTGCCAGAGAGTTTGCACTCAGCTGAGCTGACAAGCGCCCTGACAGGAAGTGTCAATCTCTGTCTCAGTTTTTGACACCTATCTCCTGCAAATCCAGGTGATCCACACGGTTGGAATCCTCTTGGGAGCAGATGTTTCTGAAAGCCTCCCTCCAATAGCCCCCTCCGCCACCGCACTCCTCATGTGCTCTGACAATCTTCCTGACTCTCTCCTTTAGCATCAGCTGCCCTCACGCAATCCTACAACTCGCTTCCCTCTCCCCTAGCTAACTCATCTCTAAGGAGCTCCTACTGGTGCTCTGTAACCCTGTTTACCATTCCATCACACTGGCTGATTTTTAGCATCATTCATCCAGCCAGGGGCAGGTCTGGGTGTCTGCATCAATGCCATGGATCAATGAAAGCCAAGCAGAGATTCTAATTCACTGGCTGAATTTGTATGCCCCTCTCTCTCTCTCTCTCTCTCTCTCTCTCTCTCTCTCTCTCTCTCCCTCCATCCCACAGGGTAGAACTATAGGTTATTTATGTATTTATTTAAGCTATGACTCCCCCCACCCTTCTCCTGTCTAACTTGCATTTCAAAACAGCAAGATTAAGTCAATAAAAACATATAGATCCAACACACACCAAAAACCTAGCAGCAGAAAGAACAGCCTTCCACAGGAACAGCGGTTAGCCTCTTGTAGGGATGGGGGAATAGGTCAGTTTTGATTTCTCTCACACACCCCAATCATAAGTTCAGTTCCCCATATTTCCACATCAGTTTGTTATTTAAAAAAACCTCATGAAAATTCACCAGCATTTCTCCTGCTATGCACATTTGTCTAAGCAGTTTTGCCTAATATACACATTTTTGTTGCACAATTTCCCCTGCTACGGTGCATTTTGTTTCGCTCCCCCCACCACAAATATATACATTTATATGCACATTTTTCTGTAGCATATGGATTCCCCCCCTAACAAATCACCTGGCAGGAGACCTTCTTTGCAAAGTTTGGCAAAGTGTGAATTTCAAAGGGTGGTTGAGTTTTGGTTTGCAGATTGTTTTGGAAATTAGGTAGATTCACCTTTAAATGGGAACTGAATCAGTTGTTCCCCTATCCCCAGCCTCTTGTGGCAAAAACAAATGAGAGTGTTGTGCCACCTATGTGCCAACCTAACCCTCCAACCTTAAACATCAAGGTGGTATGATTGTGCTCATCCTAAAGCACCCCTACTTTCAGTATAGTGCAATTATAAACAATTTTTTTTTTGGAGGGGGGAGCCAAAGCTCAGTGGTAGGACAACTGCATTGCATGCAGAAGGTCCCAGGTTCAATCCCTGGCATCTCCATAGAAATTCAGTTTTAACTCTTTTAAGCTCTATTGTCTTGAAATTTCTGTACACCTGTACAGATGACTATAAATCCAGTGGTATATAAATTGCCAAAATAAATATCTGTCAGGGACTGGACTGAAGAGGAATGTTAGGGGCCGCCCTCCCCTTCCTAAGAACAGGAGGACTGTATAGATTTAGAACAGTGGTTTGCAGCAGGGCATAGTTCAGAGGCTGCAGAGTGGAGAAACTGGGGGGGGGGGACAGCAGGAAGGAGGAGAAGCACCAGGGGAGAGACAGCTGACAGACTCAGTGCCCTTGGAAAGCATATTCCTGCCCCCCCCCCCCCGGACCAGGCAAGCATTGAGGGTATTAGAATGGATAACTCAGAGACAGAAAGCTCCCATTAACCAATGCAGGAGTGATGTCGAATAGGGGAGATGTAAGGGGATGGGACTTCACTTGGAGCAACACCATTATTAGGAAGGCTGTATTCCTTCATTGTTCTCTGTGAATTATTGAATAAATTGCTTGGTAAGAACTAAAGCCATGGTTTTCCCAGTAGTGATGTATGGAAGTGAGAGCTGGACCATAAAGAAGGCTGATCGCCGAAGAATTGATGCTTTTGAATTATGGTGCTGGAGGAGACTCTTGAGAGTCCCATGGACTGCAAGAAGATCAAACGCATCCATTCTTAAGGAAATCAGACCTGAGTGCTCACTGGAAGGACAGATCGTGAAGTTGAGGCTCCAATACTTTGGCCACCTCATGAGAAGAGAAGACTCCCTGGAAAAGACCCTGATGTTGGGAAAGATGGAGGGCACAAGGAAAAGGGGACGACAGAGGATGAGATGGTTGGATAGTGTTCTCGAAGCTACAAACATGAGCCTGACCAAACTGCGGGAGGCGGTGGAAGACAGGAGTGCCTGGCGTGCTCTGGTCCATGGGGTCACGAAGAGTCGGACACGACTAAACGACTAAACAACAACAAGAACTTTTATCATTTCTCTGATTCTGGGCTGCCACCGTGGGAGGGATCCGATTCCCTGAGCCTGACAATATCAGGGGAGAGACCCCTGTTTGAAACCTGGAGAGTTTCTGCCAGTCAGTGTAGGCAATGCTGTGGTAATCAGCCAATGATCTGACTCAGTATAAGGCAGCTTCCCTTGTTTCTATGAATGTGTGTGCATATCTGTATCTATGTACCGAATTGTATGTGCTGCTTTTCTTCAAAATGGGAGCAAATCCATATACAATATTTCCAGCAAATCAGTATACAACATTTCTACCACTTCTCCTATCATTTCATAATTTGCCCCAAGCCTGTTTCCTAACCACCAGCCTTCCCTGGCTCTTATATGTCTCTTTGCTCCAGAAGGTCAAATTTTAACAGGGAGTTTTCTGAGTTAAGGGCACATTTCTCCATGTTTTGGAGGCTTCTTTAGTTCCAGTGTGTTTGTCTAATAGAGACTGGGAAATTAAATGATACAGAAGGCTTTCCCTTCAGAGAATTCCATTCATCAAATGGCAATGCTTAGCTCATCATCTACAAATAATACATATGGCATTTCCACAAATGTCCAAAATTATTTCCATGCTGTCAACTAAGTAATCTATCCATTGGTTAAAAGGCAAATAGTTCATTGACAAATATAAAAAGCCTTTGACTCAGCCATCAGCTCTTGTTAAATCCCAACCTTTCGCTGTTTTGAAATCAAGCCCTCTCTCATCCCTCAAGGGTGAGCTTTCTAAGGCAGCAAGGATAGAAACTGCAACTCATAAAACAGAGTAAGTGAAAGCACAACAAATACAATTAAAAATCTGGCTGTGCTCAGAGATGGATTGCATTTACTATCTCATAAAAAGAGCCTTCATCCTGTCAGGCAAACAAAGGGAAATCAATTTCTTAATTTTTATTGGCAGACTTGGGCCAGAAGCCAAGCTTCCACTTGCTTATCTGAAAGCCAGAGACCCGACTGGAGACACCAATGGCTTTCTTGGAAGGACTCAACTGGAGGAGGATGGCCAACAACTCTTTTTCCCTCCTCCCTTCCAAGTACAAAAGGACACATCTCCAATAACAGGGTGGCTTCTGCTCCCTCTTTTCTGCTGTGAGAAGGAGCTGGTTCATAAGGGCAAACAGGGTATCACCTCACCATTTCTCAATCTTTCCTCCACCAGCCTCAAACCTGTCTGTCTTCCTTCTTATAACCTATCCAGAGGTTGACCCTGCCTGTCAGCTTCCTTCTCCTCCTCCCCAGTGTTCCACTTGTAATGTTTTGCTTTTGGAGACAAAATGAGAATTAGTTGGCTTCATTTGTCATTGACTCTGGCTCCATCTAATGTTGGCCTCCAGTCTGAATGGAGACTAACTACCACGTTTGGAGAGGCAGGTTGAAATTAGCTTTGTCTCTTGTGCCTTTAATCTTTGTTTCTCTCATTTTTTCACCACCCTTTGGTATCTTTGTTGTAGATGGCATAAGAAGATTGACAGACAGTGAGCTAAAGATGAAGGTAACCACTCTCTGTCCACCCTGGAAAATATCCTATTGGGATTCCCCTGGAGGAGTGCTGGTGTCAGTATGGACAACCGATAGTGCAAACTCACTAAATTGAGAAGGGCTCTTCATCACAGCCAAGCACAGAATCCCACCTATTTGTTGGCTACAATATAATGCTTATTTCCAGCCTAGTTTCAGAAGAAAAAGGAACTGGGACTTTGCAGGCACCATCAGGCAGCTGTGTACCCATCAAATGCCATATTGGCAAATCAATAATGAAGATTGGGGGAGAATGCCAGCAAGTAGGAGACTGTCAAACTCTGTTGCTGAATTAAGGTGTAAATAAAAAGATCCTCTTTTCTCCTTTCTAGTAAGCATTATACAGTATTTTGTTATGACCATTGTAAAAGATATTGGACATTGCAATGGATTAAGTTATTTGTTTGTTTTAATCAATTTTCGAGTGATGAACCATTTTTAAAAGTGTATCGTTGTGTGACTTGGTTATAGCCTTTGGCTAAATAATAAAGATCTCTATTTGTTCAACTGAAAATATCCAGATTAACCAGATTTATTCCCTACGCATCCTTTAGCTGCTTAGACAGCCAATTCAGACCCTGGTTTGACATATGACCATTGCATCGTTGCTGAATGCAAGAGTCTCTGAACTTCATTGCTACACAAAGATACCCAGGGTGCATAAGTTTTTCTGCTCTTCATTTTGGCATGCAATCTTAGAAACGGTTTCAGCCAACATCAAAATGTCAGGATCTCTATGAACAAAGCACAAG
Organism: Podarcis muralis; assembly: GCF_964188315.1. Taxonomy (NCBI): domain Eukaryota; kingdom Metazoa; phylum Chordata; class Lepidosauria; order Squamata; family Lacertidae; genus Podarcis; species Podarcis muralis. Next base: position 21,151,279 of record NC_135668.1, on the reverse strand, counting down.
ATAGCTTGCTATAGGTCAGGAGTGGGGAACCTTTGGCCCTTCAGATGTTGCTGAAATACAACTCCCATCAGCCCTAGCAGCCTGGCCAATGGGGAACCACCAGAAGTGCCCTTGGCAATCAAGACAGAGTACAAGGGCCTTTGATGGTTCGTAAGGGTTATGCAAACACTGACAAGCAAGGCAAGGCACATTCAGGACCTTGGATAGGGACCAAGGTGCTTGTTCAGGACCACAGCTGGTGGCCCTGTAGCTGAGGCAGAAAACACACAGCAGATTTGTGGAGCGACTGGTAGAGCTTTATAGTCTGGGCTGGATAGTCAAGATGGAAACCCCAACTGTGAGTGCTACAACTGTCCAGTTAAAGAGCCAGTGTTGTGGATGTGGTTGTTTTCATTTGCAGCCATTGGCTATTCATTGGAGGAGGCATTTTAAGCTGTGGGGACAGCTTGAGGAAGCTTTCTTGAGCCATCAGTGAAACTGTGGTCCATTCAACAGAATCCCATGGCAGAGTGATGTAAAAGGATTTGATGCAGCAGATTCACATGGGAGGATCCAGAAATTTATCAACCTCCTCCTTGGGGTCACTGTCACAGGAGGACTTTGCACCTGAAGACACCTGGTATGGAGCCATGGCAGCTGCCAGGTATCATTTTCACTGGATACCAGGGATCATATCATAGGCCAATAGGTCTATGACAGATCAGCAGCTCTACAGTAGCAAACAGGGGGTTCCAGCTTTAATCAGTGGCATCTCAAGTTTCAAAAGATCAGATAGCAAGTGGTGCGAAAGATACCTGCTTGAGACTCTGGCGTTGCTGCCTGCAGGTCTCTCCCTATCTAGCTCATCAGTCTCTTCCCAAGCCTCACTGCTCTCACCTTGGCCTTCTTTTTCTTGCTGCTGAGCTGTGATATCCAATCAGCTGAAAAGCATGTGAGGTAGGGAGTCTGTGGGAAGGAGGCATAAGCTTCCCTTGGCTGTGATACATCCCTTGCCCTTGCACACTGCTCGGCTGATTAGCAATTACAGTTCAGCAGTGGGTGAGAGGGAGTGTGACTGAGTTTCCATGCTGTGCAGAAACAAAGGGAGCTCCTTTCTCACCATGCAGCAGGGAAGTAAAGTAAGATGCTGATTGGAAAAAAAAAGAAATCTCCCTCCGCGGGGCAGTTTGTTGTGTTTTCATGCGGCGAGAGGACAGGGAGTTGCCTTATCCTAAGTTACAGTTCGTGGAGATCAGCACTGCCTGCATAGACTCACAACAGCTCTCCAGAGTTTCAGGCAGCAGGAGTGTAGCTAGGGGTGCAGGGAGGGTGGGGGCGGGGTACCACTCACCCAGGGGGTAGCACTTACCAGTGGGCCTGCAGCACACCTGAGCCGTGTGTCTTTCATGGGTGTGACGTGGTGGTTCAGGCACCTGCAGGCACTGCACCACCCGAAAGGGCAGCGTGGGGCTCACGTCCACCCACCACATTCCCCCCCCCAACCACCCTGCAGCTGAGGGAGAGGCGGCAGGCAGACCCCTGCAGTCACTGCCTCCTCCTGAGCGGCTAGCTACATCGCTGTCAGGCAGAGATCCTTTCCCAGCCCTGATTGGAGATGGTGGGGAATGTCTGCATGCAAAGCATGTGCTCCACCACTTAGTCTCTTCTGCCAAAGGGACCCCTTTTTTCATTGCACAGCATGGAAGCCAAGCAAGTTGCATTGTTGCAAGTGGTGTGTAGGAGCAGGGTGTGAATGTGGGGTTATGGATGAATAGGAGAGCTAGGCCATGAGGAGGGCTGCTGGATCCCACCAATGGTCCGTCTAGCCTTGCATCCTGTTCTCACAATGGTCAAACAGATGCCTGTGGGATACCCACTGGCAGAACGCTCCCTTTCCGATGTTTCCAGCAACTGGTATTCAGAAGCATTACCACCTCCCAAGTGTATGCACACATGGTTCTGTAGCACATAGGTAAGCATGCGTAGGTGATGGCTGTGGCCCTGCCAACCACTGGTCCATGAGCCCCTTTCCCTCAAGGGAATGCTTCCCACCTACATAGAAGCACAATCTGACCTAGTTTAAGGCAGCTAACTTTAAACTAAATCCTAATTTCTCACCTTGCACCTTTCTGCAGTCAAAGCCCATCCTCATAAGAAAGCCAGCCCTTCACTTGCAGCATGACTAAGTCACCCTAGTGAATTCATCAGCTCAATCTGTAGTGGAATCATCTACCAATTATTATACTCGTTCCATTCCAGGGTAATTAATATGAATATCTCTTGTTGGATTTCCAAGTTTTATTGCAGTCAAAGTTGCATCACTGTCATGCATTGAACAGCATCCTCTGTAGAACTCTGTCCTATTATCCCTCAGGTAGTCTGCACTGCCTAGAGCCCAACACGTCAGGTTTCTTCTTCCTCCCTTCCTCCTGCCCTGAATTCACCTCCTGTTTTTCCAGCCAAGTCCCCAAACCACTGCCTCGAGGGCACCTTGAACTCTAGAACCATGTGCTTTATGGTGCCAGAGATGAGCAGTTGCTGGGCAAATACCTCAGTGGTGCCTATTAATCTCTTGACTCACTCATCTCTATCAGAGACACACCATAAAAATGATATAAGCATTTCATTCAAACGGTGCCGCAGAGGGAGTGGGGACAGAGGACGGGGCCAATTGATTTCCAGTGTGTCTGCTCTTTACCTTCAGGTATAAATACAACAGCAAAATCAATCGGAATAACACCATATCAGCTTTCTAATCTCTTGTGGTCATAAGGTGTATTTTATATACTGCAGCTCTCTCTGTCTCTTCCATTTGCACATGCGCATACCAGAGGGAGCATTTGTCTGATCATGAACATGTGAAGATACGTTGACCTCTCTCTCCCATATAGCTATATACATATATACAGAGTACTACTGAGCATGCTTTCGATTGTTCAAATGAGATGATTATGACCCCCCTTTTTTTGAAAGAATCTCCCAGAACAATAGAACAATGAGTTGCTAAAGGCCATTGAGCAAAGCCAGAAATGAAAATCCTTTGGCTATGCTAATCCTGCTAAACTAATCCAGACCTTCTTGCCCCTTGGCACACAGACACTCTTTGCTAATTCCAATGTCTATGTTCGTTTGCATGCATATTCATAATGATTCACTTTAAAAGGCAGTGGAGGAAACACTGAACACTTTCACCCTTGGTCTCACTTAGGAGCCTTAGGAAAGCCACTGCTGCCCACCTAAGGTTCCTTTCTATATGCAGTTTTAGGGATGGCACACCTTGTGACATAGTTGCAAGGCTATGCAAAGTGTTTGGTTCCTTGTGATCAGCTGTTGTCTGGGCTTAGAAGGTGCAGCTGAGAGTTTTCAGCCTATTGGTACTGAGATGTCAGGAATTCCCTTCCTGTGACCAGCTATGGGGTACCATAGTAAGGAGCAAGTGCCCAACTCCCAGAGGTCCCAATTTCAGCCCTCAAGGCACTCAAGACATGCCTATTATTTTTTAGCTACGTTTGGCTCCAAAACCCAGTAGTTCAATGCAGCACATGGACCTAGCTAATCAGTTGACATTGTTGGATTGGGGGAGGGGAGGCAGCAGAAGCTGGAGGGGCAACCTTTGACTTTCCCCATCAGACCGTCAAAACAAGAGGGTCCTCTGAATCTGAGGTGGGTGCTCAGAACTGAAAACACAAACCCACACACAGCCTCTCTTCAGTCTTGCATGATTTATAGCTTCTTCTTTTGGCCCCAAGCCATGACTGAGCAAGACTGTGACAAACTGATAAACGTTACAACCAAACCCCATTGCTTCTGATCACATACCAAGCTGCCCTGGAGCAGAGGTTGTTCGGCACACACATTTCAACGCCAGCAATGCTGTGTCAGGAACTCTGCCTAATTCTGGGTGCCAAGGTGTACTTGCCCCTGAGCCGGGGAAAGTATAGATTAGATATTGTATTGCATATGCAAGTTAAATCAAAGCTCCGGAATTAAATATTATGCAAAGCATGCTACAGAGCAGGGCATCGAGCCAAACTCTTAAGGTTGTGTCACGGTGCAATGCATCCAAGTGCACCTCTATTGGAACAGGGATCTCCTAACAACCCCTTAACAAACAACAGTTCCCCGAATGCTTTGGGAGAAGCCATGACTGTTTACATTATGATACCGTATAGTATAGATGGAACCTCCCTCCCTCTCCCTCTCACACAATGGTTGTGGGGAGAATGCTCCCTTTATCATTCCATCAAACATCTTTTCCTCCTGAAAAGGCCTCACGTTATGGAAAATAGTCCCTTACTTTCCTTTTTATGGCTCTTCACCTTCTGCTCAGCCCCACAACAGTTGATCTCCAGCCATCTCGACCTACATGGAAGTCATAACTGCCATGGAAGTAAATCACTCGTCCTTTGGCTCCAATATCTTACAAAAATTAGTGCCAATGGAAGTGTCGGTATCAATTTCATAATGTTATTGGATGAAGGCAAAACTGGGCCAAGTCCCATACTCCTGACAGGTTGTCAAGGTGATGGGGTTTGTGGGTAAGGAGACAGACAGCCCTGACAGGAAAGGCAATGACTCAAGATCAATTACCCTGACAAGGCTATCTTAAAGCCTCATTGCTTCATGCTGACATCAGGACAGTCTCCTTGCGAGGAGAGACACCCTAAAGCCCAACAGACTTGCCCCTTCCACCCGTAACTGGAAACTCTTTGATTCCTGTGGGACATACTTCTCCCCCCAACCACAGAAAGTTTTCTGATTTATGAGACTCTGAAGACAGCTCGGTATTCAGCTGTCATTACAAGGCATTCATTTCCCTGTCCCCATTCTGGTTTATAATTTTCCATCAAAATTACAAATGAAAAGGCAGGCATGGAAAAGGGGTGGGGGAAATCCAACAGGCAGAATCCATAGGAGGATTTAAAAGATTTTTTTAAAAAAAATCTAGCTCATGCCCTTGAAAACTGTAACATAAGGGCAATTTACTCTTTCGCTTCTTCTATGTTAAAAAAACCCCTCAGTTTTCCACCCCATTACTAGTTAAAAGCTATATTTTACATAGAATTATGAGAGAGAACTATCATGTTATGCTCCCCATTTGCTTCTGGAGAGGAACCTATGTGCGTTTGCAGGCTGATCGAATTTTAAGCAAATGCAGTTAAAATTATTGTTTATGTATCTAAACTTGCTGTTTCACATACACTGTTATAAGGCTTTTGTATGCAAATACAATGCCCCCATCTGTCAATCTCACGTACTTCTGTAAATCTGCATAACAGCCACACTACAATTACTGAAAGTGCACACATAAAGGGTTGGGTGATTTCTGCCCAGACCATTGCAAGTGTTATGCCTCCAAATAGCTTCAAACTGGAAACATTGCAGAGAACTGGACAAGATGGATGTACGGTAGTTATGCTTGAGGAACCCAGCCTCTGTGAATCCCCATATGAATTGATCTGATCCCTGCCTCCATACCTCCCAGGTTAATATAAGTGGTTTTAACCCCACCCTTTAAACATGTATGCAATACTCAGGGCAGCACACTATAATTGGAATCACAGCGTCAGAATAAAACAATGTTAAACAGAGGAACACGGGAGAGGCCCGGCTAGTAGATAATGCAAAAGTGTCAGATAAAACCTTACCTACAAGGCAATCTAAAAGTCTACAATAATAACAATAACAATAATACAGTATTCACAAACTAGTGGTAGATAGGTAGAGAGGGGTCTTCATGGGACAAGGTATTTCATAATATGTGAAAACTGAAACTTAGTTATAACTCGGGTTTTGCACATTCCCCAATGTTTCAACATATGTTCCAACATATGTGTGTGACGCACACTTAGAATGCATTTGTGTGTGTGTGTATGATATTTTGTCCATGTGGATTTTTTGATTTTTTTAAAAATGCAATAGAATAGACTTTTGGCTGAGGATGCGGAAAAGGGACACAGACTTGAAGCAGACTAGGTTCGCTTCCAGATCATCCTGATTTGTTCGCATGGAGGCTGAACAATGTCGTGCCAAGTAGTTGTTCTCTCACACTTTCCAGTGCATCTCCTCATGACTTTCCTACAATAAAAAAGGTCTGATTTTGGAGGGGAGGGCTGGATTAAGTGGGTTTGGGTTTTTTTTATACCAGAGCACCAAATCCACTTTAATTGTGCAACCTAAATTTGGCTCGTTATATGATTGACTCCCGCCCACAAAATGGCAACAGTCTGAAAGCACCCTGATTCATTTGTCCCTAGACAGAGGAGCTGATGGAGGTTTTGAGGTTGTTTGCTTGCTTGCTTTGGAAGTGCCAGAGTTGTATAGGTGTTCTTCAGCTAGGAATAGGTCAATCTGTCAATTCTGGTTTCTTTCAGTTTTTTGGTATTACAAATCTTAATTTCAGTTTTCCACATTTTCATATCCGTTTGGCATTTCTTTTTTTAAGAACTGATGAATTTTTGTGCAAATTTGCCTTAATATAAACATTTTCTATGCAATTTTGCCTAAAATACATACTTTGCAAGATAATGTTCCCTAACATAATGCACTTTTACGTTATTTTCACTAAAGGGATGCAGTTCTATGCATATTTTAACCCAGTTATAATTTATGTTTTTAATATATCATACTTTGATGTTAGCCGCCCTGAGCCCGGTCCTGGCTGGGAAGGGTCGGGTAAAAATTATTATTATTATTATTATTATTATTATTATTATTATTATTTACACATGGCTTGGGTGGAGAACTGCATTGCAAAATTTGGGAAAGTGCAAAGGCCAAAGGATGGCTGTATGCATATTGTTTCAGAATGCATGAACTAGGTATGTTCACTTTTAAATGCAAACTTAACCCAATCTCTCCCTCATCCCCATCTGTAGCTGAAGAGGCTCCTTGCTTTCTAATATGCATTGGTCCAAAGAAAAGAAATAACTTGCTCTTCCCTATTCCTTTCCTTCCCCCAGCTAACTGGCAAAGAAGAGAGACTTCACAGGTGGACCTCAAAGCAAAATACTACTATGGAGCTAATTTGAGGAACAAGTATGGACTCACAAAGTATCCAGCACCTGCACATGTTTCCAAGAGAGCTACCTTCTCATCCCTTCTGCCTCCCCAAATACATTTTGCAGGAGAGGAAATAAAAAATGCAAAGGAGCAAAGGGGAAGGTGCTTGAAGGGGCAGAGAGGAAATCATCTGCTTCTCCAAGAATTTGATACAGTGCCAGTACTGCCAGCCTATATAACCCATTTAATAAATTAGAGAGCTATTCATTTAAATGGATTCCACCATGCCACCGCTGCCAGCCAATCTGTAATTCAGATACATCAGTCAGGAGGCACAGATCCAGAATATAAAATGATTGATTCCTTCTGGGGTTTGGGATTTCACGTTCTAAAACAATTTGGTTTGCACTTATTCCTGCAGGTGTTTGGCTCCCTGGCGAGGTCAGTAGGGAACACGGACACCAATTTCATAGAATCATAGAATTGTAGAGATGGAAGTGACCCCTGAGTAATCTAGTCCAACCCCTGCAAAGCAGGAATCTCAACTAAAGCATCCATGACAAATGGCCATCCAACCTTTGTTTAAAAATCCCCAAGGAAGGAGAGTCCACCACCTCCCAAGAGAGTCCTTTCCATTGTCTAACAGCTCTTACCATCAGAAAGTTCTTCTTGATGTTTAGTCAGAATCTCCTTTCTTGTAACTTGAAGCCATTGGTTCAAGTCCTATCCTCCAGAGCAGAGGGAAACTAGCTTGTTCCATCTTACATGTGACAACCCTTTAGATATTTGAAGATGGCTCTCATATCTCCTCTCAGTCTCCTCTTTTCCAGACTAAACATATCCAACTCCCTCAACTGTTCCTCATAGGGCGTTCCTCTTGGTCACCCTCCTCTGCACACGTTCCAGCTGTCAACATCCTCCTTAAACTGTGGTGCCCAGAACTGGACACAGTACTCCAGGTGTGGTCTGGCTAAGGTAGAATAGAGCGGGACTATTACTTCCATTGGGGACGCGGGTGGCACTGTGAATTAAACCACAGAGCCTAGGACTTGCTGATCAGAAGGTCGGTGGTTTGAATCCCCGCAATGGGGTGAGTTCCCATTGCTCGGTCCCTGCTCCTGCCAACCTAGCAGTTTGAAAGCATGTCAAACTGCAAGCAGATAAATAGGTACCGCTCCAGCGGGAAGGTAAACGGCATTTCGGTGCTCTGCTCTGGTTCGCCAGAAGCAGCTTAGTCATGCTGGCCACATGACCTGAAGCTGCACGCCGGCTCCCTCAGCCAATAAAGCGAGATGAGCGCCGCAACCCCAGAGACAGTCACGACTGGACCTAACGGTCAGGGGTCCCTTTACCCTTTACCTTTATTACTTCCCTTGATCAGGACACTCTACTTTGGTTGATACAGCCTAGAATAGCATTAACTTTTTTTACTGCTGCTGGATCACACTGTATACTCATGTTAAGCTTGTGATCTACTAAGACTCCTAGATCCTTTATACATGTACTACTGGCAAGCCGGAGATCCCCCATCTTCTATTTGTGAAGCTGGTTCTTCCTGCTTGTGTAGAACCTTACATATGTCTCTATTGAAATTCATTTTATTAGTTTTGGCCCAGTTGTCCAATCTTTTTTAGGACTGCTCCTCAGGAAGCCTAGAGTCTCTTGGGGTGGGGTATTGTTTAGGGGTTTCTGTTGCGGACAAATTTTAATTTTTGCTGTTTTTCGGTATTTATTTTTTTCATCTTTATGATTAGAGCTTATTGTGACTTATGTGGGGAATGCTTTATTTTATTGCGTGCTTATTGAGATTTTTAAAAATTTATTGCTCAAGGTGGCATACAACATGAAGGGATTTACATAAATAATATTAATAAAATTTATAAAATTTATTATCATCATCATCATCAACATCATCATTATTACAAAAAAAAAAGAAAGCAACTTATTGGGGTGTTTTTTATTTATTGTTTTTGTTATATTTTTGTAATGTGAATCTTTTCATGTTGCAAGCCACCTTGAGCATGGAAAGGCAGAAAAGAGATAAAAGGCAAAGTTGCATACAAAAATGTGTATATTAGGAGAAATTTGCACAAAAATGCTGACGAACTTTCATGAGAATTTTTGTTTTAAATCAGAAGCATGAAAATGTGGAGATCTGAACTTAAGATTGGCAAAAATGAGAAACAGGGAGAAAATGAAACTGACAGAGCTCTTTCAGAGGCACTTAAGCAGCAAGGATTCCAAGTTACTGATCCACCTGTTTGTATTTGCTGATTGAAGAAAAGTGCAGGCTCCATCAATATCTTGTAGGCAATGTGAATGTGTATCCAAAGCTTGTTTACAGTCAGCCTTTCGAGACCAGAGAGATTTTACAGATATGAGTTTGAGTTAATTCACAGGTCAGACAGGAGAGTTTATCTGAAAGATCAGATGGCCAACTGAAAACGAGATTAAGAACAAAGCAAAATACACGCCACACCTGGTTTAAACATAGTGCTTTGAGAATAGGATCTGCCCCAAGCAGGATTTCTCAGCAGTTCCTCATTACAGAAGCTTATCTGTCTTTGGCAAATTCACACCTGCTTTCTGAGTCGGGGAAAAGGTTTAACGACTGAGATGCAGCAGCAACAGTGAATGGAGAAGCAAAGCAACTCCCCCCCCCCCAAGAGAAATAATATAAATGTAGAATGTTCCCAGTAATGAGGAACAATAAGAAGCAGAGCCAAGTAGCGATGGGGAGAACTTTGGGTTCAGTCTGGATGTTGATGTGCATCTGCCTAATGCATACTTCCTGAAACAATGCATGAATCGTAACACCTTGAACAGTGCCGGTTGCTCCTCCTTTGTAACCAGTGTGGTGTAGTGGTCAAGAGCGGTACACTTGTAATCTGGGGAACCGGGTTCGCGTCTCAGCTCCTCCACATGCAGCTGCTGGGTGACCTTGGGCTAGTCACACTTCTTTGAAGTCTCTCAGCCCCACTCACCTCACAGAGTGTTTGTTGTGGGAGAGGAAGAGAAAAGGAGAATGTTAGCCGCTTTGAGACTCCTTCGGGTAGTGATACAGCAGGATATCAAATCCAAACTCCTCCTCCTCCTCCTCCTCCTCCTCCTCTTCTTCTTCTTCTTCTTCTTCTTCTTCTTCTTCTTCTTCTTCTTCTTTTTCTTCTGTGTTTAGGGAAGCCTCTTGTGAAGAAGCAACACCCCACAGGATCAGATCCCCCTCTTAACAGCTGGTAAAGAGGAAGATCTGATCCTGTGTGGTGCCAGTCCCTGCTCCATCACAAGTGGCTTCCTTTGCATGCAGGGAAGCTGCTGAAAGAAGGAGCAACACACCAGGAAGCTGCTGAAAGAAGGAGCAACACACCACTGGATTGAACCCACCTAATCTATGTCAGGAGCAGGAGGAGAAGGAGGTGAAGCATCTCCTCCTTCCCTCACCTCCTGCCCATAGCCCTGCCCATAGATTGTTTCAGAGACAGATCTCGGGTTGCATATGGCAGATCAACCTGATCTGGGGCAGGGCACTGCTCGGAGCTATAGGGTGGCTTGGCGGGGTGGGCATAGGAAGCAGCCTTACCCAGAGTCAGACCACTGGGCCCATCTAGCCTAGTGCTGTTGACACTAAGTGGCAGCAGCTCTCCAGGATTCCTGGTAGAAGAAATGGAGAAACCAGAGACTGAACCTGTTGCTGTGGCACTTCCACCCTCACTGGCATATCCATTATTAGCTCTCTGGATACAATGCTGTGCTCTCAGTAAACAATTTAACATTCAAGTGGGTGATTGGAAGGTAGGGAGTTGGAGAGGAGGAGGAATCCAAATTTAATTAAGGACAGTTACTCCAGAGTCTGAATAAGAAGTGTAGTCACATAAATCTCTTATTAAATGCCCAGAGAAGGCATTGTGTCAGGCCAAGAATAAAGAACCAGCAGTTGTGCCATCAGAGCAGGACTTTGGGGCAGAGGTCCAGAGCCCTATTGAGTTGAATGATCAGGAGCTCCCCATCACAGACAATGCAATAGGGCCGGGTTATCACATTATGGGGGGGAAAGGTGCAATACACATTACCGTCGAAATAGAGGCTAGAGCCTAAAATCAACCAATTTCACCACTGGATAAATCCATAAGCAAGCACTACACCAATGCCACACCTCCCAGGGAGACCCATCATGATCATCAACGTGACTGCACTGATAACCAGCAACAATTCTCCTCTGTTTGAACCCACACACTGCATTAAAACTAGAGTTTGGAGTTACCCAGGGCAGCGGACTGCAGTTCCAAAACAAACAAAATGTACTCCACACTAGGGATGGAAGAGAAATGCGATTCAGTATGCACTTAAAGTTGAATCAATCAAATTCACACTTCCAGAAACAATATGCAAACCAAAACACAGATAGCATTCGAAATTCACATTTATCTGAATTTTGCAATGCAGTTCATCAACCAATGTTTACAAAAATGCATATATTATGGGAAAGTGTGTATTAAAATGAAGATATTAGTGAAAATAACGTACATCAATTCATTATATTACATATTTTTTTTGCCAATTTGTGAAAATTAGTCAAAACTGCATATAAATATGCCTTTACTAGAAAACAGAGCCCTATTTAGGGAAGTTTTTAATGTTTAATGGCGTATTGTTTTTTAATATTTGATTTGCAGCCACTCAGAGTGACTGGGAAAAACCAGCCAGGTGGGCGGGGCATTATTATTATTATTATTATTATTATTATTATTATTATTATTATTTATATTTACACTGAAATGCTGATGAATTATATGCGGAAATTAGTATTATTGTGTTTTCGCAGATAGCTGCAAAATGTGGAGAACTCCTTGGAAAAATGAGAAACCAAGAACACAAAAATTGGCAGACACTTCCATCCCAACTTCACATACAATGCATCTTAAGACTTGTGGGGTTCATTCCCAGTTTCATGGAGACAACTAATGGCTTTTGACTAGGGGTGGGGAACCTTTTTCAAGCTGAAGGCCACGATTCCTCAGCACACACATGAGCAACAATCAGAAGCTGCCAGGGCTAGAACAAGGAACCGCTCTGTGTTCAGGTGCTTCATGTGATGAGTTTGTGGAGCTGCTTGGAGGACCTTCCTGGCAAAGAGTTAATCTCTGGATTGGCACAGCCCACCCAAGCTGGCTATTGAGCCTTCCTGGACAGGAAGTGTCATGAAAAGCTTCCTGTTTGAGTTGAAAACTTGCCTGAACAGCTAGGTCCCATTGGCTCTTACTCCTCCCCTTATGCTTTGTTCCTGGAATCTGGCTTCCTGGTTCCCAGCTCTTTACTAACAAATCCCCACAGCTCAATTCTAGCAAGACCTGTAGCCACAGTACCAGAACGTGAATGGATTAAAGGCAGTGTTGGTGCTAGGATGTGGTGGATGGAGCCCATACGTGGAGCCAGGGCCACTTTCTGATGAGGTTTAAGCAGGTGTGGGGGCTGGCTGAGGGCAGACTGAGGGTGGTGGGGCAGTCAGTGATGTAGGGGGTGGACCCCCGGGTGCCCTCACTGAGGGGGATGACATTCGGCGTGCCACCTACCTGTGATTCCCAAGCCTACCCTGAGCTATCTGGGTAAGGGGCGAGCTGCACCACTTTGCAGGTGACATTCCCCCTCCCCCCTTTGTTTTGACAGCTTGGGGGAGGCTTGGGAGTTGTAGGCAGGTGGCCATGTCCGCCATGGGCTGCTCGCTCCGCCCCCGTGGGTGGCTCGCTCCGTCCCTGGCTGCAGGGCGCACACACCACTCTGGCTATCCTGTGCCTGGGAGGGCACCCTCTGCACCACTCCCCCCTTGGGACTGGACTGAGGAGGAATGGTTCCCAGAGAAGGGGAAGACAGAATAGATTTACAACAGTGGTTTGCAGAAGGCCACGTGTCTGAGACAGAAGAGGGACAAAGCTGGGAGATAATGGGAGAAGAGGAGGGGGGGAGAAGCGGAGCCAGAACAGCTGGCTGACACGTTATCATTAGAGAGCATTCCAGACCCCCCTTCTCCCAGAACCTGGCGAGCAATGAAAGTGAGAGAGCAGAAAGCTAAGAGGCAAATGGCCTGAATCAGCCACTGTAATGGGGGGGGGGTGCTGTTGGTGACTGTGAAGGGAAGGGGGGGGAGAGATTACTTGGAGAAATGCCATTAACCCAAGAGGCAACGTTCCACAGCCTCTCTCTGTGAACGTTGAATGAATTACATGGGTAAGAACTTCTTGTCTGTCTATTACTGGCAGCTTGCCGTGAGGGGGGAAGGGATTAGATTCCCTGAAGCCTGACAGGCAGTGCCATCATTTGACCAAGTGGACCAGCCCCCACGAGTGCTAGGTTAATCCCCTGCCACATTACTCCTTCATGTCAGGGCTGGGCTGCAGGAAACAGACTAGAATGAATCAAGAGCTGGGATGTGGTAGCCAGGACAGAAGGAAAATCAGGCTTAGAGGAGGTAGGACCAAAGAGCAAGACTAGAAACACAAGCCACACCACAGCCTTCTTTTTCTCCTTCCTGCTCAGGAGGAGCCAATGCCCAGGTTGTGTGGGTGGAGGCAAGCTAGGTCCAGAAGGTTTGCTCCTTGATAGGTTGCAGCTATGCAGTTCACCACATGGAGCAGTTGTGGAGAGAATGACCTCCCCAGAGAGGCTTCAGTTCCACAACACAGGACAGAGCTCAGCCGTCCCTGCTGCTTCGTTAAGAAGTGCAAAGTTCAGTTGGTTTCCTCCTGCTTCTTGCTGATTAGAAGCAGTGGTAGGAAATGATGCAGACCCAATTTTGGAAGGGGATTACGAGCAACAGAGGAGGAAGGGTGCACCTGGAGAGGACACAGCATTTTTAGAAAACAAGTTTCTGAAAACAGTAAGGAACTGGGAGCATGGGATGGTGCAATGCACGTGAACATCATGAGATATATCCATTCGATAGCAGCAATGGGGAGGGCCATCGTTTCCTCCCCTCATCTGCAGCGGAGGCTGCACGGTCCATTCCTTTCCCTGCCAAAATCGGCATAAAGGGGAAGGCATGAAGACGGCATCTGCCTCTTAGCAGGATGGGAACAAACTGTTTTACAGCATTTCATTTCATTTTACCATTCATTTGCAGAGTCGAGATGGAGGATGGCTTCCAAGCAATGTGGGGGAGTCCTGCAGTATTAACATATTTCAGTCGGAACCGGATGACTGCAACATTTGGAATGTAAAAAGGCAATTTACCAGATGCTCCTTTGGAGCACCTAAACCTTCCATTTAGAGGGTCAGGCAGAGGACCTGTTTCGGGTTGCTTTTTTGCTGACTGTGCTGTTTAGGAATTCGGAGGGTTTTTAAAATTTTATTTTGCGTGTGAAGTTGTCATACCCCTATGGGCAGGATAAGAGCTTATTCTCCATGGCTCAGTAGATGCTTGGGATTAACAAAGAGAGTCTTGAGTGACTCCATTAGTGCAGAAAAATATATTAGATGGAAGCCTGCAAACTCATCTTGTACCGAACAGCAGACCTACAGTAATTCTGGATGCAGAGTCACCAGCAGAAGGCGGAGTGGAATTTTGCAGGAGATCTCAGCCTATTTTCTCTTTCTTTCTTTCTTTTTTATTAGCCAGGATTTATCTTCTCTTTTACTTGAATAAATGTTACTTTTGTTTAACTAGGTTCTTCATTCTCCTCGTTGGTTATTCAAAGCTCTTGCATCAACAAAAAAGCCCAAAACCCGAATTGCTGGGAACGTGCTATCTGTGATCAAATACAGACAAGATAAGTGGGAGTATGGGAAGCTACCTGAACGAAATAGGAAAAAAGTGCACAGCACAAACACTCTGGTTGGACAGAAGTTATGCATGCCTGCTATGGACCCTTCTAGCATTAGGTGCAGTAATCACTAGATTTATTTGCAGCAACAGCATTTAATTACAAGCTATCATTCTTTCCCCATCCTTTCATTTGTTTGTGGCAAGCAAGTGCAAAGGGGAGAGAACGGGTAAGAGAGGAGACTTGAATCCTCTCACCATCCACAGCCACCCACTCCCTCCTGCTGAACCTCTCACCATCAGGGAAGTCAACCACAACAGCTGAGAGCAGCACAGAACCATAGAGCTGGAAGAGATCCCAAGGATCATGTGGTCTAACCCCCTGCAATGCATTGTGACCTCTGCACCTGCAGGCCATGTATACCTCCTGGCTGCAGAACCAGTTATAAAGCAGAGACAGAGCTACTGCAACAATTCTTTTAACTGTTTTAAGTGTTTTTGATTTGTGTGTGGGGGTAGTCTATTTTTACTGAGGGAGGGGAGATGTGTCTGGAAGGAGAGGAGCTGGAGAAAGAAGGAAGTTCAGGGTAGGGGGAAGTATGATGGGGCAGCCCAGGTAAGGGGCACATGACACAGGCAGTTAGTGACTGTGTCATATATTAGCCCCTCCTCTAACCCGGAGAACTGTAATTGCCCTGCAACTCTGGTCTGCAGCTGCTTTTGCTGAACATTAGGTCCGCTCTGAGGAAGACTTCTCTCATCCATGATCTGAATATGGATGAGGAGGCTGATCTGGTCTGTATCACTAAGGCCTGGGTGGGTGAGCAGAGTGTAGTTGATCTCACCCAGCTGTGCCCACCTAGGTACCTGGTGCAGCATCAGGGCAGACTTGAGGGTTGGGGAGGGGAAGAAGTCCATAGTCTATAGAGATTCCACCCCCACCCCTCTCTCCAGGCTCTCTGTCCAGTTGGCAGGTGAGTGGAATCCAGAGTGTATGTTCCTGGCTGTCAGGGGCTGGACGGAGGAGGAATGGTGGGGACTGTCTCCCCTCCTTCTGAACCTTCCCAAGAACAGGAGGACAGTATAGATTTAGCACAGTGGTTTGCAGAAGGGTATAGTTCAGAGGGACGTGGGTGGCGCTGTGGGTAAAAGCCTCAGCGCCTAGGGCTTGCCGATCGAAAGGTCGGCGGTTCGAATCCCCGCGGCGGGGTGCGCTCCCGTTGCTCGGTCCCAGCACCTGCCAACCTAGCAGTTCGAAAGCACTCCCGGGTGCAAGTAGATAAATAGGGACCGCTTACTAGCAGGAAGGTAAACGGCGTTTCCGTGTGCGGCTCTGGCTCGCCAGAGCAGCTTTGTCACGCTGGCCACGTGACCCGGAAGTGTCTCCAGACAGCGCTGGCCCCCGGCCTCTTGAGTGAGATGGGCGCACAACTCTAGAGTCTGTCAAGACTGGCCCGTACGGGCAGGGGTACCTTTACCTTTACCTTTATAGTTCAGAGGCTGCAGAGAGCAGAAGCTGGGAAATATTGGAAGAGGAACAGCAGGAAGAAGCAGCAGCACCAGGGGAGAGACAGCTGACAGACTCAGTGTCCTTGGAAAGCATTCCTGACACACACACACACCCAGGACCAGGCGGGAATTAGAACAGAGAGCTCAGAGGCAGGAAGTTCAGATTAACCAATGCAGGGGTGCCATCGAATAGGGGAGACATAGGGAGGTGGGACTTTACTTGGAGCAACACCATTATTAGGGAAGGCTGAATTTCTTCATCATTCTCTGTGAATTACTGAATAAATGGCTTGGTAAGAACTTTTATTGTTTCTCTGATGCTGGGCTGCCACCGTGGGAGGGATCTGATCCCCCAAAGCCCGACCCTAGCAGTGGACAATTGGGACAAATTAGGGATTCTGCCGTGTTGCCACCCACCTTGCTGCCCAGCAGTCTCTCTGCCTGAGATGACAAAACTGGTCTCAGAGATGGTGCTGAGGACTCCCAGACTTCTGGTTCAATAGCTACCCATTAAATGCCAAAGAAGATGCACAAGTCCAGGCATGCACACAAACCATATGTGTTCTAAAATTCTGCACAAAGAAAAAAGTTGTGAGATCTGGAGCTAATGGAGATTAGCCTTTGCAAGAAAAGAGAGCAGAGGCATAGCTCTACCGTGCTGCCTTCCTGCTCCTGAATGCCGTCATTATTCCTCTCTATTTACTAGCCTAAGCAGCCATCTATCTACATAATTATCTACAGTATCTGTCTAAGTGTTTACATGCAGAACCTATTTATCTAAGCAAGTGACTACTTGTCTATTTATCTTTCTCTTGCTGTAGCCACTACCATTTGTCTCTATTTTAACACAATGGAGACTGTTTTGCCTTCTTTCTTTAGCATCTCAGAAGTGGAATGTAGATCTCAAATGACACCCATAATTCCCGCACATATACGGCAATGCAGGGAACCACTCCCAGGAAAACATAGGAGCTCTAAGCCAGGGGAAGCCAATGTGTTGACATTGGGGTGTTCTGGTCCACAACTTACATCTGTCCCAATCAGCACAGCTAAAGGGATGATGGGCATTGTAGTCCATAAGTTCTGGAGGGCACCATGTTGGCTAACTCTGTTGGAGCTCTAACCTTTTGAGCCTCAATAGGATATAGGATGAACGGCAGATCCAAGTTCAGGAATTAGTAAGAGTTGATTGATATAATAATAATAATAATAATAATAATAATAATAATAATAATAATGTATCCAGTTCTGCTCACCTCACCTCAAGTTAGGATATTGTGGAGATGGAAAAAGTTAAGAAACGGGAAACTAAAATGATCAAGGGAATAAAGAAATCTTACAGCATTTGGGACGTTTTTAGTTTCGAGAAAAGGTGAGTAAAAGGTGACATGGCAGAAGTGTATGCAATTATGCATGGTGTAGAGAAAATGGATAGAAAGAGGCTTTTTTCCTCTCTCTTATTTGAACTCAGGGGCATCCAACAAAGCTGACAGCTGAAAGATTTAGGGTGCACAAAAGAAAGTACTTCTTCACACAGTGCATAGTTGAACTATGCAGTTTGTTCCCACAAGAGATGCTGATGGTCGCCCAAGGGGGATTAGACAAATTTGAGGAGCATAAGGCTATCAGTAACAGCCAGTCGTGATGGCTTTGTTTTGCCTCCATTTTTGGAGGAAACACCCCTCTCATAAACACCAGTTGCTGGGGATCATGAGGAGAAATGATGTTGTTCTAATCGTCAACTTCCTATTTGCATCTCATTAGCCACTGTAGCAACATGGTCACTGCACTACAAAGCCCCTTGGTCTGATCATGGTCTCTTGATAGCTAGCTAGACAAACAAACAGACAGATAGATGGATGGATGGATAAGATGGACAGGACATAAAGCCAACCTTTCTTCTTTGTCTGCCATCTCTTCCTCTCCACCAAGATCTCCCCTCCTCCTCAAAAGAGGGAATGAATGAATAAATATCTATTTTAAAATAAATACGAGTTGGCAAAAGAAGCGGCAGCTCTGGATTGGAAATTATTCTCACAGCCTTAGTGTGGTAATGATCTGATTAGGGTTCAATCCTCATGCATCCTTCATGTGCTAAGTCATCTTTAGTGAGTTTAAGCTGCCAGAGGGAGATGGATGTGGGAGTAAGCGCAGAGTGTGCGAGAGCCTGATACTCTGTAATATTGAAAGGATATTGTGTTCGCCCTCCGGCCACCTGCTAAAATGAGAAATTTCCTTGAGCATTATAGGTTCCTATTCTGGAACGCTTTCGGCAATGCCTTTTTTGAAAAAAAGAAATAAAAGAGAGAAAACACCAACAAGTATCATTTTAGCTCTCCAAGTTGATATTCACAGAGTATCAGTGGCCGCAGCTGAAAATTCAACTGTTTGATCCTAAGATCTGATGCATGGAGAAAGTTATAGGCAAAACATGGGCTGGGGAGGCAGCTCAGTGGCAGAACACCTTACAGACATCTCCAACACATATGCCTTGGGCTGCAATCCTAATCCTACTTACCTGTGAGGAAGCCCCACTGAATTAAAGGTAAAGGGACCCCTGACCATTAGGTCCAGTTGTGGCTGACTCTGGAGTTGCGGTGCTCATCTCGCTTTGTTGGTCAAGGGAGCCGGTGTACAGCTTCCGTGTCATGTGGCCAGCATGTCTAAGCCACTTCTGACGAACCAGAGCAGTGCACGGAAACGCTGTTTACCTTCCTGCCGGAGCGGTACCTATTTATCTACTTGCACTTTGATGTGCTTTCGAACTGCTAGGTTGGCAGGAGCAGGAACCGAGCAACGGGAGCTCACCCCGTCGCAGGGATTCGAACTGCCAACCTTCTGATCGGCAAGTCCTAGGCTCTGTGGTTTAACCCACAGCACCACCCACTGAATTAATTAGGACTTAATTCTGAGTAGACATTGCTAGGACTGCAGCCCCAAATAGAAACTGGGTGCATTCTCCTCCAGCTTCCATTTTGTGTGTGTTTGTTCTGAGATTAAACTGATGCACATGTACATTGATACAAATGTTGGTAGCCCATAAGGGGGGGGGGGGGGAATGCAAACTTGAAAATGTGCATAAAGTGATCTGACATAGTGGATGCGTGAGCAGCCCAGAAGAGCACCTAGGAACAAAGAAAGCTGCCTTATGCTGAGTCAGGCCATTGGCCTCCCAGCCCAACCTGAAGCTGCCAAGGATTGGACCAGAGGGAGATTTAGGGGAGTGCAACCAGTTTGGTCATATTGGGCATTGAGCCTAGGGGCACTGCAGAGGATGCCCAACTATGCTTTAGAATGGAGCATGGGAAGCAGAGTGTGCCAAATGTTGGTGTTGTTGCACAGGGAGCCTCTGAAATTTGACACCCCAAGGTCTGCCAGTGATTGGACCTGGGACTCTATGCATGCAAAGGAAATGTTCTACCCCACTGGGAACTATATTAACCTTATACAGTGGTACCTTGGGTTACATACGCTTCAGGTTACAGATGCTTCAGGTTACAGACTCCTCTAACCCAGAAATATTACCTTGGGTTAAGAACTTTGCTTCAGGATGAGAACAGAAATTGTGCTCTGGCAGCACGGCAGCAGCAGGAGGCCCCATTAGCTAAAGTGGTGCTTCAGCTTAAGAACAGTTTCAGGTTAAGAACAGACCTCTGGAATGAATTAAGTACTTAACCCGAGGTACCACTGTACTGCAGAGAGAAAGCTGAAGCACGGGTGGTTTCTTTAAGACTATCTATTGAAATTGAATCAGCCACTATGCAGATCACACTCTTAAGTGACCATGCTGCATCCTACTCTGACAGGCAGCACCTCTTCAGGGTTTCAGCCAGGGGTCACCCCCAGCTCTGCTTAGATATGCCAGGGATTGAACCTTCTAATGATATAGTTTGAATGCTTCACCTGTAGTTCTTTAAATCATTTAATGTAGTACTTTTTTTCTAAAATAAAGTGTTTAGGGGTACTCTCATTTAGACTCAAGAAAATCACCATTTTATAGTTCAAATTGGGGAAAATAAGTACTCATACTGAAATATTGAAATCTTTTTTGTGAACCACCCTGAGACTTCCAGGTATGGGGTGGTATATAAATTCAATAAATGACTGAATGAAATAAATACTGCCCCCTCAATGAGGCCAAACTTTCATCAGTAAAACACCACACATCCACATTCCACACTGCTTCACACATTAACCGCTCGCTTTCATCTAAGACTCAAGAAACACTGGGAAAGGAAAGGAAGCCGCCATCAGAGGTGGTAACAACGAAACTGACCAATCACAGTGCTAGATTCCAACTCCTACTTCACACATTAAATACTCGCTTCTGTCTGAGACTCAGAAAACACTGAGACAAAAAATGAGGCTGCCAATGGGGGTAGCAACAGAACTGACGATTCACCGTTCTAAAGAAGAAACTATTTTTTTTAAAAAAAAAAAGTTTCTTCTCCCATTAGATTCACAAAATGTTTAGGGATATGCGTCCCTGCATTCCCCCCGAAAAATAGCATTGATTTAATGTGTCAATACGAATGGAAGTCATTAATATTGCAGTTGTTGTACAAAGGATTGTTATTTTGACTGGAGTGTAATTGAAATTAGTAAGATTTTGGAATGCGGAAATAAAGTAAATCACCAAGCCATCAATTCTAGCACGTGGGGGGCACCTAAATTATATAATCTGGCATCTGAATGATAGGTATTAGTAATTGTATTATAATTTGGCACTGTTATAATGAGGCTACTATTGGAATATTATAAACTAATAAAAATTATTATCCAAAAAAAGTGAAAAGCATCTGGGACCTTCTGCATGCTCTACCACTGAGGTATGGACCTTGCTCTCAAAAATCAGTTGCGCCTTTTGAGCATTCCTGGGTGAGCAGAACCGTACCAGGCATATCCAGGAACCTAGGCAGGGATTCACTGAATTTATATAGAAAGATAGTGCTGAACAATGCCATTATTTTCATCTCCAAGCATTCATAGTCACTCTCAAGTGTATTTAAACCTTCTTGCAAAATTCTCACTTGTGAAACTTAGCTAGGTTGCAACCCACTTGATCTATAAAGTTCCACAAACAAGCTTTAACAGAGACTGCAAAGCAGCTTAAGCAAATCCAATTTTTTTTAAAAAAAGATTAAAAAAAACACACAACCCACCACTACTGCTCTGATTTGTAAAATAACTAAAACTTTTTACTACGTCTGAGCTGCTGCACAGCTCAGTCCTAAAAGTCTCATAACAGAGAAGCCTAGCTCAGCATTTGCAGACAACATTACAGTTGGCTACAAATCTACTCAGAAGTAAGCCCCATTGAGTTTAATAGGGTTACTTCCAGGTAAGTAGGTATAGTTAAATAGAGCAAATCTACTGTTCTGGTGTAAAAAGTGGAATTGCGATATATTTTATACTGTATATTCCCCCTCCCTCTCTCGATAATAATTTTAAAAACTGAACTAACTGCTTATGCAGCAGAGAAGGAGAAGCTGTAAAGAGTTACAGAAGGCTGGAAAAGGCAAGGAAACTGACGGGAGACATTCTTGTCCAACTTAATGTTATTCAGCTCGGTGACACCAGACTGACAGCCCTAGATGGCAATGACCTCTCTCGACCTACAAAACAGATGCAGCATGAGATCTCCCTCCTGGCCCCCACCCCCTGCCACAGTGCCTTGGCACTCCCATCCTGCAACCAAACATGGGGATATCTGGGCTCTGAAGCAGGTACACCTACAAGCCTTTCCTCAAGCTCATCAATGGCATACAGGAAAAACGTTAAAGGGAAATGACAGAGAAAAGTGGAAGGAATCCCTTCCTTAAAATCCTGCATTCAATCAGAAGTGTAGGTTGGTTCCCACGAGGCAAGACACAGCAATAACAGCAAGAACCTTTATTGAACTAACAGAACTGTACAACAGGGGCAAAGCAACTGCTTATATACATTTCTCAAGGCCCAGGCCACTCCCACTCCCAACGTGATTGGCTGTCTAAACTTCCAAGCTGACTCAGAGTTTAAGGGCCAATGGCAGAGGCCCAAATTCCAAAATGTTCTGTGATTGGATATCACGTATCGAATCAGAACACAGGGACTCAGAATCCTTAGTCCAGACTCAAGCTCAGGCAAACACAGACCACTGAATACATAACACAATCCAGACTAGGGGGTGGGTGGGTCTCAGGCCTGTTGGCTGCATGCGACTCCCTAGGCCTCTCTATCTGGCCCCCAGGACTCTTCCTAGCCACACCCCTTCTTCCCAAGCCATTTGCCTGGTTGAAATGTGTCCTTGAACTGTGATAATGCCACTTGCTAGCCAGGATGGTTGACAGAGGTGTAGGTGTGTGTGTTTGTATAGAAACTAGCAAACTATGCACTAGTAAAATTTACACTCCTTGATCTGCTTGATTTTGGCTCTAATCCCACCCACCACTGGCATGTGGTCCTTGGATAGTTCCTCGTAAGGAATGTGGCCCTTAGAATCGACTTGGTTCCCCAAACCTATACCAACACCTACTTTTGTATAAACTTTGACATCTATATCTACACTTTCCCACTTCAGCTGGACATTTGATGGAATCTGAGAAGTTTTTAAACTTGATTGCAAGCTGCCTAGAGACCATCCTAGATGACCTACAAATCAATAAGAACATAATATACATAAATCTTGCAGATGTTAGAATGACGGACTAGGACCTGGGAAACCAAGGTCAAAATCTCTACTCAGTCATGAAGCTCACTGGGTGACTTTGGGCCAGTCACTCACTCTCAGACTAACCAACCTCACACTGGGGGTGTCAACTATGGGGGCCTCTGGGTGCTCAGCACCCACACTGCAGGGTCCCCACACAGCTTCTGAGGTCTCATAAGGCATCGGACAACATCTTGTGAAGCCTCAGAGATGCTTTCCAAGGCCTTCCAAGACCTCAGAACCTGACTTCCTGACTTCCGGTACCATCGGAAGTCAGGCTCCAGGCCAGGGGGGGGGGGCATGCATGACTTCATGACGTCACACACACTGGGCACCCATAACCTGGGGTCCAAGATGGCTCCCCTGCATCACATGACTTTTGTGAGGACAACAACTATGAGGATGACAACTATGAATGCATCCTTGCAGGACTGCCAACTTAAAATAGGGAAGACAGGTAAGCCCCGGCCTGCATAATCAATCACAAATGCCCATCAACTTTGGGGGGGGCTCAAATATTTTATTGGGGGGGCTTCAAGGGACCTTGGTCCCTAGAAGTTGGCTCCTATGCCTCATTGAGCTCCTTGTACAGTTCTGGTTGCCTCACCTCAAAAAGGATGTTGTAGAGCTGGAAAAAGAATTGGTTTTTCCGCATTTTTTCTGTACAGTGGTACCTTGGGTTACATATGCTTCAGCTTACATACGCTTCAGGTTACAGACTCCACTAACCCAGAAATAGTGCTTCAGGTAAATAACTTTGCTTCAGGATAAGAACAGAAATCGTGCTCTGGCGGCATGGCAGCAGCAGGAGGCCCCATTGACTAAGGTGGTGCTTCAGGTTAAGAACAGTTTCAGGTTAAGAACGGACCTCTGGAACGAATTAAGTACTTAACCCGAGATACCACTGTACTTTGCTTTCGGAATGGTTTTGCGGGTCTTTGGACCGTAATAAAGAAGGTTTGTTTGAAAAGAGTTTCACCCTCTCTCATAACACTAGAACTAATGGCTGTCTATGAAGCTGAAAATTCAGGAGAGATAAAATAAAGTTCTTCTTCAGACAAAGCATAATTGAACTATGGAACATGATGCCACATGTGGCAATGATGACCACCAACTTGGACAGCTTTCAAAGATAAAGGTAAAGGTACCCCTGCCCGTACGGGCCAGTCTTGACAGACTCTAGGGTTGTGCACCCATCTCACTTAAGAGGCCAGGGGCCAGCGCTGTCCGGAGACACTTCCGGGTCACGTGGCCAGCGTGACATCGCTGCTCTGGCAAGCCAGCGCAGCACACGGAAACGCCGTTTACCTTCCCGCCAGTAAGCGGTCCCTATTTATCTACTTGCACCCGGGGGTGCTTTCGAACTGCTAGGTTGGCAGGCACTGGGACCGAGCAACGGGAGCACACCCCGCCACGGGGATTCGAACTGCCGACCTTTTCATCGGCAAGCCATAGGCGCTGAGGCCTTTACCCACAGCGCCACCCGCGTCCCTATCAGCTTTCAAAGAGGGTTAGACAAATTCATGGAGGAGAGGCCTATCAATGGCTGCTAAGCCAAGGTAGCTGTGCTTTGCCTCCATAGTTGGAAGCAGAAATTCTTCTGAATATCAGTTGCTGGAACAGCTGCAGACCAATGAGATGAGGAAACCTAAAAGACCCAGGAATTCTGGCAAGGACAATAATGTGGTATTACCCAAAAACAAAAAAATAAAAAATTGATCTTCTTCTGTTGTTGTTTAGTCGTGTCCGACTCTTCGTGACCCCATGGACCAGAGCATGCCAGGCACTCCTGTCTTCCACTGCCTCCCGCAGTTTAGTCAAACTCATGCTGGTAGCTTCGAAAACACTGTCCAACCATCTCGTCCTCTGTCATCCCCTTCTCCTTGTGCCCTCCATCTTTCCCAACATCAGGGTCTTTTACAGGGAGTCTTCTCTTCTCATGAGGTGGCCAAAGTATTAGAGTCTCAACTTCAGGATCTGTCCTTCTAGTGAGCACTCTGGGCTGATTTCCTTCAGAATGGAGAGGTTTGATCTTCTTGTAGTCCATGGGACTCTCTAGAGTCTCCTCCAGCACCATAATTCAAAAGCATCAATTCTTCGGCGATCAGCCTTCTTTATGGTCCAGCTCTCACTTCCATACATCACTACTGGGAAAACCATGTTGTTGTTGTTTAGTCGTTTAGTCGTGTCCAACTCTTCGTGACCCCATGGACCAGAGCACGCCAGGCACTCCTGTCTTCCACCGCCTCCCGCAGTTTGGTCAGGCTCATGTTTGTAGCTTCGAGAACACTATCCAACCATCTCATCCTCTGTCGTCCCCTTCTCCTTGTGCCCTCCATCTTTCCCAACATCAGGGTCTTTTCCAGGGAGTCTTATGGAAAACCATATGGAAAACCATAGCTTTAACTATATGGACCTTTGTTGGCAAGGTGATGTCTCTGCTTCTTAAGATACTGTCTAGGTTTGATCTTCTTCTACTACTACCAATTTTGGTCACTCAAAGAGAGATTTGGGCCTGTGGAGTTTACAACTCCAGTGGCATGGGCACATGTGAAAGAAGGAGTGGTGTAGGTGGCGGAACAAATGTGGGAAGGTTCCAACACAGAGCAAAAAATACAAACAGCTCTGAGAAGAAGTCCTCAGCTTTTATGCAAGTGAATGGCACATTCCCTTTTGCTTCTGCACATGCCATACCTGTGGTGTTCTAAGGCAACAGCTCTCGGAAACTGTGTAGACGCCACCCCACATTTTGCTTCAGTTTTATACCCATCAAAATGTTTTGTTTTTAGCCAAGACTTGACTGTGTTTGGAAAAGCAGATGAGGTAGAACAAGCACGGCATTGTTTGATAAAATAATGAGAAAGAGCATAAAAAGGGCGCATAGGAGGTGGTCATTTAGTCTCGTCAGCTGCTTCAGGAAAGAAAGGACATTTGGCATTCTGAGACTATATATCTGAAGGGAGAGAAAAGGGCAAAATTACTAAGATAATTTTGTATATCATTGCTGCAGGGGCCCATCTGACTAGAAGCACTTCTTGGCACAAACAAAGAGAGAATCAAAGAAAGAAAGCCCCAGTATTAGGATTTTATTACTACCCTCACACCCAGCATTGCTTGGGAATTCTAAGAAACAAAAAATTAAGTGCAGCTTTGAAATTAATAGTTAAAATCAGTGCCGTTTTAAAAGGTTCAGTCCACCATCTTGATTCAAACTTGTATCCAACTGTATTCAAAAACAGATGAAAACCAGCTCCTTGATCTCAGGAACCATAATGCAAAATTCAGTTACCAATCAGCAGAGCTTTGAAAAGTTCAATCCACCATCTTGATTCAAAACGGCACCCAATCGTATCCAAACATCCAGTCAACAGGTTGTAGATGACCACCATACTGGGGATAAAAATACACAAAACCAAGGAACTTGACGGTGGAACATCTTCCACCGCATCTTCCACCACAGGCGCCTGCCCTGTGGAATGCCCTCCCATCAGATGTCAAAGCGATAAACAACTACCTGACATTCAGAAGACATCTTAAGGCAGCCCTGTTCAGGGAAGTTTTTAATGTGTGACATTTTAGTGTATTTTTGGTCTCTGTGGAAGCCACCCAGAGTATTATTATTATTATTATTCTCCAAATGTGTTTGCTTGGCAACTACTGTTGTGGTGGTGATGGCTGCTTTTGTCGTTGTTCTTTAAACACTGCGTAACATTTTGTATTGGAATACAGTTGCAGTAGTTATTAAGCAAATGCTGTTCTACTTCAGATTTCAGTTTTCTTAATTGCTTTGTGTTTTATTATTGTGCTTTTTAATCTGTTGTGAGTCTTGGAGATAATTTGACTAAAAGGCAGAGTAAGTTTGAATGAATGAATGAATGAATGAATGAATGAATAGGACTCCGTTTCACCAGACACCCAAAGCAAGACCCTAAGAGATGAAAGCTTGCCAATTTATGCAGTTCCCTTAGGTCATCTCAAAACCTCCCAGCATTTTTTGAAAAATTCCAGGCCACTGCACAAGCCCATACTGCATGCACAAAGAACTTGCACAATGGAAGCTCCTAGGGAGACCTTTGGCAAAAGTAATATTATCCTTCCCTTCACCCTATACTGTTGGGGCACCGGGGGCGGGGGGAGATACACTGGAAAATATGCATGAGGAGCAAGGCCCATAACATGAGTTAATATTATGCTAAATGTATCAGTGCACTGGGTTTGGATAAAGCAGTGTTATCTCGTATGGCACCCTGCAGATCTGGTAGAACATCTGCCTTACATGCAGAAGGTTTCAAGTTCCATCCTTGGCACCTCCAGGTATGACTGGGGAAGACTCCCCATCTGAAACTCTAGAGAGCAGAAGCCAGTCATTGTGGGCAATACTGAGCTAGATAGATGGAAGATCTGGCTCAATATAAGCCACCTTCCTATGCTCCTATATAGCAAGTATTAGACAACCTTTGTTTCACATCATGCAAGGGGACAGATCTGAGGAGCATAATAAGGGAACTTTGTGGAATCAGAGGTTATATTGGGTGAGGGCAGATGCAGACCCTCCAAATGTCCCTATTTTCCAGGGACAGTCCCGGATTTACAGAAGCTGTCCTGGTTTCTGATTTGACCCAGGAATGTCCTCCTTAGCATGTCTCTATTTTCAACGGAGAAATGTTGGAGGGCATGGTAGGATGTCCTTATTTTCATTGGAGAATTGTTGGAGGGTGTGGATTACGTGACCCCCCTGAGCCAAGGAGATAAGCAGCTATACAGTCAAGCTTCAGTTCTCAAACGGCTCCATTTTCAAACATTTCAATTCCCAAACGCTGAAAACCTGGAAGTAAATACACCGGTTTTCGAACGTTCCTTGGAATTCGAACATCCAACACAGCTTCTGCTTGAGTGCAAGAAGCTCTTGCAACCAATCGGAAGCCATGCCTTGGTTGTCAAACATTTTGGAAGTCAAACCGTCTTCTGGAATGGATTACGTTCGACAACCAAGGTTTGACTGTACAACCTTTAGAAGTCATCAGAAGGCAGCCATGTATAGGGAAGGTTTTTTAGTGTTTAATGTTTTACTGTGTTTTTATATACAGCGGTACCTCGGGTTAAGAACTTAATGCATTCCAGAGGTCCGTTCTTAACCTGAAATTGTTCTTAACCTGAAGCACCACTTTAGCTAATGGGGCCTCCCGCTGCCCCCGCGCTGCCAGAGCACAATTTCTGTTCTCATCCTGAATCAAAGTTCTTAACCTGAGGTACTATTTCTGGGTTAGCAGAGTCTGTAACCTGAAGCATCTGTAACCTGAAACATATGTAACCCAATTACAGATAGGTAGCCGTGTTGGTCTGCCATAGTCAAAACAAAAAAAATTCCTTCCAGTAGCACCTTAAAGACCAACTAAGTTAGTTCTTGGTATGAGCTTTCGTGTGTATCTGAAGAAGTGTGCATGCACACGAAAGCTCATACCAAGAACTAACTTAGTTGGTCTTTAAGGTGCTACTGGAAGGAATTTTTTTTTTGTTTTGAATATGTAACCCAAGGTACCACTGTATGTTGGAAGCCACCCAGAGCTGCTGGGGCAACCCAGTTGAATGGGTGGGCTATAAATAATAAAATTATTATTATGATGGAATAGGACGTCTCTATTTTCATTGGAGAAATGTTGGAGGGCATGCAGATGGGCACCTTCCGAGTCCCCAGGCAGGTTGCTAGCCACCCCCACTTCCGGTTGATATTGCCAATGTGCCCACACCTCTTCCAAAATCAGTGCTGTTGTCATTCTCGGTGCCTAAAATTATATACAGCCACTTTAAGATGGCAGAGATCTGCAACCAATTTGTTGCCTGATAGAAGTTGGCACAAACAAGAATGATCTGTCAAATGTGGCAGTAGTGCTGGGGAGGGGGTTGCGAGAAGCCCCCTACTCCCCCCAGAAACGTAAGTCTCCCTCAACCCAGCCTGCCCCAGCCTGTCTCTGTGCCTGCTCTGGCCTGAGTAATCTTCCAGCACTTCACTCCATGCCGCGTGCAGGAGAACAGCACATTCCCGGCGTGTGGCTCAATCTGTTTTATCAGCCAGAGCAATTTGTTTCCTGCGGGGACAAACCAACGCAGCAAATCTAAAGGACAATTTAAATATCATAACCGGAGTAGCTGGAGGAGATCTGGGCAGACGTACTCGGGCACAGAGTTCTGCAACGAGGCCAGGAACCCCCAAAGCAATAGGCATCTGCTCTAAAAAGCCTCAAAGACCTGCTTTTATAGGCAATCGCTAAAAGCCATTAATCGACCCTACTCCTCGACATCTTCTTTCTTCATTTCCTGCATCTGGAATCTTCAAGTCCTCCCCAAAAACCCATCAGCGGCGACTCTTAAGCCAAAATGAAAGGAGAATGCATAAATGTGGACAATATTGGGGAAGTGCTGGTGTCTAAAGAGTAGGGACAATGGGAGACTTTGGGTTTTCTTTGCATTTTCACGAGAAACTACCCAATTCAAAACTTCTCAAAGCAATATGTGCAAAACCAAAAACACAGCTATCTGTCGAATACACAGTTCTCTGAATTTTGTGGTGCCATTTTCCAACCCCAAATAGGTACAAAAATACAAAATAGGTACAAAAAATTCTTTTACGAGGAAATGTGCACATCAGTGAACAAAACTGCATTAAAAACAAGCGTATTCAGCTAATTCATGTTAAAATACTTAACCATTTTCAGGAGGACTTTCTAATAATATTGCAAACTGTCATGGAAATGTGGAGAACTAAATTTCAAACTGGCAAAATTAGAAATCTGAGAAACAAAATTGATAGATTCATCCATCCTTACTAATGACTCATGAAAAACAGCTGCATGTAGTGTGTGCGACGTTTGCATGTTATGTTGCACATCTGTGTTGCGGTGACAGCTCCTCTTCCTCCTTCTCTTCCTCTCTGCAGCCAGCGAGGCATCCTTTTCCGTGGGAAGGAAAATATCTTGTCATTGTCTTTTTGGGCTGTATAAAGGGGAGCCATACCGGGTGAAGGCATCTTCTTCTATTTGTCCCCATGTCAGTTTCACTTTATTGGTTATTTTTTCTAGTAAGGGTGTTTCCCGTACTATTCGGTACCATTGGTCCATGCTTACTCCTGACAGGTCTCTCCAGTGTCTGGCTATGATGTTTCTGGCTGCTGAGAGTAGGTGGGTTATGAGTTCTTTGTGATGTGAGTAGGCATTATTGTATTGGAAGATGTTTAGTAGGGCCAGTTCTGGGGTGATTTCTAATACTTGTTTAGTTATTTTACATATTTCTCGTAGGGCTGTTGTCCAGAATAGTTGGATTTTGGTGCATTCCCACCACATGTGGAGGTATGTGCCTGTGGAGGGGCACCCTCTCCAGCGTTTTGGGGAGGCTCCTTGGCATATTAGCGCTAATTTCCTTGGTGTTAGGTACCACCTGTAGATGAGTTTCAGAGTGAGTTCTTTTGGAGGCTGGTAGACTCTGCCTCTGCATCTGAGCCAAAGGGTGCCTCATTGGCAGGCTGTGGAAGGCAGACCTGAACTGCTTGTCTCTCGGAGGCAGCACTGCTGCTGCCTTCTGGCTTTTCTCATTGATTTTGTGGGTGTCCAGAACCCACAATTATATTATTGTGGGTGCCCAAGCACCCACAGCCCCCTGGAGTTGGCTCCTATGGTAGACAGAGACTATAGTAACAACAGCAATATTTTGTTTTTGGAAAAGCAAAAATCCCCCAACTGTTAATAGCATCCCTGGGGAAAAACAAAAACCAATGTGCAGATGACATACAAAAGGAAAACTATATATAATAATTATCAAACTAAATTTATTGAAAGATAGATCCTGTTTGTCCAGTACTGGAGTGGTGAAGTAGCAGATCTCATGCCTCTATAATTTATTCACCTTAATTCAATTCTTGTTCAAAATGTATTATTCTGACCTCATCATTTTTCTTATTCTTATTATAATCTACTGTGTGTGTTCCATATACCACCTCTTGTTGAAAACGGCCAGTAGTAGCATGTCTGCTTTGCATGCAGAAGGTCCAAGGTTCAGTTTCTGGTATCTCCAGATAGGGCTTTTCTGAAATGCTGCAGAGGTGCAGCATATTGAGTATAAGCCAGCTCCTTATTATGTTCCCATGTGTGGAAGTGCCTGTAGTTTGACTCTCAGAGTCAGAGAACAGACTATACAGAAGCGGGAAGGCTTCAACCCTTTGTAACATGCAGGGGTGATGGATGGCCTTTCCAGAGATCTTCAGGAAGAGGAAGAGGGGTGTTTTAAAAAACATGTTTCTGTTTTCCTTTGTGAAATGTTGGGAGGGTGTGCAGGAAGCAAGGCTACGCTTGATGCTGTGCTTCAGACAGGTCCTAGGAGGACTTGGTCTTGGCAAAGCATTCTTCCAAAGACTGCATGATTTGTTGGGTTGTTCTTCATGGGTGGGAGAAAGGTGCTGTGTCTGTTCACTTGTGGGCTGCAGCTTGCGTTCATCAAAACAGATTTTGTTTGGCTCCTTTTCTCACTTTGGGGCTCATTTAGACAAACTCTGATTCCCCTTGGCAGGTTGTGAAGTTTCCTTTATTTATGCGTTGTTAAAATAGCAATAATAATCCAGTGGCTTTGGGGAGTGCATGCCTGGGTTTTAAAATCATGGCTATTAGTATCGGAAAACAACCTCTCAGTTTAGAAATTATCATTTGCTGATTAGCATAAAAAGCATTCTTCCTTGGAATTTTCCTTTGGTTTCCTTTTATGTGGAAGCGTCTCTGTTTCAGAAAGATTTGCTCACTAACCTGGGCTCCAGCCACCTCACCAATACGGCTGTGTCAACCCCTGGCTTTGTTTCATTTCCTGTGACGGTGGATATACTGATCCATCTTTCTTTCACAAATTCCCTCTTAAAATAGCTTAAAACAGACAATTGTCCCCCACCCCAATCACTGCCCCTTAGGCTCAGGAGCCAAATACAGCTCTTTAGACTGTCTGGTTTTCAGAAATGTTCCCTTGCCGCATTCCTCTCCCCAGATCCTCCAATGTCCCTATTTTCCAGGGACAGTCCTGGATTTATAGAAGCTGTCCTGGTTTCTGATTAGATACCAGAATGCTCTGCTTTTCCTTAGGATGTCCCTGTTTTCATTGGAGAATGTTGGGGGGTATGGTAGAATGTCCCTATTTTCATCAGAGGGTATGGAGCTATATGACACACACACACACCCCGAGCCAAGGAGATAAATAATTATACAACCTGAAGGCAGCCTTGTATAGAGAAGTTTTTTTAAAAAAAAAGTTTAATGTTTTATTATGTTTTTATATAAGTTTGAAGCTGCCTAGAGTGGCTGGAGCAACCCAGTCAGACGGGCGGGGTATAAATAAAATTACTGTTGTTGTTGCTAATTGTTGTTGAATAGGACATCCCTATTTTCATCAGAGAAATATTGGAGGGTATGGACTACAACCTTTCCTGGCCCCGCCAGCCTAGAACGTGTCACTGAACTCTGATTAGGCCTGTTGCTTGCCTGAATGGAGATGGTGCAGGCAGGGGGAAGGTATGAGTTTGTGTAGAAAGCATTTGTTTCTCCGCGCATTTCTGCTTCTGGTCCTGCCCTCTACTAACATGTGGCCCTCAGAAGGTTACCAAGAAAGCAATGTGGCCCTTAGGTTGAAAATGTTCCCCAACTTTGCTTTAAAATTTTTAGTGGACTGACTAGAGTGCGTGATGGGATTTAAAACCATTTAAACTCCATTCACGGCAGCCTTGTTTATTTTGTCTTATTTACTTATCTATTGGGTATTATGGTTTATGTGTGGGACTGTGTTAGCATTTATATTTTCTATCATCATCATTACTGCTTCTGAATCATCGTCATTTGCATTTGGACTTTTAAATTACCCTTTATCCTGAAGGATCCCAGGTCTCCGTTCAAATACATGCCAACTAAAAATATACCCATTAAAAATAAAATGTACTGGCTGTTGTTGTTATCTGAACATTTGTTTTACTGTCTCAAAGAAAGGGCAGTATTGTCATCTCAGGCCCCAACCTGGTTTCACATACATTCCAGGCACTGTTCATTGGTTCCTCCTAACCTAGTTATAAATCTTTCCGGGTCAGGCCTAGATAATCACCTAGGCAACAGTCAAACTGTGTTGTTGTGTTTCCCTAGTTTTAATCAAGGTGCTTTGCCTGTCAGCCTGCCTCAGTCCTCTTTGATCTTCCTGTCTGTTTTCCCTACCCATCGCAGTCATTTAGGGTGCTATCCAGTGTTCTCTATCTGCATTTTACTGCTGCACAGCAAAGGAATCGGTGAAATAGTTGCACTAGTGGAAATTCATTGTGCAACAAAATTACCAGTGACTTGCTTATGCATTCTCTTGTGAAGCAGCATTTCACTGGTGCAAAACATTGCTCCAGCAGAACAAGTATACTGCAAAGTGAGGTTAACATAGTGCTGTGTTTGTTACAAACATAGCATCCTTACGGGCTTACCTGCCTTTCTGCCTGCACACCTGTCTCCTTGTCATAGTGTCTCTGGATGGACTTTCCTGGTTCCATCTCCAAATGATTTTGTATTGGCCCTCTTGTGAATGCCCTAGAGCACCATCCAAGTAGTCTTCTTCTTCTTTTTAAAAAATAAGCTTATTTATAAAAGCTGCTCCTACTTCTGACCCTCCAAGGCCAGTTCCGAATGACTAAAAGTCTGGGCATTTGTAGTGACCTAGCTGCTGGTGGCGCTGTGGTCTAAACCACTGAGCCTTGCGTTTGCCGATCGGAAGGTTGGTGGTTTGAATCCTTGCGATGGTGTGAGCTCCATTTGCTCTGTCCCAGCTCCTGCCAACCTAGCAGTTCAAAAGCATGTCAAAGTGCAAGTAGATAAATAGGTATCGTTGCAGTGGGAAGGTAAACGGTGTTTCCGTGTGCTGGTCTGATTTTGCCAGAAGTGGCTTAGTCATGCTGGCCACATGACTCGGAAAAACTGTCTGTGGACAAATGTCGGCTCCCTAGACCAGTAAAGCGAGATGAGCACCGCAACCCCAGAGTTGTCTGCAACTGGACTTAACTGTCAGGGGTCCTTTCCCTTTCCCTTTCCCTTTTTAGCTGCTGGAAAATGTTGCACTGGATTATTGTTTTTATTTTATATATTTTGTGATCTTTCTTGTGAACAGCCCTGAGACCTCCGGGTATAGGGTGTATAAATTCAATAAATGAAATGAAAATGAAATAACAGTGTCCTCCTCCTCCTTGTTTTGCCCAGAACACTCGAAAAAAGTCAGAAGCAGCACGAGTTTGCAAACCCTTGGCTCTTAAGAATCTCAGTTTGCAAACCCTTGGCTCTTAAGAATATAAGAAGAGCCTGCTGCAACAGGCCAATGGCCCAACCTGTTCAGCATCCTGTTGGCCACCCAACAGATGCCAAAGGCAGGACCTGAGCACAAGAGCCCTCTCCCCTCCTGTGGTTTCTAGCAGCTGGTATTCAGAAGCATTAGTGCCTCCGACCATGGAGGAAGAGCATAGCCATCCAAGTTGGAGGTCACCATAGCCTCTTATGAGATCAAGTTCCATAGTGTAACTGAGCACTGCACAAAGAAGTAGTTTCTTTTATCAGACCTGAATCTTCCAACATTCAGTTTCATTGGATGTCCACGAGTTCCAGTATTATAGGAAAGTCTTCTCACTGATTGCCCAAAGCCTCCCCAAATCCTCGAACTGGCATGGGCCAATGATCATGCCTCTGGGAAATCCCCCAGATCCTTTGTTGCTCATATATTTAAAACATGAGTTGGGAAATCATAACCTCCAAATAGTTCTCCAAGGAACATTTTAGCTGTGAGGGTTAGGAGAACAGGAAGACATTGCCAAGCAAGGCAAGCGGGTGTCGGCAAAACCATTCTGGGAAGTCTCCCAAACACCTGGACCCATCATTGGTGGTATCCCCCTGCTCTCTTGAAATGCATTCAAAGCTGGCCTTATGAGTTGAGCAGCTCATTTTAATCAAGACAACACACAAAGAAGGCCCGCCTAATGTTTCCAAACAGACCTGGCAAACAAAGGCATCCCTCCTCCCTCTTCCCCTCTGTAAATCGCTAGGATATCATCCCTAATTATCGGGCTCAACAAGTGAAGTGGCGCAATTTGTTATAGAGATGCTGGCGAAACGGTCCGCAAAGCAGGTTGTGCGACGGGAGGCAGCGAAACGAGTGCCAAAGAACCCTTCTGGGAAGACACAATGGAAGACAATGGAAATCAATATGAGCGGAGCAAGACAGCTCACCCAACTGGGAGCATCGTGTCTGTTTGTAGCATATTTGCCTCATTTAATATTTCAGTCCCTCCACCCACAGTTTACTTTGAGCGTTGCGCTCAGAGGGTTTTCAAAGAGGATTAAGTAACGAAGTGGCCTTGCCAACTTAATCAGGAAGTAATCAGAATGGAAATTATTAATGAGTAGAGTTAACTAATAAGCCAAGTCTGGGAGAGGGCAATCTGCTTTCTCTATCACATCTTCCAGTTTTCCTTGTGGTACCTCAAGAGTCCAATATGGCAGAAAGAATTCTGAGCAAGTAAATCAATCCATCCCTCTTCCTTGGGAACTACTGGATCCAACTCCTATCATCCCCAACCACCATTGCCCAGTGCTCAGGGATGATAGGATATGTAGTCTCCAGGAACATTTGGATGACATCAAATTGACTACCACTTAAGTAGACAGTGATAATGTCCCAGGCCACAGTATTGGGGGAGTGAAGAGTTAAAGATGGGAGGAGGTTTCCAATCTGCCTTTTGAAGGAAGCAAGAGAAGAAGAGACTGTGGCTTGTTCTTTGGGTTATTGCAGACTGTATTTAGGGACTCCAGTCCTCAATAACTCCATTTTACATTAAAATAAACTGTTAAGGTCCATTGGAAAGGAGCAATGCCTGTTTTATTGGAAGCCAAAAGATACCACTGAATCGACATCATCATCATCATCAAATAAAATTTCTACACAGCCCCCCCCCCCCGGAGCAGCTAACAAAAAAGGAACAAAACGACACAATTACAATAATATATTAAAAACAAAAACAAAAAACATGAAGGCCTTTTGAAACTATAGCAGACAGTGCTTTAAAACTCCTTTCTAAAATAGAAGCAGCATACATAATCAGCTTTACCATGGAATCCTACTCAGAAATAAACCCCACTGAGTTCAAGTGGACTTACTGCGATGTAAGTGAATACAGGATTGCAGCCAACAACCACGAAAAGAGTAAAACTATTTAATAAATCTCCCAAGTGCTGCGCTAAGTGCCATACTGTGTTCAAGAAAGAGGAAGTGGCCTCCTGTTTGTATTTCCATCTCAAGTTGCTTCCTACGCCACACTCCATCTGACTGTCAACTTAAATGCATTTCTATGCAAATGGCAAACTCAGGTCCAGCGGCGGAGGAAGCCGCTCAGGTGCTTGGGGCAGCACGCCTAGGGGCGGGACAAGCCTCCTATAGGGGCAGGGCTCACTGCGGGGCCTCTGGCATCTGCCTGCCTCCTCCCACTCAGCTGCCCTACAGCTGGGGGTAGGAGGCAGCTGGCAGACCATTTGGGCAGCTCGTCCCAGGAGAGACGCCTGACTCGGGTGCGTTGCAGGCCCCGTGGTGAGTGCTACCTGGCATTTTGTCACCCCCAACAGTGGTGACACCCTGGGCTGCCCCCACACACCGCACCCCCCTTCCTCCACCCCTGATCAGGTCCCCTTCCTCCCCCGCCCTCTGTGCTTTTTTCCACATTGGCGTGATTGAAAAAAGCAAATCCCCAGTAAATTGCCCCAGATGGCATACATAAGGGATGGAGAGAAGCTAGATCGGGATGAGATGGTAGATCTCAGTATGTAGCCACTTGAATGCTCCAATCTGCAGAACTGGCACTTTTTACAGGTGCCACATAATGTTAATTTTGCACTTGGTGTGGGACCAATATTTTTGTGTGGCAACACCTATTCGCTGCAAGTAATATTAGGCCGGTGTTTTCATTGCACTGATTTTGATGGTTGCCCGAACTCGAGGATACTAGCGATTTTTGGTGCACCTTCATGCAACCTTCCCTTTCCTTTCTCATCTCCGGCTGCATTATTTCAACCATAAACCCATGTAAATTAGCTGTCTGGTCAAGGATTCTGTTGCATAAAGTGGTGATCAAGCTGCAGTCTTAAAGAGCAGCTTCTCCAAGGAAGGGAAAACAATCAAAAACTCCCATTTCCAATACAGAAAAATACAAATGTCCATTGGCACAGGGGAAGATGCGGAAACAGAAGCAATCGAGGTCATGGAAGAAACCAGCTTATGTGATGCACTGTGTGGGGTGCATTTACATACTCTACTCGCCAAGGGTAAAATATGCAGACATCTTGCAACGCCAACAGCTTGCGCACAGGGAAGAAAACGGTGCGTCCCAGTCAGCTCGCTGTTTGTGTTAAAGAGCATTAACTAATTCCCCAGACAAGCGACAAGGTCATTAAAAGGGAAAGCTGGCCTATCTTGCTGCATAATGCAAGAAGCAGGAAAACAGCATGAGAAGCTCAAGGAAACATAAGCCCAATTGCTAGCTACCATCGCCTTATCTGAATAATGCCATTCTGGGGATGAGCAGATCAGCATCCCACGCTTTTAGGCTGAACGTTGCTTTTCAGACTTCAGAACAAAAATAAAAGCAGCAGCAGCACAGAAAGGGCTGAAAGGGGGTGTGGAAATAAGGAGAAGCACAACTCAGGGGTAGAGCACATGTTTGTAAGAAGGTGGTACTGGATTTGATCTTTGACACCTCCAGCCAAATAGCATCAGATAGCAGATGTCAAGTGTTGTAGAAAAATTGGTGGCTGGCTTTTGTTGCTCAAAAAGAATGGATGGACACAGGATCCAGTGAAAGCAAGGCGGATTTTATTTTTCTGTTGCAACAAAGTTCTCTCCTCCTTGCAAGAAAAAAAGTGGACAGGAACCCTTAAATTATTCAGACATTGCCCAACCCCTTAGCCAACAACCACCCTAAAAGCATCATACAGTACATACATCACAGAAAGAGGCGGTCTGTCACAGAAATTTGAGTGTGTGGCTTCTCTACCATCTGCCAAGATACCCGATAAAGTTTTACTGAGTGAATTACCTGGGCAGTCTGGCCATTCTTTTGAAATGTTAAATACTTTAGTTCTTGAATTCAAGTCACAGGCATACCCTATTCATACACAAAATATGCCATTAAGACAGGATTTGTAGGATTTGTAAGTGAAAGAACTGTCAGGAAAGGTGTCTCCAATATATTTCCTGTTGTAGAGGAAGTATTTAGAGTAATGAGGAGAGCCAAGTTAGCTTTTTGGGGATTGTTCTGTGCGCTAAAATAATGTGTGATTTTCTCAGGGAATATTTCCTAAATCTTGAAGGGTGGAGAATTGGTTTTCTGTGGAGTGTGTCTGGTATGTGTGTGTACCCTAAAATTTTATAACACAAGGAAGACCTCTGCTAGAGACTCTGGAGGCTGGATGCAATCAGAGAAGACAATTTGGGGCTAAATGGATGGCCTGGCATAAGGAAATTATAGTCGTACCTTGGTTCTCAAACAGAATCCATTCCGGAAGTCCATTCGACTTCCGAAAACGTTAGAAAACCAAGGCGCTGCTTCCGATTGGCTGCAGGAGCTTCCTGCACTCAATTGGAAGCCACTGAAGAAGCATTGGACATCTGGCTTCCAAAATTTTTTCACAAACCGGAGCACTCACTTCTGGGTTTCCGGTGTTCAGGAGCCAAAACGTTAGACTCACAAGGCGTTCGAGAACCAAGGTACGACTGTAGTCCCAATACAGTCCATAGGAACCAGCTATGACACATGCACAACCCAAACTACCTTCCTCCCCTTAACTGATACATCAGCAGAATCTGCTTCTTATGGAGTGGCTTAAGCTTGTTGGCAGCTATATAATAAAGGCATTTGTACTCATCATGAAACTATCATCAACTTTGTGGTCTTATTTCCAAGCACTGTTACAGGGATGTCGGTTTCAAGCCAAGAGTTGCCCATCTGGGCAACATTCCGGGGACCATGTGGCAATGGTGGGCAGGGCCAGAAGCAAAAGTGGGTGGAGCAATAGGCTTAAATTTCACCTTCATACCATAGGCTAGTTTCTACACACACACACACACACAGAGAGAGAGAGAGAGAGAGAGAGAGAGAGAGAGAAAGATCCTCCATCAGTGGAAGCAAGAACCATTGTCAAAGTTCAAGGATATATTCTAGCCTGACAGAAACCCTCACAGAGGGTCTGAAACAAGTGAAGGGTCTGGTCTGCAGAGAGGGGTTGTAGCTGAGAAGGTGGAATAGCATGGGGAGAGGGTTGAAGGACTGCTAGAGGGGACTTGGAGGGCCCCATTTGGCCCTCAGTGCAGCTCTCTGACCTTGTTCCATTACATTTCTGGGCACAGGAAGATATGAGTTTTAATTCAAACCCCACCCCCTTGCCGTTTTGTATTTTTATTTCCCCTTTTCAGACATGTGATTTCAAACATCTGGTAAAACGTCTGCTTTCTCAAATACGACTGGCAAAAGGAAACGATAAAGCCTTGTTCTAATCTCTGTCACTTGTACAAAGGCAAAAGAAATAAACTTCTACTAAGATAAGTTGTTACTTAAAGTTGTTATTATGCATAGCAGAGCCAGGAGCAAATAATAAGTAAGGCAAGGAGTTACGAGTTAACAAAGAAGAAATCATGCCAGTGTAATTCAATTCATTTATTTTTCTACCCTCCCGCTCTCTCTCTCTCTTTGGACAGAGTTACAAAATCAGTTGACAAAGGGTATGTGGCAGGCATAATATATATTGGTTTGGAAAGCAGTTGACACACAGCGCAACATAAGGGGGAAACACATTTCTTGAAAAATTAATTGAAATTGGCTCGGATCACAAAGCTGTCACATATCGTACTAATAATAATATATATATAAATAATAAATTGTGTTTATATAGCTCTTATCTGGCAGTGCCTTGACAGAAGAAGGAAACGGCAACCAACAAACTTTCATGCCACGCAGGTGGATATAGCTGAAATAAAAGTGAATCCCTGGCAAGCATGCCTTTGAACTTGAATTTCCTGATCTAATTTCTTTAGTTGCTTTAAAAAAAAACAACCCCACTATTTTACTTTCTACGGTTTTTTGATTTCACTGTATATTTCAGTGATGGATGTTTTTAATGCTTTGATGGGATTGTGCTATGGTGTATTTTAATGAAGTGTAGATTTTATAACTGATTTTATAAATGGCTTAGAAGCCATTTTGGCATGTAAGCAGTATATAAATCAGTCATTATCCAAAGGATCAACACCTGAAAGCCCATGTAACAGAATGCACTTTTGTACATTATTTTCACCAATTTTGGTGCACATTTTACCCTAGTATATGCATCAGTGCGCACACGACTTGGCTAGAGAATTGCATCTGCAGAAGTGTGGATTTTGGTTCATGCATTATTTTGGGAGGAAAGAATTAAGGAGGCTTTTAAACGCAAACTCAATCACATTTATTCCTCATCGTTAACTAGACAGTGGACAAAATTAGCTAGCAAGAATCAAGAACAGAGCCCCCAAACCTTCCAAACTAATGGATAATATAATAGAAGGGGCAGAAGGAATGATGGAGGAGAAGACCAATAAAGCAAAAAGAATAATATAATTGGGAAAAATGATAACCCAAATGGGTCTTAAGAGCTTTCTCAAAAGCCAGAAGGGATCTAAGCACCCAGCTCTCAATAAGTAGGATGTTCCTTACACATAAATCATAGAACGGAATAGGGTTCTTGTGCTTGAGTCCTGCTTGTGGGGAGATGCTTAGTTATGGGGGTGACAGGTGGCACTCAGATGTCTATCAACAAGGGAACATGGCCTTCAGGTTGAAAAATGTATCCCATTCTAGGATTTCAACTTCTGACATTTGACCTTGCTGGTTGAGGTTGATGGGAGTCTGAGCCCAATAATGGGTGAAGGACTGTGGGTTCTCTATCCCTGTATTAGAAAGGAGAGTGCCATCTTAAAGGGACCCCTAACCATTAGGCCCAGTCATGGACGACTCTGGGGTTGCATGCTCATCTCGCTCTATAGGCCGAGGGAGCCGGTGTTTGTCCATAGACAGCTTCCGGGTCATGTGGCCAGCATGACTAAGCCGCTTCTGGCGAACCAGAGCAGCGCACGGAAACGCCATTTACCTTCCCACCGGAGTGGTACCTATTTATCTACTTGTACTTTGACGTGCTTTCACTTGATCTTAGCCAAAAGGCCGAGAAGCGAAGCAACATTGGACATTGGACGTGCTTTCGAATTGCTAGGTGGGCAGGAGCAGGGACCCAGCAATGGGAGCTCACCCCAACCTTCTGATCAGCAAGTCCTAGGCTCTGTGGTTTAGACCACAATACCACCCATGTCATCTTAGTCCTATGTTATTTCATAGCAACATTTGCGGCAGATGTGCTTTAGATTCTCCCCCCCCCCCAAAAAAAAAAAAACAACACACACAACAAGTGCACACACAAACACAACCCTTTTGCCAACCTCTCAGCTCAGCTGCCAGAAATCATGTTGCCATTCTATGCATGCAAATTCAGTCTTCATTCATTCATTCATTTTAAAGACAATAAGGGGGGGGGCTGAAGGGGAGTCGCCAAGGAAAACTATAAATTGATCTCAGGGACTCTGTAGTCGTTTGTTATGCCTGCTTTACTCTCTGTTTGTAAATTCAGCTGCTTCTCCTTGATTAAAAAATCACAGTCTACTAAATATCTCTGCACTAGCCATTATTTCCAAATTAATCACAGGGTTTCCAAAACAAAGTCTTTGTTAAGGGAGCACTTATAGAGTGCAGGGGGTGGGGGAATGAACTTATCTGAGTGTTGAGACTATGTGCTTATCTGCCCTACTCCCACTAAGTACAGCTGCCCCAGTTCAGGGCTAGGCATGTGCAGCAACCACAAGATTCACCTTATATTCATAGCAAGTGAAAACAGCCTGATCGATTTTGGATTAACTCTATGTCATTCTGATTTAATTTGCCATTCGGGTACAAATCTGATCTGTACAATCCTAAACTCTGTCCTCCCCCCACTCTGGCTATAACGAGGAACAACAACAACAACAACAAACAAACAAACAAACAAACAAAAAGGCTGTTAGCTCCCCCCTTTCTCACATAAGTTGATTAAATTTGCAGGCAATGGAGTCCCTGCAGAGTGGATTAAGCCCACCAGATTTCAGAATGGTTGATTGGTTGGTTGGTTGCAGGGAACCTTTATTTTCTGACTTAGCACAGTAAAACTCTCCTAACTCCCACATACACAAGCTATCGTATACCCTTGACCGAAGAACGGTACACTCCTTCTATCTCAGGTGGTCGTCCTCTTCCACCGAGCGCGCAGCTTCGGGAGGGACACACATGGAGCGGTGAGGGAGGAAGGGGACACCCGCCTAGCCATCCAGATCAGCCAAATCAACCCTGGCGATCAATGGGGTGACAGATGTCACAGCCAGATCGCCCTCACATACACAAGAATTGGATGCAAATTAGGCTTAAGGAAATGTGTTAGTAGTCCACATCATTGAGCAGTGGCGGGGGGGGGGGGGGGACAGGACACACAACTTTGGCTACTCCTACATTAGTGATTTTCCAGTCTTCCATTTTAGACTTTCCGACTTTCCTCAACCATTGCATAAGCAACATTTGGCATTGTTTCTGATTCATGCCTTTGATATATATATATATATATATATATATATATATATATATATATATATATATATATATTTGCTTTCGTAGATTTTCACGGGTACAGGAATGCAGGTTTTGGTGTCCTCGGGTGTCTTCCCGTGTAAAAGTTGGGGTGTCTAGGCGACGTTTCGACGAGGTCTCACTCGTCATCTTCAGGCTGGTGTTTTCGGCTTCTTGTTACTGGAACAGAGCAGGATCTCAGTGTTTGAGTTCCTATAAATACTGTTGAAGGTGTGGTGTATAGCCTCCAATGTTTTGGGCAGAGAGGAGGTTCCCAGGCTAGTGTGCCTTTTCTTCTTTTGTTCCTTAATTACTTGAGGGATATCTTGAGTGATTTCTTGAGCGTAGACACCCCAACTTTTACACGGGAAGACACCCGAGGACACCAAAACCTGCATATATATATATATATATATACACACACACACACACACACACACACACACACAGACACACACACAGACACACACACACACACACACACACACACACACGTAACTGAGGCACTCCCACAGATACATGCATTTATTGGATTGCAAGAGAGAAAATGTGTCTTGATGCAATCATAAAGGTAACGGTAAAGGTACCCCTGCCCGTACGGGCCAGTCGTGACCGACTCTGGGGTTGTGCGCCCATCTCGCTTAAGAGGCCGGGGGCCAGCGCTGTCCGAAGACACTTCCGGGTCACGTGGCCAGCGTGACGAAGCTGCTCTGGCAAGCCTGACCAGCGCAGCACACGGAAACGCCGTTTACCCTCCCGCTATAAAGCGGTACCTATTTATCTACTTGCACTTAAGGGTACTTTCGAACTGCTAGGTGGGCAGGAGCTGGGACCGAACGACGGGAGCTCACCCCACCGCGGGGATTCGAACCGCCAACCATAC
Organism: Podarcis muralis; assembly: GCF_964188315.1. Taxonomy (NCBI): domain Eukaryota; kingdom Metazoa; phylum Chordata; class Lepidosauria; order Squamata; family Lacertidae; genus Podarcis; species Podarcis muralis. The sequence goes on along the minus strand of NC_135668.1, from coordinate 21,107,712 downwards.
GATCGGCAAGTCCTAGGCACTGAGGTTTTACCCACAGCGCCACCCACAATCATAGAATCCAGCAAAGACAGGTCCACTTGGGTGAATGGGGCACTGCCTCACCAATCTCAGTCTGCCCTCATCCAGTCCCTGCCTGCCTGCCTTCTTACTTACAACCAGCCCATGGGTGGTGCTGACTGTCAGCTTCCTCCTCCTGATCTCAAGTGTTGCTCTTGTAGCATGCAGTAGGGAGGAGAACGTTGACAAAAACTAGAATTAGTTGGCTCTCCCTATCACTGGCTCTGGCTCCATCTACTGTTAGCCTTTCTGCCTTCTGCCCCACTAGTCCCAATGGGCACTAGCCACCACTGATCAAATCCTATCAAGACTCCTCCTCCTCCTCCTCTCTCTTTCTCTGATTTATTTAGTGCACATATGCTATGTGACGCACATCAGTAACTGAAAGTGAAAAAAGAATAAAGTGACCCACTGAGAATTGTTGCAGACCTCTTCCAAGATGAAGCTTAGAAGTTCTCCAAATTAAATCGCAAGCTAGGTGTAACCAAATGTGGGACAGAGGAAATGCACAGGATAAGAATGGAAAGGAAGGGGCAGTCAGCATTTCCATCATAGCAACCATGTCTTTAAATTCCCCTCTTCGCACTGTGTTTGTGGTATATAGTGCTAACTACTGCCATTACTTTTTTTTAAAAAAGTGACTCACAAGTAATTGACATCAATTAACTTCAGAAAAAAATAAGCTCTCAAACACACGCAGATGCAGACACAAAACCTAGACTCCCATTTATAGATGGCAACAGCTTCCTCAGCTCCTCCGCTGGGAGCCATCACGCCGTGCTTAATCTCTCTGTTAAACAAACAGAGTGATGCCCTGAGACAGAACAGGTGCCAGAGAGCTGGCAAGGGGGACCCCTAACGAGAGGTGGGCAGGTTTGACGGTTAAATACGGCAGATGCCACAACGAATCACGGAGCCACTGCAGCACAATCAGATGTGCAGGGATGGGGGAAACTCCAAATTGCTGGCCTGTTATAGCCCGCTAGAACTCTGAATCTGGACCCCCAACAGCTCTCTCCCCCTAGACTATCCCCCACCCCATTGCTGGCTTGTAATTGTCCTGGCTGGATGAAGAACTCAAACTCAGGTTTCCGTTTCTGCCAAATCCTTTAATGCATAAATCTGAGTGATACGTAGGCAAGGCAAGAGTTAAAGACACCACAAGTGGATTACATGGCTCAAGTATGAGCTCAGATGTTGACTCAACGATCTACGTGCAACCAAGCAAGCTCTGGACCCTCCAATCCCTCACAATGCTAATAAAAATAAATAACTATATAAATAAAGGACCAACCTGCGTGATACTGACACAAAAGCCCTGTACAAGCACTATAAAAAGGTAAAGGACCCCCAGACAGTTAAGTCCAGTCAAAGGCAAATATGGGGTTGTGGTGCTCATCTTGCTTTCAGGCCGAGGGAGCCGGTGTTTGTCCACAGACAGCTTTCCAGGTCAGGTGGCCAGCATGTCTAAATCGCTTCTTTAGGAACAGGACACCTTGACGGAAACCAGAGCACACAGAAACACAGTTTACCTTCCCGCTGTAGTGGTTCCTATTTATCTACTTGCACTGGTGTGCTTTCAAACTGCTAGGTTGGCAGGAGCTGGGACAGAGCAACGGGAGCTCACCCTGTCACAGGGATTCGAACCGCCGACCTTCTGATCGGCAAGCCCAAGAAGTTCAATGGTTTAGACCACATTGCCACCCTCATCCCACAAGCACTATGCAATAAAACAAAATATCACTATCCCTCCCCCCCCAAAAGATATTTATGACAATAGCATCTCATGCCGAATGTAAACAAACTGTGAAAAAGACTCCATGAATTGAAAGTGGAGACGCTGTATGCACTTTTCCTTGTTCATTTGTTTGTTTTGTCACACACACTTACACAAACACCCAGAGACTTTATTAAAAAACTAATTTAAAATAAAATAACAATGTACATTCCCCCTGCCTCTTCCTTTTGAACAGGGGAGTGGAGACAAGCCTTAACTTAGCAAAGAACAGGTACCTTTGCTCTGGGCCAACAAATGGGCACTTCTGTGAGTGAGCCATGGACCTTCTACACGCAAAGCAGGTGCCCTACCTCCCCCCCCCCCCCATAATAATAATAATAGAAAGCTGCCTTATATTGATTCAGACCATCAGTTTTTCTGCCTCAGTACAACAGTACCTCGGGTTACAGACGCTTCAGGTTACAGACACTTCAGGTTACAGACTCCACTAACCCAGAAATAGTACCTTAGGTTAAGAACTTTGCTTCAGGATGAGAACAGAAATTGCGCAACGGCAGCGGGAGGCCCCATTAGCTAAAGTGGTACCTCAGGTTAAGAGCAGTTTCAGGTTAAGAACGGACCTCCAGAACGAATTAAGTTCTTAACCTGAGGTACCACTGTCCTGTCTGCACTGACAGGCAACAGCCCTTCAGGATTTCAGACAGGGGTCATTCCTAGCCCTACCTGGAAATGCCAGAGATTGAACCTAAGGCTAAGGAAAGCAGATTCTTCTACATTCCTTCCCTGCAAACTAAATCAAGGTCAGCAGGAGACGGAACAGAGACTTCCCAATGCCTGTCCTCATCCAAATGGAAGCAGAATGTTTGGATTCCTAGGAGCAAACCAGGTTAGGCCAACTAGATTTTGCTTGGGGCATGCTGGCTCTAAGCAGCCTCTTCATCACACCTCGGAGTCATGAACAAAGAAGAATATGCCTCCATCCAAGGACAGCAGCCTCACCTGCTCCCACCGTGACGGCTCCACTTAGAGTAATGATTATTAAGTCCTGTCAGCAGATATGAAAACCGCTGGATGCAGCTCCACGGGCAGGCGCATCGAAAGCCGCCGAGACGCCCCGGCTTACAGGTTTTCATTATCCATCTGGAAAATTGCGGATGTCACAAGAGCTTTTAGGGGATCAGATGGAAATTGTCTTGTCAGCAACAAAAGGGACAGCTACTCTGCCCCCAATTCCAGCAGCTGTCTTGACGCTGCAGGCTTTTGTGTGAGAGGCAGATGCTGAGCTGTGTCAGACAGGGATCCAGTTTGGCACAGAGATGCAAATTTGGGCATACCTGGCTTAACCCACAGCCCCCATTTGCAGGGAGAAGACTGTGGGATGTATCTTCACTGAAGCAGTCAAACAGAACATTTTCCTGTTGCCTAGAGTGAATGCACAGGGGAATGTAGCTCCAGACAGGGAGGACTTCCTGTCATACCTGTTCTGGAGCCCCCTTCCCCTGTGTGTGACCAAGTGGATGGGTGTGACCCTAGTAGACCCTGTAAAAGCCATCTTCCCTTTTTCCATTTTCTCCTTTTGGACTCATCTTCTGGCTCTTAGCCAGCAGCACATGGCTCATCCTTACAGAGGATGGAAGCCACAAGGCAGTACAGTGGTACCTCAGGTGACAAACACCTCGGGTTACAAACACTTCGGGTTACAGACTCCGCTAACCCAGAAGTAGTACCTCGGGTTAAGAACTTTACTTCAGGATGAGAACAGAAATCGCTCGCTGGCGGCGCGGTGGCAACAGGAGGCCCCATTAGCTAAAGTGGTACCTCAGGTTAAGAACGGACCTCCGGAACAAATTAAGTTTGTAACTAGGTACCACCATATACTGTCTGTGGCTTAGCTCAGACTTCTTCTCTCTATAAATGTAACAGTAACCACAAGATAAAGCCTGCCTTCAGATTATTGCTGTGAACTGAATGCAAGTAAACTTTACTCTTACTTTTGAAGAAGACTGTCATGTTATTATTATTTTAAGAGGGAAATAAAAGGGGAAACTTACCAGGGAACAACCCATCCATACACCAGACTGGATCTATGCATTAGAAGTTGCCTTCCAACAAGTCAGATGATCCACCCAGTGTAGTTTATTCCTATGATGGCTCTCCATTATCACAGGAACATGTGTTCCTAGTAATAAGATTCTTGGGTAAGATTCATAGCGTGCAACTTTATTATTACGACAGGGGTGTGGAAGTTCTCCACGTTCTGGAGCTACAGCTCTCCAGCCAACACAGCCAAAGTCCAGGCATGATGGGAGTTGTAGTTGGTGCTGATGGAACAGATGAAGCTGCCTTATAGAGTCTAATAATATAAATAAATAAATAATACCCCGCCCATCTGGGCAGCTCCCAACAGAATAATAATAATAATAATAATAATAATAATAATAATAATAATAATAAATGTGATAAAAATCAAACACTAAAAACTTCCCTAAACAGGTCTGCCTTCAAATGTCTTCTAAAAGTCAGATAGTTTATTTCCTTGGCATCTGATGGGAGGGCGTTCTACAGGGCATTCCATATTCCACAGCTCAATCTGGTCTACACTGATTGGCAGTGACATCCCAGGATTTCAAGCAGCGAGTCTTTTGCAGTTCTATCTGGGGATGCTGAAGACAGAATCTGGGATCGTCTGCAAACAAAACAGATCCTGTACCTCTGAGCTTCAGAATTTCAGTCCCCAGCAGAGGTCTTTCCCAACACCTGCTATCTTTTAACTATATATGAAAGGGGCTGAACCTAGGACATTACAGCTAGCAAAGTGTGTGCTCTATCACTGATTTTCCTGACTATGGTGTATAACTTCCACATGATCCATTTAGTGAATGCGTCATCCCACAACTGAACATTTACTATCAGTGAGCAGCTTCATTCTAGACGTGAGGAACCTCAGGCCCAGGGTCCCAAAGTGGCCCCCAGGCCTCTCAATCTGGCCCTTGGAACTCTTCCCAGGCCACACAATGTCCTCAGCCACATTCCTCACTAGCCCTACTTTGCTGTTTCCTTGAGTGCTATTGCCTGACTGAAACGTTGCCTTGAACTCAGAAATGTGTCCTTGAACCAAACAGACCAGCCTACACCAAATGACAAGAAAGCAAATCCACAGGACTGGGCTCTGGGAACCGTCTAGCAGTGTTCCCCAGCACTCCATGAATGGGGGAAAGCAAAACAGGGAAATTCAAATCCTCGGCCGCAAAGCCAACGCAAACAAAACAGCACTTTGATCCCCTGAAAGCAAGCCAAAGAATGGAGAGCAGGATGAATGCTGACCAGCAGCCTCTACAAAGCACAATTTTATCGCCTCTAATGGGCTTGCAGCATCTTTCGAGAAGGAAAGTAACAGCGGAATAAAAGGTAAAGGTAAAGGTACCCCTGCCCGTACGGGCCAGTCTTGTCAGACTCTCGGGTTGTGCGCTCATCTCACTCTAGAGGCCGGGAGCCGGCGTGGTCCGCAGACACTTCCGGGTCACGTGGCCAGTGTGACATTGCTGCTCTGGCGAGCCTGCACCAGCGCAGCACATGGAACGCCGTTTACCTTCCCGCTATAAAGCGGTACCTATTTATCTACTTGCACTTTAAGGGTGCTTTCGAACTGCTAGGTGGGCAGGAGCTGGGACCAAAAGACGGGAGCTCACCCCGCCGCGGGGATTCGAACCGCCGACCATACGATCGGCAAGTGCTAGGCACTTGTGGTTTTACCCACAGCGCCAGCCGCGCCAACAGCGGAATAAACTGATCCTAATTTAAACGTTAATTAAAACCGAAGGGGGTTGGGTTTCCCCCGCCCTCTTTCACTGCTTCGTGCACTGTGTTCTACCTTGCAGAATTTATTCGCTTCCTCTCTCTCTTCTTTTTAATGTCTTCCTTTAACAGCAAGGAAGAAATTGCCCTGAATTGTCCATTTGCAAACCATGCAAGGCCCATCAAGAAACCCACTGCATACATCACCGTTCAATCGGTTAGCGAGGCTCGACGCTGCTGCCCTTCTCATCCCTGTCTCCTCCTTCCCAGCACTCTTCCTGCGCTACAATTTTTAATCAACGGTGAATTCGCAATGGAAACTGTTCTTGCAACTGAGTGCTGTACCCAAGCAATAAACAGGAGCCTGGGAGGTAAAAGAATATAGCTTGATGCACAAGAGGAGATGGTGATAACTTGAGTCTTTGGAACGTGGAGGAGCTCCAGAAGTTAATTAGATATGATCCCGGGCAAAAGGGCAAGATGAGAAAGTTTGAAAGTTAAAATATCCTGCTCAGTAGCTAGTAAAGCAGGGTTGAAAACCATTTTTCAGCCCGAGGGCCACATTTCCTCATCTGCCACCTTCTGAGGGCCACTTGCCAGTGGCAGGCTGGGCTAGAGGCAGAAGTGAGTGGATTCATAATGTTCCACAACAGTGATTGAAATATACTCGGAGTCGAGAGTGGATTTCATGCTCTTTATTCAGCTCATAGTGGTGAGGAGGAACGGAAGTTTGCCCACAATATCTGCTTTATATACATTATTTACACAATGGGTTGATTGGCTAATTCCGGGATTCTCCTGTAGGCCAATCAGGTTGTGGATTCATTTCCACCTGGAGCTGGATTGGGTGGCTCCTGCGGACCAATCATACTGTTGCATTGTTCTTGAACCAATCAGACTGCTGCATTTTGGATCCTATTGTTCTAGGACCAATCAGACTGCTGCATTTTGGATCCTATTGTTCTAGGACCAATCAGACTGCTGCATTTTGGATCCTATTGTTCTAGGACCAATCAGACTGCTGCATTTTGGATCCTATTCAACTCAGTACATAACAGTGATCTAGACCCAGAGTAAGGGCCACAGAGGGCAGAGTCAAGGGGCAGAGTCATTTTATTCCACATTGCTTCCAGAAGAAGATGGACACATCACTTGTCAGGGCAGAGAAAGTGGCATTTCCAAGGGCTGGCTGGAAAACCACCTAATCCTTTGTTTTCTAGTTAAGGATGCACAATGCAATATATCTCCTTTGAAGTGTGCCAGCGGAGCTCGGGACGCATCCACAGGGAAGACCAGAATAGCATTTTGGTTCCACAGTGGCCTGCCTTTTGAGAAGCAAGACTCATTCAAGCAGCTCACAGAGACTAGCTTTTCATGATTCACTCCCAATAAGAAAGAGAAGGGGAAATGGAAAATGACATCCCATCTGAAATCGACTCGGCAAATTCTGCCCCAGATCTCCTCCTTTTTGGGGGGAGCTTCAGCTGAAAGAAAGGGGCTATAGAGCAGTCGACCCTATCCTTTCGCACACCCTCCAATCTGTCCCCGCTTGTCCCAAGCCGCTTGCAGAGCTGGGAAATAGTGTGTGGTTGCTATATTTGGAACGTGTTCCATAGGTAGAGAACGTTTGTCTCCAGGGAAGTCAAATCAGTGAAGTTTTAATGATTTCCTGTCATTGGAAAACTGTTAATTATCCTTAACTACAACAACAGCTTGAAGGGTTGGCGTTATTGGCAGCAAGGGAAGAGGTGCTGCTTCTTCATTTTAGACAAAGAAAAAATGCATAAGTGCTAGCATTCAGACATCTTTCCACAACTGCTTTAATTGGAAGTGATTGACTAGAAAGGCCCAAGGTGTGGCTGCTGCTGCTGCTGTTATTTATTAAATTTCTATACCGCACATCATCCAAGGATCAGAGGGTGCTTTGTAATATAAAAACACAAAAAAACATAATGTAGCAACAAACAAAAGCAATATACACATACAGTTGTAAGTCCACAGATTGTTTAATTAGCCAAAGGCCTGAGAGAAAAGGAATGTTTTTGCCTGGCATCTAAACATAGGTAACAAAGGCGCCAGGTGAGCCTCCCTGAGGAAAGTCAATAGAGCCACCTTCCATATGACCCTACCCGGACCCCGAGATCATCTTCTGAGGCCCTCCTCCGTGTGCCTCCTCCATGAGAGGTCCGGAGGGTGGCAACACGAGAAAGGGCCTTCTCTGCAGTGGCTCCCCGTCTGTGGAATGCTCTCCCCAGGGAAGTTCGCCTGGCACCTTCATTACACACCTTTAGGCACCAGGCAAAAGTGTTCCTTTTTAACCAGGCCTTTGGATAATCTGATTGACATCCTATGCCCTTTTAAAATCAGACTATTTCCACTTAGCACTGACAATACTGGGCAAGATGGGCCAGTGGTCTGACTCAGTATACCGCTGCTGCCTAAGGTCACCATAAAATAAGGGGATCAGGTAGGAATCACAATGATAAAGCTGAAGTGACTGTGTTAGTGGTTCTTGCTGCAGAATAGAGGCAGCCAACATGATGTCCTCTTGAAGTTTTAGACTAGAGTTCCCATCATCCCTAGTTATTAGCCAAGCTTGCTGAGGCTGATGGGAGTTGTAGTTCATGACATCTACTCCATTGGCTACCCCTGCTAAATGTTTGCTGTAAAAGAAATGGGAGAGACATAGCAGGGGGAGAGAGAAAATAAAAAAGCATACATGAAAACTAGTGGTACTCCTAAGATGGAACTGAAAAGGGCAGAAGAATAGGGGAGAAAATGTCAGAGAGAGGGCACTTTATACTTTTTTTACCAAGGGAATATCAAGGCTTTGATGAGTGAAAAGTGCAGCCGTGTTGGGTTTTGAGAGGGCTAAAGCTGAAATGCTGGCACAAAGAGAAAAGCAGGACACCAAATACCCATGTGACTTCGAGGCTTCCAAATTTGCCGCGAGCAATGCAGGCCTTCTCAGCTCCTTCACCCTGACTCAGCCTTACCCTCCCCTTCCTGCAGGCTCCAACAACAGCTGCAAAAGTTTGAAGCTTTGCATGACTCTAGAAACATTCTGCCAGGTCACCAGCCTCCTGCTGCTCCTCATTAACCCAATGGCACCACAGCCTTGCCGCTTCCAACATCCTGTGAATGTCATACCAGGCAAAGAGGGGGAAATCTGCAATGGGCAGAGATCGGACTCTCAGGATGGAGATTCAGCTGGGCTTTTGTAAACCAGCAAGTTTATTTCCACTCATTTCCTATGTTAGTGCATTGCATCCCAGGCTGGCTACAAACAACTTTTAGGAGTCACTGGTGTGTACTTAGAGCACTCACTGGGGGAAGGAGGGGGATAAGCCAGACATGGACACTAAAACATTTTGGCTGGAAAGAAGGAGAAACACCAGGATACATTTCTGCTGGGGGAAAGGACAGTGGTGTCACTTTTATAGATCTTTCCAACACTAATTAGGCAATCAAGGTCAAGCCGTTGCCTGATGCACGTTAACAATAGAGTTCCCAGCTCACTTGTGAACCTCGATCATGGAGGTTCCTGTGAGAGTCTGACCACAGAAGTTCTCTCCAAGACAAACTTCCTGGAAGATATGCAGCTAAACTCATTTGATGAGAAAACTACAGGCATTTTTCAAGTTGGATCCAATCGCATGTGTCTGGGCCAGCCTCTGCCTAAAATCAGAATTGGCTGTGGCCTGGTCCTCAGAAGAGGCAGAAGACAGGGGTCAAGAAGAGTTTGGGTGTTCATTAGTGTGCTCAGAGTTTTTGCCACCCAAGAAGACACCCCAGCTCTTAGGAGTTAGGGAACCTGATGTCCACCTTCTGTTCACCACTTCCTCCAAGTCCCCAAGAGCAAAGACAGTGAAAAGTCTGAGCTGATGCCCAGTCCAGAGGGCACTGTAAATATCTGGAGGTGTGAAGCCTTGGGGGAAGGAGGGAAGGAAGAATTTGTGCATACTCCAGATCAGGGGTCTCAGGAAAAAGGTGGACAGCATGAAACTCCAGAGTTGTTGCATGGCTGTTGCTAGTCCACAATTTCTTTTCTCCAGTTCCTTGCACTCTAGCAAGCCTTGCCACTTGCCATTCTAGTTAAGCCTTCCTTAACCTGTTGGACAGCTCCTCCAACTCACCAAGATGACACAGCATTGGCCAGGTAAGGTAGGAACAGGACACACAGCCACCAGCAAGTCCCAGTTGCAGTGAGAGAGAGTATCTGCAGTTCACAAATGGTCATCACATCCATCCTAACGTCTGTAGCTCATATGACACAAGAGTTGGAGTATTATGAGGAAAGGTTACAAAATTTGGGGAGGGGTTAGTTTAGAGCACTGTTTCCCAAACTTGGGTCGCCAGCTGTTTTTGGACTACAGTTCCCATCATCCCTAACCACTGGTCTTGCTAGCTAGGGATGATGGGAGTTGTAGTCCAAAAACAGCTGGAGACCCAAGCAGCTGGGAAACACTGGTTTAGGGGAAAGGTGAGTAAGGGAAACATGTCACAGTTGTATAAAATTATGCACAGGGTTGAGATAGGAAGAATTTCTACCCTAATGTAACTCAGAACCATCCAATTAAGCTGAACACTGGGAAATTCAGTTAAAACTGCAAAACTATTAAATTCATTCCCATGAGATCCGGTGATGGCTACCTATTTGGATGGCTCTAAAAGCAGATTAGACAAATTCATGGAGGATAAAGCTATCAGTCGCTGCTAACCACAATGGCTATGTTATGCCTTCCCTGTCTTGAGGCAGCATGACTCTGTATACTAGCTGCTAGGAATCACAAGTGAGAAGAGTGCTGTTAAGCTCATGTCCTGCTTGCGATCTTCGAATAGACACTGTAAGTACAGTGTGCTTTCAGACACGGGGAAGATTGTGTTAGCTTTCCTGATCATAATGCTAGCACCTCTATGGCATTTTCTAATGTTCTTTTCATGCTGCAGCACTTGTTGTGTTACGTAAATGTTGACCAATGTACTGGCACATAATGCTAAATTTTGTTCACACCAGTGTGCATGGTATGACACAACAACCAATGTCACTGGACAACATCACTATTCCCTCACCCTTTACCGCCACATATGTGCTTATGTTCCCCCAGGATTCCCCCATGAAAGCAACAGGAAGCAACAATATGCCATATACCACCCTTTAAGTCCACAATTTTCTAGGTCAATGGGACTGCAAACTGGTTTTTTTTCTTTTCTGGAATCAACTGACACAAAAACGAGTGCTTAACATGTGGAATATTCCATTAGTTTTCTCAAATATAATGTGGAAATTAACTGGGGACCGTTGGGCCTTTAGCCTGGCTGGATCTAGCAGTGAAGCTATGCCCATGTTTTGTGAAAAGACTAGGGGGTGACCTGCTGGGAAAGCCTTTGGGTCTTGCTATGCAATCTTTTTGCTATAGGGGTGCAATTATGAGAGGTTGCACGGACATTCTGCTTGGTTATTGCTTTTTATGACCCAAGATTCGGTTTTCTTTAATGGATGGCAGGCTACCTGCAGAAAAGGAACCAGGCAGCTTTTACGATGCTGAAATCAAAATAGATATCTCTTCAATTTGGCAAGAGATAAAGCACTTATGGCTGTGAGTCCCTCTGAAACCACTTCTCAGGTTCAAAGGCAGGTGAAAATAAGGAATGTTGAGCAAAGAGAATGGATCCGGAGGCTTTTAAAACCCAATAAAACAACGGCAATACAAACACAGAAAGGTCAAAACCCTGACAAGTTCAGAATGCCCTAAAGCTCAGATGACTTTCGGGAAGAAGAAAAAACTTTCGCACTCGACACAGCACAAAAGCAAATCCAGGTAAGAGCCGGCAACAGCGATGCAAGCGAGAACTCGCATTTTGAATTGAGGATCAAGGATGGAACTATGTATATTGAATGCATTTCAGATATCAAGTTTGGAGAGCTGTTGCTGTCTCTCTCAAGCTCTCTCCTCTCTCACACACATTCACATACACTCTGGAGGAATATTAATCAGGAATGAGTTCTATGACAGCTAGGTGACTGGCCTATCCGCTTTGAATTTTGTGATGCCATTCTGCAACCAAATGTTTTGAACAAAGATGCATATGTTGGGCAAATGTGTGCATTGGGACACACATTTTAATGGCAGCAACATGCAGAAATGCATCCTGTTAAGAAAAACCACTTTGCAAAAAACATGTAGGTTAGACAACATTGCACACAAAAATGTTATACCGTATTAGATGAAACTTGCACAAAGTCGCTGATGAATTTTCACGCTGATGCTTTCTGAAATTTTTTGCAAACTGGTTTAAAATTGTGGAGATCTTAACTGAAGTTTGGAGAAATTGACAAATTTGTCCATCCCTGTTCATCAGACACTCTATATGTGAGAAACCCCCTCCCCGAACCCAGTCTTGTGAGCTATCTGGGATTTGGCATACCTCAGAGAACAAGAAGAAATAGGTGTGTCTGCAGCATGGCCTCCTGAAATTGGTCAATGAGCTGATGTCTCTGGAATGGCTGGACCTAATACAGTGGTACCTCGGGTTAAGTACTTAATTCGTTCTGGAGGTCCGTTCGTAACCTGAAACTGTTCTTAACCTGAAGCACCACTTTAGCTAATGGGGCCTCCTGCTGTCGCCGCGCCGCCGGAGCACCATTTCTGTTCTCATCCTGAAGCAAAGTTCTTAACCCGAGGTACTATTTTTGGGTTAGCGGAGTCTGTAACCTGAAGCATCTGTAACCCGAGGTACCACTGTATAGGTCTTCTATCATTGCCTGGTTAACAGTGACAGCCTTTCTGCTTATTCTGAATCAGGATCTTGCAATTCTAGAGTCCAACACAAGCCACTTAGGGGTGGCGAACACCCACTGCAAACCCAGATGTGGTAACAGATATCCACAGCTCCAGCTTGGCTCTGCCAAACCTCTTCTGCATGTCTCCAAGATGACATAGCAAGACTTGGTCTGCTTTTTTTCTGAGAATGCTGGCATTGTTGGACTATCTGCTCAGAGGACAGTTACCATATGTTTATGGGGGAAAGCATTAAGGACCCCTAGTCATAATCAGATAGGCAGCCACTTTGCTTTAAGTGCCTATTAACTGATTCTAAATTACACCAGAACGGCTCTGCAAGTACTTTTGACATCCACATTCATATAGCTGCTCTGATCGGTGCTATTAGAAACGAATACCAAATGAGCCAATGATAATGTAATTCCTAAAACATCACAGAATGTGTTGCAAGCAATCATTGATTAGTCTTCCTCTTTTTCCATGGTTTCCCCCTCCCCACATCTCCTTTCATCTTAAGGTTTCTAAGGCCTCAGAATGAGAGGGTTTTCATTCAGATCAAACTGATTGACGACCTTTAAAAATGAATTAAAAAGTCATTATTTAAAGTTGTATCAATGTCCGTTTATACTCAAGTAGACCTGCTGAAATTAATTGTTCCAAGTACTATCCATTGTTTTCAATGGGTCTTATCTGAATAGAATTAGCATTAGTCACAGGCCTAACCTATTCATGAACTTCCAGCTATATCTGAACCCTTTATGTCCTACCTTTCCAGTACGTTGGGCAGCTATGTTGCTAACAACTTAATTTCAAAATAATACAAAAAGACTTTAACTAACCGCCATACAACCTAAAACCTAAGCACATGGATCACAAGAGTTAAGCAGAAGATTAATGCCATTTATTATCAGTCCCAGGAGAACAGGTGAGTTTTAATGGACAGAGAGGTCATAGTGGCAGAAGAACACATTTGGGGAATGATTTCACAAACCAGGGGCCAATACAGGGAAGGCTTTGTCTCTGCTAACTTCCAACCAAATGTATGAAGGGCCTCAGACAATGGGCTGGGACATATAGGGGAAGGCTGCTCCATAGACACTTCAATCCAAGAATTAGGCTTTGTAGGTTAAAACTAAAGATGAGTTGAAATCTCACCCTGTCCCCCAAGCAGCCACTCAGTTCAGAGGTGGTGTATTTGAGCAGACTTTCCATACATTCTTCAGGTGGCAGGAATAATTTTTTGTAATATCCAGGGACCATGGATTACTGAGATAAGCAACAGGAGCAGTAACTGCTTTTTTCTTTTCCTTTTTTTAAGGGAAAGACAATTGTAGAGCATATGTTTTGCAAATGGAACATCACAGTTTCTTAGATTTCCAAATGTGGCCCCAGCCCTGAAAGGTTGGAGACCCCCCAATTTAAATATTATGAATATATGTTCACTACGGCCTACTAGTCCAGTGCAGGAATCACAGCTAAAGAATCCCTGACGTGTGGCCACCTGATTGCTGTTTAAAAACCTCAAATGAAGGAGAGTCTACCACCTTCTGAGGGAGTCCATTCTACTGTCAAACAGCTCTTACTGTCAGAAAGGACTAGTCGGAATCTCCCTTCTTGTAATTTGAATCCACTGGTTTGGGTCCTACCCTCTGAAGCAGCAGAAAACAAGATGGCTCCATCTTAGCTCAGCTGGTAGAGCATGAGACTCTTAATCTCGGGGTCATGGATTCAAGCCCCACACTGGGCAAAAAATAAATAAATCCTGCATTGCAGGGGGTTGGACTAGAGCAGGCATGGCCAAACTTGGCCCTCCAGCTGTTTGGGGACTACAACTCCCATCATCCCTAGCTAACAGGACCAATGGTCAGGGATGATGGGAATTGTAGTCCCCAAACAGCTGGAGGGTCAAGTTTGGCCATTCCTGGACTAGAAGAACCTCGTGGTCCCTTCCAACTCTACAGTTCTAAGATTCCAAGATATTCCCTGTGTCAGTCATTCAGATATTTGAAGATGGCTATCATGTCACCTCTCAGTCAGTCTTCTCTTCTCTAGGTGAGTGTGGGATACTGGACGGGCTGAAGTTTTCAAACATTTTCAAACCCTGCCCCAAGTATAATGCTCCACAGTGGCCATCACTTGGCCTGCTGAGGAAGCAAGTCTTTTTATATGCCTGACCCAGCTTGGCAAATTGAAATGTGCGCTGTTAAGCCAACAAATGATTCAGATGGGCATTAACTCAGTACTAATGAACAGGGAATGGTGCGCAATTAAACCAACTGTGCATGCAACAACAATTTGGGAATTTGTGGGCTCTGTATCCAATTTAAATGCCTCCCAATTACTTTCCGTGGCTAAGTGTCCCAAAGATGCTGTGGCATGGATAAATGCCCCCACAAAATAAATAGGAAACTTTCAGTCATTCCTTGTGCTTACGCAGAGCTCCCGACTAGATAAATCAGGGAAGGGGGAAAGGAGCTCTCCAAGGGTTGAGGCACATTCATGTACTGCGGATTCTGCTTAACAACCTGACCGATAAAAAGGCTCTAAAAAAGAAAAAAGAATTAACTCTGCAGAGGGACATTTATGGCTATGATTTACGAGAGAAGTAATGGAAAGTACAACTTGGTACAAGAGCTTATCAAAGGGAGAATGGTTATTCCTTCTTAAAAGACCCAACACCAGCTGAATACTGCGCACACACAGTCAATGAGGATCATGCAAGACACTGGCCAATCTCACAACTTGTGGACAGCTTCAGTTGTCATTCACAGTTTAGGTTTAATAAGTGAGTGTGTGTGTGTGTGTGTGTGTGTGTGTGTGTGTGTGTGTGTGAGAGAGAGAGAGAGAGAGAGAGAGAGAGAATTTATTCAGTCTCCATATTTATCACACCATGGTATTAAGACAAACTTTTTAATGCTTCATTTTGCTGCTCATTTTAAACGGTCTGTTCAAAATTTGCTCTCATTAGCCAGTTGAAATTAATACATGCATGTGGTGGCTTTTCAAACATATCAGCTGATGCTTTAAATTATGATTGTATTTTACTGCCATTAATGTTTCCTGTAAGCCGCCTTAAGGGACCTTTATTGTAAAAGGCAGCCTAGGAATCTTCCATCACAGAAGCAAAGCACAGTGGAGTTGGATGGGAGCTCAGTGGTCATCTACTGCAACCCCCTACAATGCAGGAATCACAGCTAAACTTTGAAAGGAAAAATGTAAAATAACCCATTGCCCTGGTCCTTGATAGATACTTGTGGTGATAGCTACAGTGTGTGGAGTGGTGGATACAGAGCTCCAACTGGGTGAATTTGGAATATAAATGAGTTTTCCCCTGTCCTGCATCTCCCATTCAAAAACTCTCAACCCAGTGGGTGCTAATCCATTTGGGTCACGACTTCACCAACCTCAATCTGCTCTCAGACATCACCCACCCACCCATCCACCTGCCTGCCTGCCTGCCTTCTTGCTTACAAGCAGTCCAGGGGGGCGGCACTGGCTTTCAACTCCCTCTCCCTCCATATCCTTCCTCCTCCTTAGTGGTGGGTTTAGTTCCAGGCAAGAGGACTAACCCGTTAAGACTCTTCCAGGAAGAAGGCGGAGCCTAGAAAGGGCCGTCTGGTCTAAGTAGGATAAAAAGCATCAGTTGCGCTCCAGACCTCATGACAGCAAATGGGGAAGGGCTGTAGCCCAGTGGTAAAGCATCTGTTCTGCATGCAGAAGGTGCCAGGTTCAATCCCCAACATCTCCAGGTAGGGCTGGGAAATGTTCCCTGCCTGAAACCCTGGAGAGCTGCTGACAGTCATTGTAGAATGATAGTACTGAGCAAGATGGACCAGTGGTACATGGGATAAGACAGGTTTCCTATGTTCCTATGTCTACTTAGGATTATCCATGGTCCAGCAACTTCACCCAACTCTGCCTGCAGCCTCAATAAGCATCAGAAGATCCAGTGGAAAAGAAATCAGCTTTGTGTAAATTAGGTACGGCCCCTCATCTTAGAGAAGGGACAAAGAGCCTGGGAGTCCAGTCCGCGATTCAACCTTGAACCCAGTGACATTCTTCATCATATTTACAATCAATCCTTCTTTCCTGCCCTATAGCTTTAGGCTTCAAGAAGAGAATTACTCAACGTTTCACTTTGTCAGTGGAACAAACACTGTTCGCTACCAAGCAATCTTAAAAGCTGAAGTCCACCAAAGACTATATTACAAACCAATTAATTAATAGCAGTGACCACCGCTGCACACAAGCCATTCATCTTTTTCTGGGGGCTCTGCTGGGGATCACAACACCATGAAATGAGAGATCCCCGATTTCGTGCTACTTAGCATTACAAATGCCTGTTTCCAAGACGCAATCACATTTCCAGTGTGAACTTACTTATAAACCAAGAACCAGCGTCAGAAAGTTGGAATGAATATAATTCTCCCCACCTTGTCCCATCCAAAACCCCTCCCAGTGGATGGAGGAAGAGATTGATCTGTACCTTTCATTCCGAACTTTGATCGCCGACCATACTTGTTGATCATAATAAAGAGGACCACCAGGAGGACACAGGCAAAGGCCGCAAGCCCAACAGCTATGGACACCTGTAAAGGACACCCTAGGCATTAGAGGCCACGTTGAATATTATTATTGAAACACTTAAAGCAATTTGCACTCAAATTTACAATCTAACATTGTGCCCATGTGTGCGCATTATTTAAAGCAATGAATGAATTTACAGAAAACAAAGAAGAGAGAGCAAAGAGGGGAAAGAGAAAGGAGATAAATAGAGTCATATCTCAGGGGTAGAACATCTGCTTTGCAAGCAGGAAGTCCTAAGTTCAACTCCCAGCATCTCTAGGAAAAGATGGGAGAGACACCTGTCTGAAATCTTGGACAGCCATTACCTGTCAGTACAGACAGTACTGCTGTAGATGTACCAACTCCCATGGAGATGGCAGATTTAGGACATCAGAAAATGTTTTATGTGGGGTTAATCATATACCCAGCTGGAGTGATGGGAATGTACAGTCATATGTGGTGGAATTGTCCGTTAGTTAATGAATTTTGGAAACAGATTGGTATAGAAATATCGGAAATTGTGGGTAGGAAGGTGGAAATATCTAAATTAATGGTTTTTATAAGCCTGAGTAGCACTGAGTTAAAAACAAAGGAGGAATGTAAATGGGTAAAATTGATGGTAACTGCAGCCAGACAGGTTATAGCGAGTAATTGGAAAAATGCAGAAGAGCTAGGGGTGAACCAATGGAGGAAAAAATTGAATAATATTATAATATTATAATAAAAATTGAATAATATTATAATTTCTGTTAAGATACAAAGAATGAAAGGGTTTATGGTCAGTGAGAAAGAGGATTGGTTTGAGAAGATATTGAATTATTTGGGTAGATTTGAACAATTAGGGGCAATTAAAATGTTAAAAGTTAAGTAAACCTTGTTGAGCAAGGAGTGTTAATGTATATAGAATTGTACATATGGTCGATTTGAATATGTTATTATTGATTATGTATACTCAATGTATCAGCCGCCTGGGGGGTTTCACTGTTAGGTTTTGGTTGTTGGTAAAAAATAAAGATAAATAAATAAATAAAAACATACTACCAAAAAAAAAATCATATACCCATCTAGCTCAGCATTGCTTCTGAACACCATTTGCTTGGGATCACAAGTGGAGAGGAAGATCACAGCTGCACTCTGGTCCTGTTTTTAGGTTTCCCATAGGGGTCTGGTTAGCCACTATGAGAGCTGGAACCCGCACTAAGGTGAGCCTTGTGTTCTTATGACAAGGAGCAAGGATTTGGATGCAAGTTCCGGTCAAACATCTACTTGGAGGGAGACCCAGTTTTCTGCCACATAATATGGGGAACGGCCCAGAAACAATATTCAAAGACAGTGACATGAAATACTCATCAAGGGCAGAAACAGCAACCACATCTCCATGAAAACACTGGAGGAGGGATGCTCAGATGAAGCCAGAGAAAAGGAGAGGGGGGGCGGAGATGAAGAGAGCAGCAGGATTGGCTCAAAAGAGAACGCTTTGTTGGAGGCAAGAGGAGGCAGCCGCTCCCTTCTGCACATATTGACAGAATATTTATTCCTGGCTTTTCAGTACACAGACAGCATTCTCTCTGGGGTTCTTCCTTCTGCATTAGGGAAAATATTCATTCTGCTTTGTGAAACTTGCTTTGCTTGTTTATATATAAAAACCGGCAACCGGCAACCATTTCCTTTAAAAAATGAATTACATATCACATAAAATAAAGAGAGGTTTTGTTCCTTGCAGACTAGTGCCTTACCCAGTCTTGGATTACCGTCATGCTTTTATTTATACATGTGCTGGTTGCTGTTGTGTATGTTTCTATGTGTTTGCTTTATCATATCTGCCTAGTTGTTTTCTGCATTTCTTTCTGACTGCAGTCAGCAAGATGGGAAGTCATGTTCATGTGTAAGGGCATAAGAAGAGCCTACTGAATCAGGGCATCTTGTCCAGCATCTTGTTCTCAAAGTGCCCATCCAGAGTCCTGTGGGAAATCCACAAGCAGGACCTGAGCACAAGAGCACTTGCCTCTCCTGTGGTTTCCAGCAACTTTCCAATGTGTGTTGAGGTGTGTGTTAGGAAGCTCTGCTGCAGAAATGGACCCTGCGCGCATACAAGCACACACACCCCTTTAGGATGACAGAAATAAAGGGTCAGCTTTAGCTTTCTTCATGACACACAATGGCAACTAATTTTTACTCAGAGTACACTACATACCCTCCAACATTTCTCCAATGAAAATAGGGATGGCCTATTCTGTAACAACAACAACAACAATTTCTTCCTCTTCTTCTTCTTCTTCTTCTTCTTCTTCTTCTTCTTCTTCTTCTTCTTCTTCCTCCTCCTCCTCCTCCTCCTCCTCCTCCTCCTCCCTAAAACAGCTCCTTCCTCAGTGCCAACCATTTCACACCTTATGAGCAGCCAGCTTTGATGCTGCTGCGGCCACCAGGAATTGCCCAGTTGGCACTGACCTGTGACAGGGCCTTTTCAGTGGTGGTTCCCCAGGTAATTTTAAAGTCTTCCTGTCTACCCAGGCATTTAGTGACTGAAGAGTACCTTTCGTTGGATGGGTAGATTTTTTTTAAAAAAAAACAACAACAGCCTGAAACTGTTTTTAGGATGTTTAAACTGTAGCTGTTTTTTTGTTTTTTTATTGCAATTGTTATTAGAATATTTTGATTGCTTTAGAATGCCTTTGCTTTGAAATTGTGTAATTGTTTTACTGTCCTGGGCTCCTTGGGGAGGAAGAGTGGGCTATAAATTTGATGAATAAACAAACAAACAAACAAACAAAAAAACCACTTTCCCTACCACACAACTTACCCCAAACGTGTCTTCCTCTGGCTTATGTGTCACAGTGATAAGAGGAGTAGGACTGGGACTGTACTCAACTGAAGCCAAAAGAGAAAAGAATAAATGTTTGTTTATTTAGTTAGTTTTGCATTTCACGAAATACTGCAAGCACAACAAACAAGGCTATATATATTTCCCATTAAAAAACAACAACAGAAAACCATAAGTTGTTATTTCAAAAGCTGTTATTTCAAAACACTTAAAACCATTTTAAAGCAAAAAGCAAAAATACAACCCCCCCCCAAAAAAAAATCAACCCAAAACAGTTAACCTCAGAAGACTCTACCATAACAGCCTAAGACCTACAGTATGGGGGGAGGGATGTAGTCACCTTCCAGTGAAAGGAAAGTGGAGAGCAGGAGGCAGCCAAGTCTCCCACAATCTGGGAGCAGCCACCGAGAAGGCCCTGTTTCACGTCCTCACCAAATGTGCCTGTGGACCACCAGTGGGACCGAGAGAAAAGCCTCCCCAGAAGATCTGAAAAGATCATATTGGGAGATATGATCCTTCAGATACCCTGGACGTATGAGGCTTGGTCACAACCAGTACTCTGAATTGTGCCCACCAGCACAACATATGTGAGGGAAAGCATTCAGTTTGCACTCCCCAGGTTAACACACCTGATGCCATCATTGCTGGTTTTTAGGAGCTGGGCTAAGACATCCCTAAGGCTTTTGGTTGTGAGTTTGGTATAGTGTCTGGCCTACTTTGCATGTTGCTTTTGTGTTACTGTGGTTATGTAGGATTAATCCTTTCTATGTTAACGGTGGGATGAACACTTCTAGGAATTCTGATAGTATTACACTTTTTCTATGTATTTGGTTTTTAACTGACTGCCAAGTTGTTCAGTCTTTTATAGATTTAGAAGTCATTTTGCGACATATTTGTGGAAAGCGATGAAAAATGGAATAAACTGTAGCAGCAGTAACAATAATAATTGTTAGTTCAATCAATGAGAAGAGACTTACATGTGACAATGCCATCTGATATGCCTGCAAATGAAAAGAGACAGAAGAAGGAAGTGGCACAGTTAATGGCACTATCAAAGGACAATACCATTCATATTACTATTCATTTTTTTAAAATCATTTTAATTTTCCGAACAACACATGCAACATGTAAAACATCAGAGAAAGGGAAGTGGTGAGAATACAGATCATGTTTGTGTTATCAAGCACACACTGCAATGGGTTAATTCCACCTAACTCCCTGCCCCCTTTTAGGTTATTCCACTTTCTAAGGTAGTCTGTTCCACCACTGAACAACTCTTACCATCAGAAAGTTCTTCCTAATGTTTAGTGGGAATCTCCTCTGTTGTAGTTTGGAGCAGGTGAAAACAAGCTTGCTCTGTCTTCCATGTGACAGCCCTTCAAATATCTGAAGATGGCTATCGTATCACGTTTCAGTCTACTCTTCTCCAGGCTAAACACACCCAGTTTCCTCAACTGTTCCTCATAAGGCTTGGTTTCTAAACCCTTTATCATCTTGGTCACCCTCTTCTGCATGCATTCCAGCTTGTCAATATCCTTCTAAAAATGTGGTGCCCCAAACTGGACACAATAGTCCAGGTGGGGTCTGACCAAGACAGAATGGAGCAGTACTATTACTCCCATAAATCTGCACACCATTTTTCTGTTGGCGCAGATCACAATCTACATTCATATCCCACCTTTCATCTAAGGAGCTCAAAGCAGCAGGAAGTGAGCCTGAGACCTTTTGTGCTCCACTGAGCTATGGCACTTCCCCATCTTCCAGGTGAGCTGGACAACTCTGTCCCAACCCTGCCAAGTGGCTGAAGTCTTTGCTGGCCATGCAGCCAAGGTGGTACCCCTAAAGGAAACCATCAAGGACTTCCAGCAGATCCTTACAGGAGAACATGACCACCTCCTAGAACAGGCTTTCTACATTGTGAGGCCTATTGATAGAAGACATCTGAAGGCAGCCATGTATGGTGAATGTTTTTTAAAAATGTTTAATGTTTTATTATGTTTTTATAGATGTTGGAAGCCACCCAGAGTGCCTGGGGCAACCCAGTCAGATGGGTGGGGTGCAAGTAACATGATCTTGGTGCTAACACGATCCAGCCAGACACACCACCCTTTCATAAGCCCTTGACTTGTGAGAATCAGCATCTTCAAATAAATATTTCCTCTAACAGCTGGTCAGAGTCCTTGGTATATATACTCTTTTTAACACCTCCAGGTGACATTCAACTTACACAGGTACAGGAAAGAACATCACCTTTTCATTTATCCACTCGTGACGCAAACTACACACACACACACACACACACACACACACACACACACACACACCACCCTGATACGAAGAGGACTTGACAAGGCTTTGAAGACAGAGGATGCCCAGAATAATTTAGCAGTGCTATCTGTTAAAAGTGGCATCTGGAACGCAATGCAAAGAATAGGACAGTACAACCCCCAGGGAGGGTTGCAAGTGGAGCTCACAGTGAACTGAAAGCTCTGTTGACAAAGAGGGATTTGGTTATGCTGAGACACCATCCGCCACATCAGCACTTCCTGACCTCAATGTAGGTCACAACAAAAGTTTGTCTGCGGGGAATGGTTTTCATGTTTGCTTGTTTATTGGTTTGGGGTGTATTTTGTGTTTTTCGGGGAGCGGAATCTCAACTTGATTTTGGAACCCAGGTCAGCAACTCCCCATGCCTGGAGTGGGGTGTGTGTGGAGAAGAGCGCTGGTCCTGTGCTGCGAATGGAATGGGATGAATACAGAGTTGTAACTTGCCCTTCAGGCACATCATCAGAGGGGCTTACAATAAAATAGTTTGGACACCACAAAACAAATAACCCATTAAACCAAAAACTGAGCTCAAAAGAGCAGAATCTATGAGCCAGAATAAAAGAGGCTATCAAGAGTTTAAAAACTTTGGAGGAAAGTCAGTGGCAGAAAGATATCAAGATGCTGGCAGAGCGTTCCATAGCAAGGGGACCACTGCTGAAAAGAAATTGAAAGGGTGAGGGAACCAAGGGAAGAGTCTCTGGTGATGCTGGGGATTAAATCAGGGATCTTCTGTATGCAAAGCAGATACCCTTCCAGTGAGCTAAGGCCCTTCATCTTATTGCTATGTGTATAACATGTTCATACTAAAGAAATAGAAATGTATGTCATCCACAACGCTGCTCAATAAGTTTTATTAAATACAGCCGAATTGCCAGTATAGAAGAAGGATCTGAAGCCACCATTTAGCATTAGCTTATCCTCATTGCACAATAGGATGACACCTTAAGCTCTGATCTGCAAGAGGCTTACCTGTGTGTGAAATACTGCCTAATCCCCTGAGAAAATGTATGACGCTACATGCTAGCTAAATTAAGCATCTCTTTTCATCTACCAACGAGTGGAACACACAGGGTTTGATTTGAGGAACCCTAATCGTATTGTGCTCAGAACACGCTGTAGGTTAACAGCAATTCCATTTCAAAGTGGGATGAATCCTGAGGAGGGAGGGATCGTGAAGACTTTTTAAAATGTGGATCCACTTGCTACAAAACTGTGACTGTTTCCTAATTGCAGAAGACCTACCTGGAACCCTGAATACTGCATTGCACCAGGTCTGACCGTTAGCTCTGCTAACCCAGACTAGTGGTAGAACATCTGCCTTGATGTCAGGGTCAACCCCTGATGTTACTGGGTTTACTTGGGAAGGACCTACTCCAGGCAGAGGCAAACTCAGCCCTCCAGATGCTTTGGGACTACAACTCCCATCAACCCTAGCTAACAGGGCCAGTGGTCAGGGATGATGGGAGTTGTAGTCCCAAAACATCTGGAGGGCCAAGTTTGCCTATGCCTGACCTACTCCCTGAAATCCTGGAGAACTGAAGCTGGTTAGTATAGGCCAGGAGTAGGGAATCACTGAAACATCAGCCAAATTTGGCCCATCAAGCCTCACCTAAACCACATCCACCTGTTCCATGACTGATTTCATATGTGAGATCAGGTGTAGGGCAGGTTCTGATGTGACTACAAAGGAACAATTGGGATCTTAAAGTAAGCTCCTCACTGTTCCTTCATGGGAGCAAGACATGCTCTTCCTGTCCATCACTTGATAGGCAGTGAGGCGGACACCTTATTCAAATAGCAGTAATAGTTTACTTTGAAGCCACTGCCAAACAGAGCTTTTTCCCTCTGTTTTCCCCAGAGGTTTCAATGGAAACTACTTGGTGCTACTGGAGCAGCAAAACCTCTTGGGCTGAGGTTTCCAAGCACCCAACAAGCAGCTGGCTGTCAGGTGTCTGTGAAGCTCTGGACAACCAACTTGGACAGGCAGGTGGAACAACCCACCTGTTGATCCATGGCATTTGTTTATTGGCATGTGGGTTGTCTCACCCTCTTGTCAACACTGGTCCAAGGTGGTGGAGCCAGCTAAGGATCTGGCCAGCTGGGGCAAAAAGGTTCAGTGCGCACAATACTGAGGTGGATGGACCAATGGTTTGGTCCAGTACATATGGTTCCTTCCTCTCTTCCCAGTATGCTATACTGTGACTGGCAGTAGGGCTTTCCCGTCACTTGATACCTGAGAGCCCTTTAATCAGAGAAGCTGTGGGTGGAATTTAGAACTTCAATATGTGCTACACAGCCCAGAGCCTATTTAGGCCTATTTCATATGGCAGGGTGGGGGTGAGAGAAGCAAGTGAGCTGGGGAGAGTGTTCCTGGACTGAGCCACATTAGACTACAGATAAGGCAGGTGGGGAACCTGTGGCTCTCTGGATGTTGTTGGACTAACATCACCCATAATCCTCAACCATTGATGACATGGCTTGGGGCTGATGAGAGTTGGAGTCCAGCAACATTTGGAGGACTTCAGCATACCCTCCAACATTTCTCTGATGAAAATAGGGTTATTCTATACTACTACTACTACTACTACTACTACTACTACTACTACTACTGCTACTATTATTATTATATTTAAACCCCACTCATCTGACTGGGTTGCCCCAGCTACTCTGGGTGGCTTCCAACATATAAAACACACACACACACACACACACACAAAAATAAAACTAGTGCTTTTTTCTGGGGGGATGCAGGGGTACGCATACCCCAAAACATTTTGTGGATCTTTGTACTTTTCTCCATTTACTGTATTTCTTTCTTCCGATTTGAACTATAAAATGGTGATTTTCTTGAGTCAAAATGAGAGTACCCCTAAACATTTTTTTATAGAAAAAAAAGCACTGAATAAAACATTAGACATTTTAAACCTTCCCTATACAGGGCTGCCTTCAGATGTCTTCTAAAGGTTGTATAGTTGCTGTATTTACTCAAATGTAATGCACACCTTTTTTGGCCAAATTACATCACGAAAATTAGGGTGTGCATTAGATTTGATGGCGCATTTACATTCGCCAGCAAATACTTTTTCGGTTTCAAGGTTTTGAAAATTGAGGTCCGCATTAGATTCAATAGTGCATTAGATTGGCATAAATACGGTACTTATCTCCTTGGCTCAGGGGGTCTCATAATTCCATACCCTACAATATTTCTCCAATGAAAATAGGGACATCCTAAGGAAAAGTGGGACATTCTGGGATCAAATCAGAAACTGGGACAGCAGTCCATGGCAAATAGGAACACTTGTAGTGTCTGCTTCAGGTTCCCTACCCCTGAAATAGATAATTGCATAACTGAAAACAGGATTGCATCACTGCCACCCTTGGCTCCTTTTTCAGGAGGAAGAGCGGGGTAGAAATTCAATAAATAAATGATAAAGTTTCCCCATTATATACATATTTAAAGAAGCCTCTCTGCACACATAGAACTAACATGTTGTGCTAGGGGTGGGGGGAGTTCTTGCATAACTTGTCCCCTGGTGAGATAATTTTGCACAAACCAGGAGTTGTTTTCTATAGTCTCAACCTTCCTACCCCCAGCCAGTGGCGCGAGCCCATAAATGGTCTTAGAACCTCATTTGCTGCTTGTGTGAACTAGTCCTTTGCCAGAAAGCTTATCAGCCTCCAAGTCCCAAATATAATTTCACTGCTCCAGTCTAAGACGGCTGGGACCTCAACAGATAGCTTGTTCTCCAAGGGAAGGATTCCACTTTTAATGGGCTATATCTCATCTGCAGTGAGGGCTTCATGTATAGCGAGGTATAAATAATAAATTAGAATACCATTGGTATCGCACTCTCTAAATATAGCAAAATGTCCTATTTTGCTGTGGGAGACAGGGCTGTGGGAGACAGCAAAGGGCGCTCCTCTTTCTCAAGCAGCATTCCAGACGGCAGCAAGCATGCCTATGCCTGCGAAATCTAATTCTACAGGGGCCTGCTTAAGCCAAAATTGGAAGGCACTGCAAGGGCCCTGTTGCTCTTTCTCCTAGATTGCAGGAATGTAAAATTGCTTGTTGTGTCCTCTTGTGGAGAGGGGGGAAGAGTGAGAGGGAAAGATACAGGCCATATTCACCCCACACATTTAAAGCACTCTGACACCACATTAACAGACCCTCCCAAGTGTCTCTATTTTCCGGGGACAGTCCTGCATTTACAGAAGCTGTCCCTGTTTCTGATTTGATTCTGGAATGTCCCACTTTTCCTTAGGACAACTCTGTTTTCAACAGAAAAATGTTGGAAGGTATGGAGATATGTGATCCCCCACAAGCCAAGAAGTAACAATACAACCTTCAGAAGACATCTGAAGGCAGACCTTTATAGGGAAGCTTTTAAATGTTTTTATATATGTTGGAAGCTGCCCAGAGTGGCTAGGGCAACCCAGTAAGATGGATGGGATAATAATAATAATAATAATAATAATAATAATAATAATAATAATAATAATAATAGGGTGTCCCTAGTTTCACCGGAAAAATGTTGGAGGGTATGTATTACACAGCCCAGGCTTCCCCCAAAGAATCCTGGGAGTTACAGTTTGTTAAGGATGGTGAGAGTTGTATGGAGAGTCCTATTCAGCTACAAGGCCCAGAGTTCCCAGTGAAAAGGAATTGATTCTTGAATGACTCTGGACTAGATTCAGGCCAGCTCAGGTGTTTCCCAGTCAGCCTGGGTCAGAGCTAATCTGGGGCCCCAAATCTTGGGTCTAGATTAAGGGTGGGGGGAGGCTTTTCACAGCCTCAGTTCAGCCACAGATCTCATCAGAGTTGGTAATTTTGGAGCCCTCTGAGGTTCTTCTAGTCTGTGAGTTTCTCCTCAGGGACAGAAAAGAAGAGGGATGGGGGAGAGGAGCTGGAAGATTGCAAGCTGTCAGTCTCTCACTTGGAAAGGGTTTCTCCAGGAAGTGCCCTCTGACTGTCTGGTTGGCCGTTCCCAGGTAGTTGGTGGCGACGATGGTGTAGTTGCCATTGTTGTAGTGTGTCGGGTGGTTGAAGAGCAAGCAGCCATCGGACACTTCCCCCTCCTGGAAGAACTCCATGCGGATGAACTCTGTCTCCCTGAGAATCTGGCCGTTGTAGAGCCAATGGATTTGGGGCGGAGGGTTCCCGTGCACCGAAAACTCAATGCAGTGCTCCATGTGGCGGATGGGCTCCAATAAGCTGATCACCCGGGGAGGATCTGAGCAAGGGAAGACAAAAGGCAACATGAAAACGGCAGACTACAAAGGACAGCACGGTCTCAGCAGCCTCGGCTTTCTGGAAAACTTGGAAGGAGGGAAGCTGGACCTAACTTGCAATAGGTTTTTGAGGGTGCAAGGTAAAATATAAAGGGGAATCTCTCTCTCCTCTTTTTTCTTTGGTGTGGTGAGGGACAGCCGTCCTTGAACTCTGCCCCCACCTGCAAAATGCAGTCACTACTTTCACAACCTGCAAGGAAAGCTCTGGGATGGCTCAGTTGGTAGAGCAGGAGACTCATAATCTCAGGATGAGTGTTTTGAGCCCCACATTGGGCAAAATATTCCTGCATTTATTCCATAGAGAGAGCCAGTGTGGTGTAGTGGTTAAGAGCAGTAGACTCGTAATCTGGTGAACCGGGTTCGACAGTAAGAGCTGTTCGACAGTGGAATTTGCTGCCAAGGAGTGTGGTGGAGTCTCCGTCTTTGGAGGTCTTTAAGCAGAGGCTTGACAACCATATGTCAGGAGTGCTCTGATGGTGTTTCCTGCTTGGCAGGGGGTTGGACTCGATGGCCCTTGTGGTCTCTTCCAACTCTATGATTCTATGATTCTATGATTCTCTGCTCCTCCACATGCAGCTTCTGAGTGACCTTGGGCTAGTCATACTTCTCTGAAATCTCTCAGCCCCACTCACCTCACAGAGTGTTTGTTGTGGGGGAGGAAGGGAAAGGAGACTGTGACTGCTTTGAGACTCCTTCGGGTAGTGATAAAGCAGGATATCAAATCCAAGTTGGACTTGACGACCCTCGTGGCCCCTTCCATCTCTACAATTCTAAGATGCCTCTTATTTAAGACAGGAGTGGGGAAGCAGTGACCTTCCAGATGTTGTTAGACCAGAATGGGTGGGGAACCTCTGCCTGGCCTTCAGAACTCTTCCCAGGCCACCCCTCTCACTAGCCCTGCTTCTTATCCTGTCTTTGTCTGTCTAGAAGGAGTCTGATAATGCTTCCTCTGGATAAAGAGGATTTTTGACTGTTTGTAGAAAACTAGCCTTCTGTACCAAAGATAAAACTGACATTCGTTGCTTCATCCACTTTTGGCCTCTGGAAGGTAGCTCAGAAGAGAATGTGCCCATTGACCTGAGAAAGGTTCCCCATCCCTGGACCAGAACCCCCCTTGACCCCTGGTCATGCTAACTAGGACTGATAGGTGTTGCAGCATGACAGCACCTAGAGGATTGCAGGTTCCCTATCCTGCAGAATCTACAGTCCAGCTTGGCTGGGCAGCGGAGGTTGGCAGGATTGGTTGGTGTAGCTGGTAGGCAGGGTTGGTAGGGCAGTATTTGTTGACAGGGTTCCTCACTTCCCATTCCAACTTAAAGGCATTCTTGTGGATGCAGGAAAGCAGCAGCAGGGCACCTGTGGCCTCCCAGGGGTTGTTGGACTCCAACTCCCACCAGTCTCTGGCAGCCTGGCCAACAGTCATGGGTTATAGCAGTTCTAGTCTAGTGACATCCATGCCTCACCATGGAAGTAGAATTTTAATGCAGGTTATGGGTATCCTGTACAACCAATACACAACAAGGTATTGGTGCAACATTCAGGTTCACAAATATCTCCACTCTCTTTCTTCATTGGAGTACCCAACACTTGTCACTGCACACATTTGGAGATGGAATACAAGGGGGGAAGAGGTTAGATAAGGACAAGTGAGATTCTGAGTGGGAAAACGGCTGCATCTAAAAGCATTCTACGGATGGCCCCTGTGCAGAGTGGTGAGAAATGTTTGACTGACAGCGTAGCTAGCTGCTTGGGCACCCAGGGTGGTGCAAATGCCCTGCACCTGGAGGCAGGGCAAGCCGCCCATGGGGTAGGGCAAGCTGGGGCAGAGCATGCCGCTTGGAACCTCCATGGAGTCCACAAGCCCCATGTTGCCGTTTCGGGCAGCGTGGAGCCTGCAGGTACCTGAGCCACCACGTTTCTCCCCAGGAGAGATGTGTGTCCCAGGCACGCTGCAGGCCAGGCCCCGGGGTCACCCCTTTCAGAGATGACACCCAGGCCATACCGCACCCACCGCACACCCCTTCTCACGCCACCGACTGACAGATCATATTTACATCCTACCTTTTTCTCCAAGGTGCTCAAAGTGGCGTACATGGTTCTCCCCTTTCTCATTTAATTCCCACAACCACCCTGTGTGGTAGGTTAAACCGAGAAGTTGTGACTGGCCCAAGGTCACCCAGTGAGATTCATGGCTGAGTGGAAATTTGAACCCTGGTCTCCCAGGTGTTCATCCAGCACTCTGACCACTACACCACACTGGCTTTTAGTGTAGAGAACAGGCCCCCTGCTACATCCTCCATATTCTATTACTTCAGGTCATAATACTTATGTTGCGAGTACGATACAGCTGTAAGCTGACGCACATCATGGCGAGCATCCATATATCCTAATGGAGTTTGGCTGTGCATCCCAGCGGGGAACATGATGCACCTTTTAGCCATTGGGCAGGACTGTGAGCATTACAAAGGCGGAGAATCTTCTGTCCCCTCTTCAATATTTCATTTCTGACTATCTCGCTACACACTTATGGAATTCCACTCAGCTGCTGCTCTGCACATAAAATTGAAGCGCACAGGCATACATGGGCAAGCTGGTGCGTGGAAGGTAATTCTCTGCCATTCGCAAGCCTCTGGGGGTGGGGAGAGAAGTGTTAAGGAAGTGTGCACATATTAGGAAAGATTCTCAAGGATTTGACCCATGGGAAAACGTTTACAGATGTAGGAAGCTGCTGCAACACTCAACAGTCTCCTGGGCAGCAATTTCCAAATCTGTAAACCACGGCAGAACAGTTCAGCATGTTCCAAGAGAAAATACCACAAATGCTGAAGTCTCCCATGTGGCCAAAATCCCCAACTTCAGAGGAGTGTGCCTGATGCATCTCTGGTTGATTTACTGCTCTGCCCTTGCCTCCTTCTAGTCAGCCTCTCCCTGTTGTGGATGTGCTTAATCTCTACATTAGTAGCAACTGGATCACTCTTAATGCAAACATAAGTAGGTAAGGAATAAGGTAAAGGGACCCCTGGCCATTAGGTCCAGTCATGACCGCCTCTGGGTTTGCGGCACTCATCTCGCTTTATTGGCCAAGGGAAGTGGCATGACTAAGCCACTTCTGGCGAACCAGAGCAGCTCACGGAAACGCTGTTTACCTTCCCGCTGGAGCGGTACCTATTTATCTATTTGCACTTTGACGTGCTCTCAAACTGCTAGGTTGGCAGGAGCAGGGACCGAGCAACGGGAGCTCACCCTGTCACGGGGATTCGAACCGCCGACCTTCTGATCAGCAAGTCCTAGGCTCTGTGGTTTAACCCACAGCGCCAGCCGCATCCCAGGTAAGGAATAGTTGAGGACAAATGGAGGTCGGTGGGGCAGTGCCTCGTTTGCCCTACTGGACCAGCCTCCTCTGGTGGGCCTAAGATGCGTGTTGGTTGAGAGAGTGGGCATGTCTATTAGTATTATCCTCTCTTTCACTCTGAGGAACCCTGGAGAAATCTCAGCACCCTTGCAGAACAATTCCCAGTTCTACTTTGGGAATTCTATGATAGATATGGAATGTGTTTCTAGTGTAGAATTGCCATGCGTCAAGATCTAAGTTTTGGTGTGCTGTGTGTACAAATGAATACTTTCCATGTCATTGCCCTCCCTCTTTGCCTCCCATGAACCCTCACCTTTCCCTTTCCCGATTAACTTACAATATACAGTGAGGAGCACACTTGCATTAGACATCCCCACCACGTTCTCGGCAATACACGTCAACAGAAACCCGTTGTCCTCACTCGTGACATTCACCAGGGTTAGATTGATGGAATGGACATTGGTCCAGTTGGCGTTTGTCTAAAAATAACCGAGAGAGGGGGGGAGGAATGTTTAAAAGCACACATACACACAAAATAACTGTTGAACCCTTGGCCAATTTGTGCCCCTGGATCAAGAGAAATCTACCATATAGATTACATGCATCGTACACATCCTTAACAAATTTGATGGGCATTGAAGGCCAACTAATATTAAACTGAGGATCCTCCATATATACAGAGAAGTTCTCTGGGCGATTAAAGCAGAAAAGCACCTGGATTTAGCATCCTACCTGATGAGTGTTGATCGAGCGTAGATTTACCACCATCCAGTCAACATCAGGAAGGGGTGAGCCAGAACCATTGCAGGTGATGACAGCATTTTCCCCCTCACACACAGTCAGATTCACATGGCTGACACTGATTTCGGGCAGATCTAAAGAAGTCAAACCAACACGAAAGCATCTTTGTCAAGATGGTGTTCAACTAAGACATGCCACTGAAAGCACCAGGGTTCAAACCTCCGGTTCCTAATCCAGGAAGGTAAGAAGCTGCCCTACACTGAGTCAAGCCATTGTCTACAATGAATGGAAGCAGCTTCCCAGGATTTCAGCCCCACCTGAAGATGCTTCAGATTGAACCTGGGACCTTCTGCATTCAAAGCGGACGCTCTAACCACTGAGCTATGACCCTTATTCAAACCTGGTTCACAGTGGCTTCAGATGTTGACAGTGCTAGAAGCAAATGTCTGGGGGGGAAATACATCTCATTGGCTCTGCCCTGTAGGTACCCGAACTCCTGAGTAGTTTGCCATCTAATAAATGCTTAGCATTCAATTGCAGCTAGCAATTCTCAAAACACACAAAGAATAGCTTACTGCATCCTCCTTTTTTATAGAACTGCATGCTATTGAGAGAGATCTTGCAGGAGCAGCAGGAGACTCCCTTGCTGGTCCTTAGAGTCAAGTCACAGGGTTGCCATATTTTGAAGAGCAAAAAAGAGGAAGCTATGACAGCCATTCAAAGCAAATGAACGCAATTTGTCTCAAATTTTACCCCTGGAAAATGAGGACGTCCTGGAAAAATAGGACACGTGTCAAACCTATGGGCATAGGAGAACAGGCACTTGTATATGACAGGGGAGGGCCGATGGGACAAGAATTGCATCAAATGCTTCAGAGAGGAGCAATGAGCGAGAAGGAAGACAGATTCTGCCTGGCATGCCTTACATAATATACCCAGGATTGATGGATTCATCCACAGAAGACATCCAGGTTGTTAGGTTAGCTCCATAAGGCACATAAACCTGGAATGTCAATGCATGTGCTCCAAGACACCTCAATAATCAGAGAGATCTAAGAATGGAAGATTTCCACATTGCTCCTCAAAACAAGGGATGTGAGGGGTACCGTAAAACAGGCATGTGAATAGAAGAGCAGGTGGAACTTCATGGAAGAAAGCCACCCAAGGCACCACCTGCCTAACTAACCAGATGGACCAAGCAGCATCAGATGATGGGGGAGCAGCCAGCAAAGACATCCCTCAATGCATCCTCAAGGAAGATGGAGAAGGCATGGGTGATGTGTTCCTATCCAAGGCCACCACAGAGGAAGTTGAACAACCCATGGATTGGAATGCCTTAGGTCTTTATAGATTGCTTTAAAAGTGGATTAGAGAAATTCATGGAGGACAAGGCTATCCATGGCTATGTACTGCCTCTGCCGTTGGAGGCATTATGTCAGGCATAGGTAAACTCGGCCCTCTACATGTTTTGGGACTACAAATCCCATGACCCCTAGCTAGCAGGATCAGTCAGTGGTCCGGGATAATGGGAATTGTAGTCCCAAAACATCTGGAGGGCCGAGTTTGCCTATGACAGCATTCTGTCCTGAATGCCTGTTGCTGGGAACTTCAGGTGAGCAGAGTGTTGCTGTGTTTATGTCCAACTTGCAAGTTTCCTATAGGCATCGACCACCGTGAGAAGATGCTGGAATAGATGGACCTTTTGACCCCATCCAGCAAGTCTCTTCTTATAGTGATGCTGAATTTGGAGCAGAGATGGGCATATCTAGCAATAGATACATTGGATAATTCCCACTGAAAGGGAAATCGCCAATTTTCGCTTATCTGTCCCATGTCACTCCCTCACCTCCACACTTCCCTATCCTCACCTTAAATGGGCATTCAGCATTCCACAGCCACTGAACATGCTCATCCCTTCTTGGAAGTGGCTTGTTTTGCATTTCTAGAACTTGGTTTTCTCCCCAAGCCTACATATATATCCTTCTTGTACTTGGATGGTACCATTTTGGCTCTATTAAGCAACCACACTCACAGCCCGGACATTGGAAATACCAGGGCTGATTAACTTGGCAAGCTCCGCCAGCTTCTTGGATCACAAATGCGAGGCTCGGTTGTAAAATTCTCTGAAAACCGCTTTCACATTGGACCACTGTCGTGAGACGGAAGAGTTCCATTTTGGAAGGGAAAGATATCAGCAGGGAGATCTCTCTCCAGTTGTGATGGGGAGTGGTGTGGGGGCAGGGAGGTCAGGGAAACTGTTCACCCCATAATCCCAGGAAATTAATGTACATAAATCCACTCCAGATCGTAGCCAGAGAGGTCTTCCCAGCCTGCTACTTTGCTCACGAAGGATTTCCTAATCCTCAAAGATTACTCCTCCAATTTGCTGAGGAATTTTCAGTTGTCTCCCAGATCCCTTTTGGCTCACCTTCATGCAGCTATCCCAGCCCACTTCCAACATTTAATAAAAAGGGGAAGCGGGCAGAAAAGTGTATGGTTTTCTTTAGCAAAGTTGGGAGATGTTTTAACATGTGCAATTCCTAGGAGTTCTATAATTGGGGGAGGGAGTAGAGGTAGGAAGAGAAAAACAGTGTGCTCTCTACCTACCCAATTATGTACACAAGTCCAGCTACAGGATTTGAGTGGTCCCTGTCAGGGATGGCAGAAATCGGTCAATTTCAGTTTCTCACTTCTCCAGTCTTAATTTCAATTCTCCACATATTCAGATCAGTTTGCAGATCTTTTTTTTTTTAAGTCCTCACAAAAATTTATCAGCATTTTAGTGCAAATTCCTTCTGCGTAAGCATATTTTGTATGCAATTTTGCATACAATATTCACAATTCTGCAAAGCAATTTTCCCTAACAGAAAACATTTCTGTATGTTGTTTTCCCAGATTTTTATGCTTTACTATATGCATGTGTGCACCATTCCTTGGTGGAGAGCTGCAGTGCGAAATCTGGAATTTCCAAAAATGGCTGCATTTCAGTTTGTGCATTGTTTGTGAATTAGGCAAGTTCATCTCTACATGTGACCTGAATTGAAATTCTCCCCCATTCCTAGTCCCTGGACAGGTGACTATCCCTTTAACTTGTGGCAGATACAAGGAAGCAACACGGAATACAGTGGTACCTTGGGTTAAGAACTTAATTCATTCTGGAGGTCCATTCTTAACCTGAAACTGTTCTTAACCTGAAGTACCACTTTAGCTAATGGGGCCTCCAGCTGCCACCGCGCCGCCAGAGCATGATTTCTGTTCTCATCCTGAAGCAAAGTTCTTAAGCAGAGGTACTATTTCTGGATTAGTGGAGTCTGTAACCTGAAACATCTGTAACCTGAGGTACCACTGTACTCTTATTCAGGCAAGAAACTGCATGCAAAATACAAGTGTGTCTGTGTGTTGTTTTCCCCCCGGACAGGTAGCTCCATCCCTAAGTTCTCACTCTTCCCCCAAGGACTTGGCTGTCCTCAGAAGAACCCACATTCCCTAGAGTTTTCTATGAGTCATTGTTTTGGGTGTGCTTCTATCCTAGGAGGTGCCCCGACCACAGCAGTGGCTCCTTCAGAGACACAACAGAGGCAGCTACAAATAAGCAAGCATCTAACCTTCAATCCCGCTTCTGCCATTGACTCGCTGGCAGAGAGGCAGTAGTAGAAGCTGTGAAGGAAAGTTGCAAAATTTCTTATATCGCTGATTTTAAAGAGGAGCGTGCAAAATGCTCTTGTCAGGTTTAGATACAGTACATTTGACCTCGGTGCAAACGAGTTGAACTGAAAAGCCCTAAAGGCCTTCTGAAGCAAGCCAGGCAGAAGATAGAGCTATTTATCAAGTTCTGCTATACATATTCCGTGGCGCCGGGCCATAACACACTGGGGAAGGGCCATAGCGCAGTGGCAGAGCATCTGATTTGCATGCAGAAGGCCCCAGGTTTGATCCCTGGCATTGCTGTGAGAGAACCCTGCCTGCAGGCCTGGGGAGCCAACTGCCAGTCAGTGCAGACAACACTGAGATAGATGGACCAATGCTCTCACTCAATACAAGGCAGCTTCCTATGTTTCTACACAAAACAAACTTGACACAGCTTCACCAAGCCAGCCCATTATCCAGGGGCTTCCTGGGAACTCCAGTTTTGATGCAAACCCAGGAAATCAGCAAAATCAGGTTCAACAAGCCAGGGACTGCTTACAGGTAGTGTATTGCTTCCATGCACCAACATTTCCAAGGTGAAAGGTAGGTTTTGGGCAAGCAAGCAACTCATTCCCCACCCAGAACCCCAAAATAACTCTTTTCTGCTACTATTGGCAGCAAGTGGCAGCAATTGTTCCCACCCCATGTCTGCTACTTTTGCACTATTTCTGGACATTGGGGCTTCATCTTCTTCCATGATGTCCCCAGTAAAGCAGGGAATGTACAACAGGAAGGATGACACCGCACAGCCAATTAGATTTGTCTGTATGGCAAAAACAGTCCCATGAGGACAGAGCCTGCTCAATGGCCACAGAATGCTGACTATTATGGGGAGGGCACAGGAAGAAAAGGGAGAAGATCCTGACAACAAAGGCGGTTTCCTACATTCTTCTGTTACTAAAACATTCTTGAGACTATTGCATGTAGGATTGCATGTAGATTGTGGAATACTCTCCCCAGAGAAGCTCATCATTATATATCTTTAGGCACCAGGCAAAAACTTTCCTCTATAGCTAGGCGTTTGGCTTTTAACTATCTGTGGCCTCTTAGAAGTGGGTGGGATGTTTTTAATGTATTTCCCTTTTCTTCTTGGCTTTAATGTCTCTATAATGCAGGTGTGGGAGAGGGTGGTCTGTCTTTTTGGTTGATTGCAAGTGACTTTGGGTTGCCCTGAGCAAGATAAAGCAACAAACAAATTTAATAAATAAATAAAGTGTTTGTTTATTTTGCATTGAGAATTGTAATGCGTTCAGGCACGCAATCAGGTAATAGACTCGTACAGCTGGAAGGATCATCTAGCCCATCTCCTTGCAATGCAAGACTGCTCCCCCCCCCCCGTGTTTTATTATTAATTCGTGCACCTGCTGCGTCCATAGCCTAGAGGGAAAGGGAAGATAAGAAGAAAACAAAGGAACTGCAAGCAGTGGCAAAATAAGCTTGCTTACTGTCCAGCTCTGCATGAAACTTTGGGGACATATGAGAAGGGCCTGCCGGAACAAGCCAGTATCCCAACCAGTCCAGCATCCTGTTCACACAGTGGCCAATCAGATGCCTGTGGGAAGCCTGGAGGTAGGACCTGGGCGAAATGGCACTCTCCCTTTCCTGATGTTTCCAGCAACTGTCATTCAAAGCACATTGCCACTGACAGTGGAGGTAGAACACAGCCAGCATGACTAGTAGCCACTGTTATCAGGGCTAGAAAAATGCAATCTGTGCTGTTGATAGAAGTAGTGTGACTCATGCAACACATTGGCAATTAATATACACAGAACAATAATTATACATACTTTTTCAACCTTCTGAGAAAAATACAGGACGAAACAGGTGCAAAACGCCGGCACCCTGTTGTCTACAATTTCATTGTCTAGAACTTTATTA
Source organism: Podarcis muralis (assembly GCF_964188315.1). Classification (NCBI taxonomy): domain Eukaryota; kingdom Metazoa; phylum Chordata; class Lepidosauria; order Squamata; family Lacertidae; genus Podarcis; species Podarcis muralis. Next base: position 21,070,675 of record NC_135668.1, on the reverse strand, counting down.
ACATCTATTTACAATTCTACTAGCATCTCTCGGTATTGTGAATATCACCGAACTCACCCTTTGTTGGTATCTTCATGAACTTATCTAAAAGACTGAGTTAAGCATTTGAAAAATCTATTGAAACCAGACATTATAACAGTTACAGATAGGTAGCCGTGTTGGTCTGCCATAGTCAAAACAAAAAAAATTCCTTCCAGTAGCACCTTAAAGACCAACTAAGTTAGTTCTTGGTATGAGCTTTCGTGTGCATGCACACTTCTTCAGATACAGTATCTGAAGAAGTATCTGTATCTGAAGAAGTGTGCATGCACACGAAAGCTCATACCAAGAACTAACTTAGTTGGTCTTTAAGGTGCTACTGGAAGGAAATTTTTTTGTTTAGACATTATAAGTTCATTTTAGGCGGGGTAGTTCACAAGTCTTTGTGGCTTTGTTTAATGGTTTGTATTTTTCTCAGAAGGTTGATAAAGTATGTATAATTATTGTTCTGTGTACATTAATCGCCAACGTGTTGCAGGAGTCACACTACTGATATCAGGGCAGCAACTACCACAAAACATCCTTAATTTGTAAACAAGACCAGGGTGTTCAGAATTTCAAAGTCTGGAGAGAAAAGTGCATGGGGAACATTTCCAAATCATTCCCCATGCCTGTGATTCTCTAAATGACCTTAGACTACAACTCCCATCACTCCTGGCTGCTGGCCATGCTGCCTGGGGCTGATGGAAGACCACATATTTCCCCTCCTTGACCAATGGATTGCAGTGTTTTGTTGCCCAAGGGACTCCCACCCAGGAGGCACACAAAGAGAGTAGGTAGAGGAGCATCGTTGCTGATAAGTCCATCTCTTTATATCTCCTCCAAACAAAGCAGCAGCAAACCCACAAAGAATTGTGGGAAGCACTGAACGGGGTTGAGAAGCTACAGCTGTTCGCAGCTCAAGAGACTCCACCGGGAAACAAAGGTAATAAGTTTAAGGGGAAACCTGATGATCACTGTGATAAGGGGGAAACAAAAAACGGCCTCTCAAAACTTGAAGGGTTATGTAAACAAGAGAAGGCAACAGCTTGTGTGTGTGTGTGTGTGTGTGTGTGTGTGTGTGTTGAGGTGGACAGTATACATCTGTGGTGCTGGAGGAATTCAGACTTTGTGCATTCCAATAGAAACTGACTGGAACATAAGAACAGCCTGCTGCATCAGACTAAAGTCTCATCCTGTCCTCACAGTGCCAATCAAATGCCTGCGGGGAACTCTGCAAGCAGGACCCAATCAGAAAAGCACTCTCCTTTCTACAACACTTCCCAGACCAGCTTTCCCCAACCTGGTGCCCTCTAGGTGTTTTGGACTACAATGCCCATCAGCACACCTGCATTGTCTACTCCACCACAGCTTTGTGATGGGTAGGAATCAATGGAAAAACATCTGGAGGGCACCAAGTTGGGGAAGCCTGTCCTAGACTGATGTGCAGACTGGAAATTAAACTTTCAGTCCACTTTTGCCCTTCTCAAGTGTTTAAACACCCTTTCTTGGCTCAGTAACAAGGAATCAACATTACGCTTTAACAATTCTGAGCTAATACATTGAGAAATGGGAGAAAATCTGAATTAAATTCACATTCACATTTTTTAGTGGCTCTTCCCAAATTTAATGCAGATTTATGGTGAGCCCGGGAGAAAGTAATATAAATCAGAAATAAACTTTTCTGTCCAGCCCTATAAATTGGCTTCATGCAAAGAAAAAGGGTTTTTTTCCAGATTATAATCTACAGTGGTACCTTGGGTTAAGTACTTAATTCATTCCAGAGGTCTGTTCTTAACCTGAAACTGTTCTTAACCTGAAGCACCACTTTAGCTAATGGGGCCTCCTGCTGCCGCCCCATCGCTGGAGCACGATTTCTGTTCTCATCCTGAAGCAAAGTTCTTAACCCGAGGTACTATTTCTAGGTTAGATGAGTCTGTAACCTGAAGCGTATGTAACTTGAAGCGTATGTAACCCGAGGTACCACTGTATTTGGATCGGGACCTGTCTTTTATGCTTTTGCAAATCTCCATGCATGTTGAACCATAGCAATGCGTAACAACAATCGCCGCCCCCAGTGGAACCTACAACAAATTGTTACAGGGTGGGATGCAACTGATCAGGTTTCCATTGACTTCATACCATCACTGCCATTTCCCATCCACCTCCTCCACCATCCAATTGCCAGCCAGCAGTCCTAGCTGACTGAATACATTCAGTCCTCACTGAGTTGATTTAGGCCTTCTCCATGGATTCCCCTGCTAAAGATTTTTCTTTCTTTCTTTCTGTACTTTTGCAAAAAGATGGGATTCCCCCAAGTCTGCTGGTGCCTCGCTTTTGTGCATGGATGTTCCTGGTGCTGTTTTCACACACAAAAAACCAAGAATGGCACCCAGAGATTGGACCACAAAAATAGAAGGAATAATCATAATCTAGCACAGATGCCTAATTAAGTGGGTGGCGTTTGGGATGTTGTTTTTTTCTTTCCTTACCACACTGATTGACATTCATCTTGTGCACGGCTATGTTTTTGTTTTCTGTATTCATGCAGTTCAAGTTCTGGTTCTGCAAATTGGCTTCGCCTTTCTCCTGCCACAGCTGGATCCAGCGGATGTCACAGCTGCAGTTGAACATGTTTCGCTCTAACCTCCTACACAGAAAGAGAAGGGGAGACTGTGAGAGAGAAAAGGTGGAGAGGAGGTAAAGGTTACATGGAATCATGGCAGCGGAGCTGGCCTCAGAAGGTCGGCCTGGGTTAGAGACTGCTGGGAAGCTGGGAACCAAACAGCCAGGAGACAAAAGAGAAGAAAGGAAGGTGGCTAGGTGCAGGAAAATTAGCGGAATTTATTGATGTCCTTAAAATATTGATACAGGGCCAGCTTCAGCTTCAAGGGGCTCCTGGACAAAGGGTGCATTTGTGGGGATTATTGCATTCATTTTCCTGATTATAATGCTAGCACTTCTAGCACATTTTCTAATGTTCCTTTCATACTGCAGTGTCTGTTGTGTTATGGAACTGTGGCCTTTTTTTAGCAATATACAGCCGTGCCATGGAAATGACGTTCACGCTAGTAGGCACGGTTTGACACCACAATGAACATCATTGCTACTTCCCCGCCCTTTCCAGAGCTGCGTGATTCTGCTTCCGCATGATTACACCCATAAAAATGACAGGAAAGAACTAGCTGTATGTTGGTGTCACTGCCCCAAATGTCATCACTGTCCTCCCATGATTTTCCAGGTTAAGGGGGCCACTAATAATAATAATAATAATAATAATAATAATAATAATAATAATAATGTATTTATTTATACCCCGCCCATCTGGCTGAGCTTCCCCAGCCACTCTGGGCGGCTTCCAAAAAAATATTAAAATACTGTAATACATCAAACATTAAAAGCTTCCCTAAACAGGGCTGCCTTCAGATGTCTTCTAAAAGTCTGATAGTTGTTGTTCTCTTTGACATCTGGTGGGAGGGCGTTCCACAGGGCAGGTGTCACTACCGAGAAGGCCCTCTGCCTGGTTCCCTGTAACTTGGCTTCTCACAGTGAGGAAACCGCCAGAAGGCCCTCGGTGCTGGACCTCAGTGTCCAGGTAGAACGATGGGGGTGGAGACGCTCCTTCAGATATACTGGACCGAGGCTGTTTTAAAATAGTCTTTTTAAAAAAATAATCAAATAACATGGAAATGAGTGCTAAACATGTGCTTTATTTTGCTAGTTATCTGGAAATGGCTTTTATGTCATGGGAAAAGCTGATATGGAAATTAACAGGAAAACAAGGAAATGGAATAACTGCCATGTGAATGCAGCCCAAGTATCCTCTGGTGGTACCCTAGCCACATACGATGGCCAATTAGGGCACCAGTTGTATAATTATGCAGACCTCTTGCAGGCAGTGCAGGGAGTCCAGACTAGATGACTGTCAGTTTCCCTTCCAACTCTACAATTCTATAATTCTAAGTAAAATATCATTTGCAGTATACCTGAAGGAGCGTCTCCACCCCCATCGTTCAGCCCGGACACTGAGGTCCAGCTCTGAGGGCCTTCTGGCGGTTCCCTCATTGCGAGAAGCCAAGTTACAGGGAACCAAGTAGAGGGCCTTCTCGGTAGTGGCGCCCGCCCTGTGGAACGCCCTCCCACCAGATGTCAAGGAAATAAACAACTATTTGATGTTTAGAAGACATCTGAAGGCAGCCCTGGTTTAGGGAAGTTTTTAATGACTGATGTTTTAATGTATTTTTAATCTTTTGTTGGAAGCCGCCTAGAGTGGCTGGGGAAACCCAGCCAGATGGGCGGGGTATAAATAATATATTATTATTATTGTTGTTGTCGTTTTTGTTGTTGTTGTTTTTGTTGTTGACCAAATAAAACAGAAATCACCTCTCATACGAGAACCAAAATAACTTCCAATGCCAAAGTGAGAAAGAAACTAGCAAAGGGCATCCTTAAGTCACTGCTCCACAGGTTAATCAACAAAAATTTAGTTGACTCACCTACTGGTTTAAGCAAGTCAAAGTTTGCAACCCTTCCTGGCTGCATTACGGGGATAACAGAGGGGAAGGAGGAATCAGGGTTCCCAACGTCATGTTAAATTTAGATGTCATTGCCTTTCTTCAAAGATGTGCACCTTCCTTCCACTACTCACCTGTATAAAGTTTCCATTTTATCTGTCCTCTCCCCTCCATGCCCATAAAGTCAAGGCTCAATCCATAAGACTCTGCCTTAGCACATTGACTCAGAGCTCCTGCTGCTCAGGGACCTGAGGCAACATGCATTTTAATTGAACATAGAAGCTAGCTTTTGTAGACTTAGACCCCCATTGACCCAGCTGTGCAGCGCAGATGGGGAATCTGCTTTTTAATGTACTCCACTTAAAATACTTACATGTATTTTATGTACTGAAATTATATTATTATTATTGATTTCTTTTCCCTGTCTCTCTCTGCACTATAAGCTCCCCAACCACTATTCCAATGCTCTGCAAGCTCCCCTACAAAACCATGAGACTGAAAGAACCCTCAAGGGAATGTTACGGAATGCTTAGACCACTGAGAGAAGTGATGATAAGAAATAGGGCAGAATTTAAGAGGGCGTCGAGATGGTGACTTAGGCCACATTTGCACCACCACTTTCAACACTCATGGCTTCTCCCAAAGAATTCTGGGAGCTGTAGTTTGTTAAAGGTACTGGGAGTTGTTAGGAGACCCCAGTTCCCCTTGCAGATCTACAATTCCCAGAGTTCCCTGGGGAGAAGGATTGACTGTTATCATACCCTCTGACATTTCTCCAATGAAAACAGGGATGTCATCATCATCATCATCATCATCATCATTATTATTTGTCAGGGGTTCAGGGACAGAGGCACAGGTGAGGGAGGAGACGGAGAGCACGGGGGAAGAATCCCAGGACAGCGAGGAAGAGGATGACAATGACTTGAGGGATTCCATGAGTCTTTCAAGTGAATCGGAGGATTCCCAGAAGGGGGCGTCTGTGGTAAGGCCAAGGGGAGTCACAGGGGGGACTCGTCAGGAGCAGGGGATCAGCAGGGGAACCCAAAGTGGGAGCTGGGGGTCGGGACCGGCTTCTCCGCCAGAGCGCAGTGAAGGGGGTGGAGATTCCAGTGTGACAGGGGAAGCAGATCCGAAAGGAGAGAGGGAGGGGAGATCGGAGCAAGACATCCTCCCGGAAAGGGAGGGGAGTAGTGCAGGGAGTAGTGTAACTGTCAAGAGGAAGGTTAGAGGTTGCGAACGCGCGCCAAGTTCAAATGTGGAGGCGCGCGGAAGAACAGGGAGCCCGGAGGAGGAGCCAGGTCCCAAAGCACGCAGGAGGGGGGAAGAGCTGTCTGGGGATTCAGCGTCAGGGGAATCCAGGAGGGGCGAAACCCCAGGGGGCAGGAAGACCCTGCGGAAAAGGAAAGAAAGGAAGAGGTGGAGCAGCACAGCCCTCTTAAACTGGTGCAGAGGAGGGACTGACTCAGAGGGGACTTCAGCGGTCTAAGCGTAACAGACGTGGGGCTGCGCGCCTCGGCTGTGGAGCGTACAATACACTGCAATAAACATCTTTGTATATAAACTGGACTTGGCGTTGGTCTCTTGTGAGCTGGGACCTGAGGCAGCCCTGACATTATTATTTACTATTTATACCCCCACTCATCTGACTGGTTGCTTCAGCCACTCTGGGAAGCTTCCAACATATATAAAAACATAATAAAACGTTAAACATTTAAAACAACAACTTCCTTATACAGGCTGCCTTCAGATGACTCGGGAGGGTTGCATAATTCCATACCCTCCAACATTTTCCCCATGAAAATAGGAATGTCCTACCATACCCTCCATGGGACGCGGGTGGCACTGTGGCCTAAACCACTGAGCCTCTTAGGCTTGCTCATCAGAAAGTCGGCAGTTTGAATCCCTGCGACGGGGTGAGCTCCTGTTGCTCGGTCCCAGCTCCTGCCAACCTATCAGTTTGAAAGCACGTCAAAGTGCAAGTAGATAAATAGGTACCACTCCAGAGGGAAGGTAAACAGCGTTTCCGTGCGCTGCTCTGGTTTCGCCAGAAGCAACTTAGTCATGCTGGCCTGTAAAGCGAGATGAGCACTGCAATCCAAGAGTCATCTACGACTGGACTTAACTGTCAGGGGTCCTTTACCCTTACCTTTTTACCATACCCTCCAACATTTCTCCAATGGAAATTGGGATGCCCTAAGGAAAAGTGGGACATTTCAGGATCAAATCAGAAACCAGGATGGCTTCTGTAAAATCTGGGACTGTCCCTGGAAAATGGGGACACTTGGAGGGCCTGTGTTAAACCACTCTGGGACAGAGAAGGAATCCAAACCGGTGTCAAAGCATTCCCTGAAATTTGTCCGCCAAGGAGAGCTGCCATTGCAGCACTTCAGGGGGCAGAACTGTAAGTAATAAAAATGCAGGCTTCCCAGATCATTCTTAATGCATGACTCTCCCCCATGAATAATATAAGAGCGGTGTGCCTCGGGGTGGACTTTTCCAATGGCCTGCCCCAGCCGTGTCGGTGATGTAATGTGTCCTAATCGCAGTACCCAGGGGAGCTTTTGTGCAAATTAACTCCCAGCATTTTACTGGGCATGCCACATGCCACCAGCACACAGGCGCTCTGCCACTTAAGGGACTTGGCTGGGGTTAGCTTTCTTTTGAAAGAAAATACAGTGGCTGGCTTCCCTGCACTTGCAGTGCTGTCTACAACATTCATAGCATGCCAGACGGGCTCGATTCTCCTAGCTGTGGTTATCACCCACACCACTTCATAGAACTCATAGAGTTGGAAAGGACCCTGAGGATCATCTAAGTCCAACCCCTATAATGCAGGCATATGCAGCTGTCCCATATGGGGATTGAACCTGCAACCTTGACATTATCAACACTGTGCTCTAACCAACTGAGCTATCCAGACAGGGGTGGTTGCATATTGCCTGGAGGACCCCTTCAAGCTGTGAGTCCTAGCTGAGTATTACATCTTCTGCTTTGCACACAACAGGTCCTAGGCTGAATCCCCAGCATCTCCAGTTAAGAGCTGGAGATGCTCCATGTGTGAAACCTTGGGGAACTGCTGCCAGTCTGTCTAGAGAATACTGAGCCAGAGGGGCAAATGGTTCTGACTCAGAATAAGGCACCTTCCTATGTTCCTCTCAAGCAGGATTGCCAGATGGCAACTTCTGTGTCCCTGCGCCCCCATACTCTCTCCGGAGAATATCATGTGTGCATGATCAATGACACCTCTCACATATAACAGATCTCAGTATGACAGCAAAGCATCTAAGCAATTCAGCAGAGCTTCTGGAAGTTGGCTCTTCATCACTTCCAAAGAATCTCCTCCACAAAAGGTTTGCTTTCCTTTGGGCAGCACTCCTTGAGCAAACACCAGAAGGCAGCAACTCCTTGCTAAAAATGTCTCAGAGCCAGGAGGTTGGGGCACAGCTGATCAAGCATCTCAACTTTAGTCAGGTCAGTCATCTCCCATCCCACAACAATGTAAGGCAGCATGAAAAAGGAGTGGGTGATAATGCACTGAAAATGGACACAGTTCCTTCCAGATGCAGCTGCATTCTAGACACACATCTGTCAGTCACAATGCCAGACACTTCTGTAGCTAGAAAGAAACATACAGGCACACAATTGGGAAAGTCTGGTCTGCATTCAAGCAAGAGCTGGAGAGGAAACCCTCCATAGGTCCCATTGCAATAGGAAAAGTAGCAAGGGAAAAGAGTTTGAAGAAGAGAAGAGTTTGGATTTGATATCCCGCTTTATCACTACTCAAAGCGGCTAACATTCTCCTTTCCCTTCCTCCCCCACAACAAACACTCTGTGAGGTGAGTGGGGCTGAGAGACTTCAAAGAAGTGTGACTAGTCCAAGGTCACCCAGCAGCTGCATTTGGAGGAGCGGAGATGCAAACCCAGTTCACCAGATTACGAGTCTACCGCTCTTAACCACAACACCACACTGGCTTTCTTGATTATCAGTTATGGGCCCTTGTGACATCGGGTTGCATCCAGTGCTAGTTTTAATCAGAGTGGACCCATTGAAGTTAATGAACATGACTACCTGAAATTAATGTCTTTTCAAGCCAGGGGTTTATTTTCCCCCACAAGTACACATGTTGAGGAAGGCAATATGCCTGCTTAGGGTACGCACCTCACAGCAAGCTAAAAATATAATTCTTCCAACATATATTTTCCTTCCGTGCAAAAATGTTGTGTGTGAGCAGGTATATTGTGCTTTAAACATAAATTTACAAAATCTTCAAGAACCAAAGTGTCGTTACTTTTGATTTTGGTGACTATGGCAGACATTCAAGCAAGTTACCACACCAACATCTAAGTTGAAAGTAGCCCAAAAACGTAATAGGTTGGGGCCAGTGAATTGTCAATGGTTGGAACTGTCAAACCCTCCCTGTTCCTTTAGCATCCTCTAGAGGGCGCTGTGGCGCTTGGGCATCCCTTAAGTCAGGCATGGCCAAACTCGGCCCTCCAGATGTTTTGGGACTACAACTCCCATTCATCCCTAGCTAACAGGACCAGTGGTCTGGGATGATGGGAACTGTAGACCCAAAACATCTGGAGGGCCAAGTTTGGCCATGCCTGCCTTAAGTTAATAATGGCAATGGGATGGTTCCAAGTAGGGCCAGCATTGGTAGGAAATAGACTTCTCTGCAGTTTCCCCCCTTGCCTTGTTGGAAAAGCTGCTTTTCCAATGAGCTTTGCAAAGCAGGGTGCAAAGCAATAACATTTTACATTTCTCCCTGATGACCAGTGTTGACTTTTCAGCACGTCTGTCTGCCCCCAGTGGTAGGCTCAGCAAGGAGCATCACAAAGGAGGAGCAGACAAGATGAAAATGCCACAGGCCAGCTGCAAGAGAATGAAAGGAGAGAGGAAAATCTATAGCCCACCTAGGGATGCTTGAGAAATCTGACGTTTGCACATTCCCATGTGAACCAATCTAACCCTAACCTCTCTGACTAATGCATGGATCAGAAAATAGCAACCCACACTGGATTTTGTACTTCTTCAAATGTTGAAAACACAATTCTTGGCAGCTTAAATGGGCCACCTCCAGCAATTTCTGTCTGCTACTGCGAGAGCCCCTGCATTAGTGGATGGCAGAGTTTAAAGGCTGCACCACAAAGGAATCCAATGTAACTAATGGATGCTTGTTGTGCAACCGCTGATTCTTGTTGTGCAATCCATTACACAACAATGGTTGGTAATGTGCAGTCGTACCTTGGTTTTTGAATTTAATCTGTTCTGGGAGTCTGTTCAACTCCCGGTACAGCTCCAAAACCAAGGCGAGGCTTCCAACTAGCAGCGGGAGCATCCTGAAGCCAATCGGAAGCCGTGGAAGCCATGCCAGACATTTGGCTTCTGAAAATCGTTCAAAAAACGGAACAATCACTTCTGGTTTTCAATCTTTTGGGAGCCGAAACGTTCAAGTTCAAAGGCATTCAGCTTCCGAAGTTCCACTGTACTTGTGTTTTCCCTTCTGCAGCAAACTTCCACAAGCACAACAAGTAACTGACTTTAACCTAATAGTAATTATTATTATTATTATTATTATTATTATTATTATTATTATTATTTTATTCTTTGTATCCCACCCACCTGACTGGGTTGCCCAAGCCATTATGGGTAGCTTCCAACATATATAAAACATTACACATTAAAAAGCTTCCCTATACAAGGCTGCCTTCAGATGTCTTCTAAAGGTTAAACTTAGCACCACAATGAATCAACCCAATATATCCAAATACTTTTTTTTAAATGTATTTTTTAAAGTGTATTTTGAGGATAGGTACATTTTGAAATGTGGATGAATTTAGAAATATATAAATACATGCTTAAATGTGATTTTTCATGTGGGGTTTGTTTGGTTTTTGAAGCAAATTTAATTTAAACAAAGTTTCATGGACCAGTAATAGACTGATTTGCTCATCCCTCGGCTCACAGCATTGATGTCAGACCGACCCAAGCCATGTGGAGTTATCTACAACAAAGTTACATCTTAGAAAGGATTTCCAAGTTGGAGGAGGTAATTTTCTTCTATTCTTAGCACCCTTGTAAAGTTAATTTCCCTCCGTTCCAGCCATCTGTTTAAGAGCCATTGCAGAGCTATAGCCAGATGAGCTGGAAGTTTCCTCCTCTAGAGACTTATTTAGCAATACTTATTCCTGGAAAGGGCAAGTGCATTCAGACGGCATTTTTTAATTTGTACGCTCAGGTTGAAAGTGTTGCCAGCCTAATGTCTTGTTCCTACAAGATTCCCCATAGGTATGCCGGGTGGAAGGGAAAAGAGAAAGGCATGCCTCTGAATTTGCCTCTGATCATGCCTCTGAATAACACTTGATGGAGAACATAAGTGGAAAGACTGCTGTTGCGCTCATGTCCTGCTTGCGGGCTCCCCGTAGGAATCTGTGAGAACAAAATACGGGACTAAATAGAGCTTTGGTCTGATCCTGCAAGGAACTTCTTGTACTGTTAAAGGGTTAAAGCTCCCCCAAGACCCACACCAGGCTCCTGAACCTTAAAAGGGGGACCTATACTGATAATTTGGGGAGAAAAGGCTTGCACACAAGGGCAAACTACGTGATAAGCATCAAATGTAGCTTGGTCCTGATACAGAGTCAGATGTTTGGTCAATCTAGTCCAGTCTTGTCCACATTAAGGATCAACAGCACTCCATGGTCTCTCTTTATTGCAGTTCAGCTATCTCGGATCATTTCAATGGAGAATTAAATCTCAGATGCTATGACTATAAAGAAGTGTGCTCTACCAGGAGATAGGGGCTCTCACCAGGGATGGGCTAATACACCGTTCATGGTTTCTCTGAGTTTTTGCCTTTCCCCAATCTTAAATTCAGTTCTCCAACATCAGATTGCAATTTTTAAAAAGCTGCTCATGAAAATTTGTCATCAGCTTAATGTGATTTTTTCCCTAATATATTATATGCAATTTCTCCTAGTATACACATTTTTCTGAAACACATTTCTCTAATATAATGCATTTTGTATGCTATATTTCTATAACAATTTAATACATGCATTTTAGCACAGATTACTTGGGTGGAAAACTGCAATGCAAAATTCAGAGAAGTGCAAATTTCAAAGGACAGCTGAGTTTCAGTTCATGCATTGTTTAGGAAACTACAAATTATGTAAATTCACCTTGGAACATGAACTGAATTGAATCGAGCTATTATCTGAAGCCAGGCCATGACAACGTTTGAGTTGCCATTAGCACAGAGAATCAATTCCAAATTCAGCATTTTAGCCAGACGTCTCCCTCAAGCATGGGCTTTGCTTTATTTCTGCAATATTACTATCAGTCTTTTTCTTCATGTAATGACTTGACGGTAGGGGGGAGCAACTATGCTGCGTTTACACTGGTGATAACACACTGAGTCCCACTTGAGGGACTGGTCTTTATTCTTCCATAAGTCACTTCTCACTTACAGCTCTATTGATCACAGGTGAGGATGAATGAGATATTCCCATGATCCTCTGGGATGAATCCTACATAACGTATATGCTTTTATTTCTGACACAGAACTATTTCTAAAACTCAACAAAACAGGTCACCAGGGCACCACTCCATTGATTTCATGTCCACTTATTCTTCTCATATGGCGCTGAATGCTTTATTTATAATTCAGGAAGCTGCAGACCTGCTAGGCCCCAAGGGAGATGCTAGCCTATCTCACATGCAGTAGTCGGAAAAGTGCTTCAGTTGTTGCAGAGAAGGGAGGTCAAAAAGCCATTGCTTCTTCTGGTCTGCCTAAAAACTACAGCTAAGATGTGCCAAAGAACATAAGGAGAGTCTTCTGGATCAAGCCAATGCCCCATCTAGTCCAGCATCCTGTTCTCATAGTGGCCAATGAGATGCCTACGGGAAGCCTGAAATTAGGTCCTGAGCTTCACAGCATTCTCCCCAGTTGCGATTCCCAGCAACTGCCATTCAGAGGCATCTTGTTTTTGACAGAGGTGGTGGCTAGTAGGCATGGATAGCAGTATCTTCCATGAATTTGTGTAACCTCCTTTTAAAATTGTCCAACATGCCGGTCATGACAACATCTCGTGAGAGCAAATTCCATAGTTTCTCTATGTGCTGTGTGAAAATGTATTTTCTTTTGTTTGTTCAGAACCACCTGCCATTCATCTTCATTGGATAGTGCCTGATTCTAGTATTATGAGAGAAGGAGAAAAACGTTTCTCCCTGTCCACAGTCTCCATACGATGTATACTTTTGTATACCTTCACCATATCCTCCCTTAACTTATAGGTCTCCCTGACCCAAGCTCTACAGCTCCAAACATTGTAACCTTTTCTCATGGGGGATTTGCTCCAGCCCCTGTGCAGCAATGCAAACTTCTCTTCCTCCCTTGCCCAGGACCAGCCCAAGACATTTTGGCACCAGAAAATGGCATTCCCTCCCTCTTCCAGCCAGGGAAAAAGGGGCGAGTGAAGATCTACATGAGGAACAAGGCGGAGAATGAAGATTGATGTTGGGATCTGCTGCCCCTGTGGATCCTGCCACCTGAAATGGTCACCTTACCTTGCCTCCTGGGTGGTCCAGCCCTGTGATTCCCCTGCCCCCTTTTGTGAGACCAGGCAGGTTTCACAACACATCCCAGAAGAGGTAAGGTAAAAGGTAAAAATAAAAGACCCCTGGATGTTAAGTCCAGTTGAATTTGTCTATGGGGTGTGGAGCTCATCTCACTTTTCAGGCCAAGGGAGCCAGGGTTTGTCCACAAATAGCTTTCTGGGTCATGTGGCCAGCATGGCTAAACTGCTTCTGGTGCAATGGGACACCATGACAAGTGCCAGAGTGCACGGAAACACCTTCCCGCCTTTACCTTCCCACCACAGCAGTACCTATTTATCTACTTGTACTGGTGTGCTTTCAAACTGCTAGGTTGGCAAAAGCTGGGACAGAGCTATGGGAACTCCACCCTGTTGTGGGGATTTGAAACTCCAACCTTCCAATCGGCAAGCCCAAGAGGCTTGGTGGTTTAGACCATAGCACCACCTGTGTCCCAATATTTTTTACCTCCAGAAGAGAAGGAGGGTTAACAGAGGATTGCCATTTTCCTGCATCAGCCATGTCTTTATCGTTGCTATGCATTTCTGCTTCAAAGTGGCCCTTAACTACACCTTCCTTCAATCTTTCCATCCTGTTTGAATCCTTAAAAGGTCTCCTAACTGCCTCTTCCTCTCCCATTTGCATCCTGAAAAGGACCTTTAACTCACACTTCCTTTGGCCTTCCCCCTCCCTTTTGCCTTTGCAGAAAACACATCCCAAGTAAAAACTTACAGCTCGGTAAGTCTCAATGTCTTGAAGAGTAGCCACGACAGCGTAGTCAGCCGGTTACCAGAGAGGTTTCTGAGAGGGGGAGAAAAAAAGAGAGAGGAAGAATTTACTGTGAATAATTATCTCTGCATTGCAACTTCTGCAACTGAGCTCAGCTCATAATTACCCTGTAGAAGTAGAGATATTACAAGTTGGGGGGGGGGGGATTCACACCAGAAAAAGAGAAATTAAGGTAGTCTTTCCCCGCGACAACCAAAATTAGAAAGATAAAATGAAAAATCAATATATTGTAAAATGTGCTCGCTCAGCATGAATAAATGATTCTAATTAAACAAGGAAAAATCTATTGCCAATATTTCCAAGGATCTATTGGTACTCTAATATTAATGTCAAAGTAGGCACAATGCCTAAACAGGTGTTTTATCAGTGTGTTAAGTATTCCATACAATGTCGTTGTTGTTGTTTTAAAAACGTTAAATGCCCAGGCAATCCAAATTCTGTGACATTAATTCTGAAAGCTGTAGAAATTATGCAATTTGCATTATAGCTCTTATTTTCCACTATTCGCTCCACCACTTTTACTATTCTGCAAAATTTAATTCACTGAGAGGCTTAGGTAAAGGTAAAGGTACCCCTGCCCGTACGGGCCAGTCTTGACAGACTCTAGGGTTGTGCGCCCATCTCACTTAAGAGGCCGGGAGCCAGCGCTGTCTGGAGACACTTTCCGGGTCACGTGGCCAGCGTGACATCGCTGCTCTGGCGAGCCAGAGCTGCACACGGAAACGCCATTTACCTTCCCGCTAGAAAGCGGTCCCTATTTATCTACCTGCACCCGGGGGTGCTTTCGAACTGCTAGGTGGGCAGGCGCTGGGACCGAGCAACGGGAGCGCACCCCGCCGCGGGGATTCGAACCGCCGACCTTTCGATCGGCAAGCCCTAGGCGTTGAGGCTTTTACCCACAGCGCCACCCGCGTCCCTCACTGAGAGGCTTAACTGCACCTAATTCAGTGTTGGGCTAGGACTTACAGTTGAACTTTGGCAAATTTCTCTCTCTCTCTCTTTCAGATTCTCCCTCTTCAATATGGAGATAATAATTCTGGGTTGTTTCTAATGCTCGTCCTATCCAGAGTAGACCCACTGAAGTTAATAAACATGCCCACCTTAGGTCCATTGCTTTCCATAGGTCTACCCTGACTAGGACATACTTGGAGACAACCCAATGACTTTGCCTTACGGAGCCATTGGAACAAGATAATGTATGTGACACAATTATAACTCTAAACAGGAGTGTTAAGATCTGCAGAAGGAGTTGTCTTGGTCTTTCCACCAACCTCAGAAGTGCCGGGAAGGGCAACCCAGGAGAGAGCTTCCTCTGTGGCAGCCCCTAAACTGTGGAACTCATTCCCACTAGGATCTTTTGTTACATAATTTCTGCTGGCTTTTGACAGTTAAGGTACTTTGTTTTGTGGGACCCACCTCTTTTGCTCAATTTACACTGTTCTGGAATGCTTCTGCTTGTTTTTATTTATTAAATTTGTAGATTGGAAAGAGTTTTGCTTTTATAGCTACATCGTTGTAACCCTCTCTGGGACTTCATGGAGAAGGGCAGGTAAGAAAACTTATAAATGAAACCCCAGCCCATTTTTCACAGATCTGCAGTTTACACTTAAAGCAGTGTTGCAACAGTCCTGGCATCTCCTCTTCCCAAAGGATTCTGGGAGCTGTAGTTTGTGAAGGGTAGTGAGAGTTGTTAGGGGAGCCCTATTCCCCTCACAGGGCTATAATTCTCAAGAGTGGTTTAACAACCCAATCCCTCTTCCCAGGGAACTCTTTGAATTCTTCCTTTGCGAGGGGAACATCTCTCAGAACCCTTTACAAACTACAGTTCCCAGAATTCTTTGGGGAAAACCATGGAGGTTCAAAATGGTATGGAACTGCTTTAAAGTATGGTGGTATTGCATTCTCCCTCTTGGCAACTTATCATATCATAAAGGTAAAGGCAAAGGGACCCCTGACCATTAGGTCCAGTCATGACTGACTCTGGGGTTGCATGCTCATCTCGCTTTATTGGCCAAGGGACCCGGCGTACAGCTTCCGGGTCATGTGGCCAGCATGACTAAGCCGCTTCTGGCGAACCAGAGCAGCGCACGGAAATGCCGTTTACCTTCCCGCTGTAGCGGTACCTATTTATCTACTTGCACTTTGACGTGCTTTTGAACTGCTAGGTTGGCAGGAGCAGGGACCTGCAATGGGAGCTGACCCCGTTGTGGGGATTTGAACCACCGACCTTCTGATCGGCAAGTCCTAGGTTCTGTGGTTTAACCCACAGCGCCACCCGCGTCCCTTTATCATATTATCTCCTTTTGGAAAATTTCTGTCACTCACTCACTCACTGTCACACACCCCTTCATCCCCTTCACATACTGACATGCTTAAAATACCTGCTCCACAATATTTTACACCCAACATTTGGACTATTTAAATGTATAGTGCAGATGGGACCCAAGGCAGGCCTTAATAACCATACTTTTTTATTTTTGTGTTTTTAATGGAAGGTGGGTTGTGGAAACAGGGTTGCTGGGTGTGTACACATAACAAACTATAGCAAGGCGGGGAGAGTGTTTGGCAGGCCATCCTTATGAAAGCACAGTGAGGAATTTTAATACTGTGAGGATTTTTTTAAAAAAGGGGGATCTAAATTTGCCTTCTGCATCTTTGCCATATTCACACCAAATGAGGCTGCTGCCATGGCAACCCAAGACAACCTCTGAGAAGTCCCCTCCACTCCAGCGGGAAAAGACAAAAAAAAAAAGAGGGGGGCAGAATCAGTTTTCCACAGGCAGCATTTACAAACCAGCATCCAAAACCCCACCCTTTCACATCCCCTCCCCATACCACTTAGGGAGCTGAGAAAGAACAAGGACATCAACAGAGGAAAAGTGCCATTTTCTATAGAGATGACACCAATACACAACTCTGTGTAGTAAAGCAGGGATGGGGAACTGGACTCCAACTCCCATCTGCCCCAGCCAACATAGCCGATGATCAGGGAATGCTGGGAGTTGTAGTCCAACAAGTGGATTGTCACAGGTTCCTCACCCCATGATAAAGGGGGAAGCATCAACGAGTAACCTAGGAAGCTGCTTTCTGCTACAACAGACCATGTGTCCGCTTATTCTGTTTTGACTGGCAGTAGTTCTCTAGGGTCTCAGCAAGAGGTCTTCCCACTGATCAAACTCTGCCACTGATATAGCCCCTTCTTGAATGGTCCCCAGGGCTGTACAACAGATTGAAGGATGAATATATTTTAAGGTTTTAACCACAGCATCTGAAGCCAAACTCAAGGCAACTTCTTATATTCCTAGTGTTTCCATGGGTGGGAATCTGAGACAGAGCCTTCTCTGTGGCAGCAACTTGACTGCAAAAGTGTCTCCCCAAAGGGTGCTAAGCTAGTTCTATCCATTGTCTTTAGGAAGGCAATACACGCATGTATTTCATCCGGCTTTCAACTATTTTTAATCAGGATATTGGTGTTTTGATTCCCCCACTCTCCTCACTTTCTCTGGTATAGATATTTTACATTACCTAATTATCTGTATGGCTTTAGTGCACTGTGAATCGCTAGGAGGAGGCAAGGGCTATTAGAACCAAAATGCTGGTGATGACGATGAATCAGATCATGTCCCTTGTCAGAGCTCTTCCATTCAGTTTATATAAGGTCTCCCCTGGCACCATTCTGGTCCAGCTTCCCCACCACCACATTTCCTAGAGTTCACCAGTTGCCATGAGCTTTGTCCTTGTTACACCTAGGGATGCCATACTGCAGTGATGGCCAAACTTGGCCCTCCAGCTGTTTTGGGACTACAACCTCCACCATCCCTAGCTAACAGGACCTGTCAGGGATGATGGGAATTGTAGTCCCAAAACAGCTGGAAGGCCAAGTTTGATCATCACTGCCATACTGTCTCTAGCAGTGCCCAGGCAGAAATCGAAAAAATCTCCAGGAAAATAGCAATCCACGTTGGCAGTGCTGTTTTTGCCCATTTTCCATAAAAAATAGCTCAACAACTTTTGGCAAAACTAGAAAACGCTCAAGAACCAGCAACCCTAGTTACACCTGGAACTGTTGCTAGTAGTTGACCTACATTTTGGGGGCCCCTTCACAACCAGCAAAGAGGTCTGGGTAACCACTGTTTTCTCCTTCCATTAAAGATCATCACACCTTTGCAATATCCATGCTACTGACTCTCAGACTTTTGAGATTAATGAATTATATACAACAATAACAACAATCAATTTGAGTCAAGTGACTCAAATTGGGACTAATAGACTCAAAATCTACTTGAGTCTACTAGACTCATTGTGGACCAAAGTTGTTTCCAGGGGCCCTCAGCAGCAGTTCATTAAAGGAGGCACACAACTGAAGGAGAAGCACAGAGCCATGAGGGGTAGTGGTAGCCAAGGAGAAACTGAGGCCAAGCAGTGGCATCCTCCTCTTAAGCTCACATTCTAATAACATAAAAAGAGCCCCATTGGATCAGGCCAAGGGCCCATCTCGTCCAGTATCCTGGTCTCACAGTGGCCAAAAGATGGCTATGGAAAGCCCACAAGCAGGACTTGAGTGCAATGGCAACCTCCCCACTTGCTTTCCCCAGCAACTGGCTTTCAGAGACATACAGTTTCCAACAGTGGAGGTAGACAATACACACAAAGCTGCCCCCAGCACTGTCCAACTCAGGGCACTGAAAATATACACTTTCAGACAGGTGTGGAAAACCTGATGTTCTCCAGTTGCTGTTGAACTATGATTTTCATCACTGGAACAAGCTGGGGCTGATGGGAGTTGTAGTCCAAATACATATGGAGGGCACTTCATTACCCTGGGCTTAAGACAACCTGGAGGTCTTAAAGCCTCTCCCTTCTCCCCTTCCTTCTCCAGCAAGCTAATCTCTTTCTACTTCTTCTAGGCTGGTTAAGCTCTTGAGCTCCCACCCCTCTTTTGGCACCTGGATAAATGGATTATAGCCTGCTTAAAGAGCCAGTCACTGTGGGTGCTATTCTACCCAAGGCAAATCCTTGGCAGCAGGGATCCACCTTAAGTCCATATTTGGCTATATTCCACACTTTTTAGCTCTCATTTGTTCCACTCAGTACCCATCCATCAGCCCCTTTCTTCTCCACTGGCTAGTGACCTTTGCCAGAATCACACTCTAGCCACAGCCTAACACAGAACCTGCCTCAGTTTGACACCTTGACCTTTTGCCTCTCTTTGTGGCAGTTTTTATTCCAAGGTCATGAAACATGGGGTTTCCATGCGGCTGAGGGTTTTTTCTGCTTTGTTTTTTTGTATTTGTTCCTTTGCAAAAGTGGCACGCTCCGTTCTTATAATAGTAACAAGAAATCAAAACAACAAGGTCTTGAAACTGGCTCTCACAAGCATAGGAATGGGGGTGGGTGGGAATAGGATTCCGTTTGCATTTAAATCTACCTAATTTTCACTTTCCGAGACAATACAAGAATTAAAACACAGCCATATTTCAAAATTCACACTTCTCTGAATTTTGCAGCAAAGTTCTCCAGCAAGTAACATGTACAAAAATGCATATGCATTGCATATGCCAGCTGAGAGGAGACATAATAGGATGAACTGTCTAGTCTAAGGTGTGTGCAGAAAGTGTGCAGGAAAAAATATTAGTGATAGTAACATACAAAATTGCATCTTATGAGGAAAAATATAAATATTAGGGAAAACATAGGTAAAGGTAAAGGGACCCCTGACCATTAGGTCCAGTCGTGACCGACTCTGGGGTTGCGGCGCTCATCTCGCTTTATGGCCGAGGGAGCCGGTGTACAGCTTCCGGGTCATGCGCCCAGCATGACTAAGCCACTTCTGGCAAACCAGAGCAGCGCACGAAAATGCCGTTTACCTTCCCGCCGGAGCAGTACCTATTTATCTACTTGGACTTTGACGTGCTTTCGAACTGCTTGGTTGGCAGGAGCTGGGACCGAGCAATGGGAGCTCACCCCGTCGCAGGGATTCGAACCGCTGACCTTCTGATCAGCAAGTCCTAGGCTCTGTGGTTTAACCCACAGCGCCACCTGCGTCAGGGGGAAAACATGCTTGAGGAAAAATGCATTTATTAGGCAACCTCACATACAAGAATGTGCATATTAGAAGAAATTTGCTGATGTTTTCTTTTTAGGGTTTTTTTTTAAGTTGCAACCTGCAGCGTGAATTTCGAGAATTAAAGAGAAACTGAAAAAAATAGAGAAACTGAAATTGTCAGAATTGGTCATCCCTACCCTGGGTTAAGTTCAGTGTTATCTAATTAGCGTTCATACAAGTTCATCCATCTCTTAATAGACAAGTCCAATAGGGGCAGAATTGGACCAAGAAGCATTCCATAGCTTGAGATGTGGGGAGAAAGTGGTTGTTTTTCCCCCATCCTCTAATCAAAGAAAGATTAGGGTAGAGGAGAGAGAAAACAGATGGGAGAAAGGACAAAGGGGGAGCAACGCTGAGGCAGAATAAAAAAGGGAATACTCATCTCTCTGGAAGTGTCCTTTCGCAAAGGTCATGTTTTGCTACATTAAGCAGAAATGTCAAGAGAAGAACTGGATTCTAAAAGAGGTAAAGCAAAACACAGACACAAAGAGACCGCAAGCTTTCCACGCAAATACGGAATAAAAAATAGCATGATGTTGTTATTACAATTTAGGCCAGGGCACAATGGGAGATAGGAAACAGGTCCTCCTCGCTAGCTGGTAAATGGAGGTCTACAGGGGGTGGGGAGATGTTTTCTTGTTTTCAGCCTCGCTCATTCCCCCTGGGAGAACAACAAAACAATAATCCACATGCCACATTCCCTTCACTTTTAAGCAGCTGGCAAGAAATCCTACATCAGAAGCACAGTACGGGCTGGAAGGGGCAAAAGGATGAGGGCAAAGCTTCCACCTTGAGTGTTCACTAAGACTTGGTTCTAGGATGCCCACAAAACTGGGTGTCTGGGTTTTGCAGAGATGTAAATCACAACTGGCAATGCTACTAGGGTGAGTCACTTCTGGCTCCCAACGCAATTCTTGCACCAATGCCCTAGGTATTTAGTGTGTGCCTTACTTCCTTATATAGCAGGGGTGGCTGAGGGCAGGGGGTCATCCATTGCCAACCCTCTAGGGGTTGCTTGTTAATGTGGGTGAGACCTTTTTTAGATGGGGGGAGGGCTAGGCATCACAAAAAAACATTTTGGCATCCCAGAATAAAAGTGGTGGGTGTTCTATATTCTAGAGAAGCGATGGGAACTTCTGGTTCACATGCCAAACTTGGCCCACCAGGAGATTCAAGTTGATCTGCCCACCACATAGAGGAAGCAACATACTGAATACCAGAAAAGTCCTCTCCTACAGCTTTCTGACAAACATAAAATCATCCATTCTGGTGTATCTGAAGAAGTGTGCATGCACACGAAAGCTCATACCAAGAACTGACTTAGTTGGTCTTTAAGGTGCTACTGGAAGGAATTTTTTTGTTTTGGGTGGGAGTTGATCATGGTGATGATTTGCCAAGCGTGCCTTCCTCTTAGCACATTTCTCCCTTGCGTCCTGAGTTCGTGCTTCTTCAAAGTCCACAATGCCTTTGGTAAAGGATATTCTCCAACTGGAGCACTCGCAGGCCAGTGTTTCCCAATCTTCTGTGCTTATACTGCATTTTTTGTTTTTAGATTTGCCTTGAGAGAGTCTTTAAACCTCTTTTGTCGTCCACCGGTATTTCACTTTCCATTCTTAAGTTAGGAATAGAGTACAGTGGACGCTCGGGTTGCGAACGTGATCCATGCAGGAGGCACGTTTGCAACCCGCAGCGTTTGCAACCCGCAACCCGCGCGTCACGATTCGGCGCTTCTGCGTATGCGCAAGCACCGGAACCCGGAAGTAACCGTTCCTGTACTTCTGGGTTTGTGGCAGTGCGCAACATGAAATCACACAATCCGAAGTGTCTGTAATCCAAAGTATGACTGTAGTTGCTTTGGGAGACGATAATCAGGCATCTGAACCACATGACCATAGATGAGTAAGAGGTGGCATGATACAAGTTCATGCAATTATGCTTAGCATGGAGGAAGTAGATAGAAAGAAGTTTTTCTCCCTCTCTCATAAAACTCTAGTTCTAAGTCAGGGATAGCCAATGAAGCTGAATGTTGGAAGACTCAGGACAGACATAAAAAGTGCTCCTTCATGCAGTGCTTTGTTACACTATGGAACTCCCTGCTACAAGAGGCAATGATGGCCACCAACTTGGATGATTTTAAAAGCGGATTAGACAGATTCATGGAGGATAGGGCTAGCCATGATGGCTTCCACAGTCAAGACAGCGATGCTTCTGAATACCAGTTGCTGGAAACTGCAGGAGAGGAAAGTTCTCTTGTGCTCCAATCCTGCTTGTGAGTTTTCCACAGACATCTGGTTGGCTACCATGATAACAGGAAGCTGGGACTGAATGAGCCACTTTCCTGATCCAGCAGGTTCTTCTTATAGTCTTATGATTAATGTTAGCATAATGAACAAACAAAATCCACAAACAGCTCCCTTAATACATAAACAAAAGCCACATTTTTAACGCTTAAGGTTGCCAAGCGGGATTTGGGGACTGTGTCGGCAATGTCAGATCAGATGTCAGAACTGTATGTTTTGTATGTGTATCTGTGTGTAAGGGGGTGATATTTCAACACAGAAGTTCACAGTTACCTTGCCTGGTTTACGGCCTACTCCAGTTTATAATGCCCACTTGCATCAGATTTTTTTAAAAAAAGAAGTGTTTGCTTTTGGATATTTGTCCAAAGTTCTACACATAGAACTGGAAAGCAATGTAACAGATAAATAACAAGCAGTAATGGAATCCCATTACTGTGGGAAGCAGTAATCCCATTACAGAAGAAGACAATGACATTATGCACTCAGCTGCATTACTAATGAAGCAGCACCACGTCCTCAAGACATTTTGTTTTCCTCTGAATCAGAAAATATACTGAACTGCTCAGCGGTGTGATGGTTTGGTCCCTGCCTGGTACTGAAACCAGAGGCGTCCTCAGAGAAGGGACAAGAGTTTGCAGCCAATGCTAATGCTACTCTGAACAGAGCCACTGACCCTAATAGCCAACTTAGAGCCAGTCAATTCAATGGATCTACTCGGACTAAAACTTAGTTGGATGGAACTCAAGCGAAGCAGGAACCGGCAGGAGATCTCCAAGCTGCCAATGACCTTGAGGAGCAAATGAATCTGGGTATCACTGCTCGAGGACTTAATGTCGCCATACCAGTTGCCTGGGTTTCTGGACAGCTCTCAGAAACACACACACCCCTCTCGCCACAGCACCACAGGGCCAAGGTGGTTAGCTGCATGTGAGACCACTTGGGGAGGAGGGGGAAGCACTTGTCTACATCAGCATGCCAGAGGGTGAAGCCTCCAGCTCTTATGCCAATCAGAGCTGCTTCCATAGGAGGCAACTCCTAGGAGCCAAGGTCCCTCTCAATGCCTCTCAATGCATGTAAGGTAAAGGTAAAGGGACCCCTGACCATTAGGTCCAGTCATGGACAACTCTGGGGTTGCGGCGCTCATCTCACTTTAGTGGCCGAGGGAGCTGGTGTACAGCTTCCGGGTCATGTGGCCAGCATGACTAAGCCACTTCTGGCGAACCAGAGCAGCACATGGAAATGCCTTTTACCTTCCCGCCGGAGTGATACCTATTTATCCACTTGCACTTTGATGTGCTTTCGAACTGCTAGGTTGGCAGGAGCTGGGACCGAGAAATGGGAGCTCACCCCGTTGTAGGGATTTGAACCGCCGACTTTCTGATTGGCAAGTCCTAGGCTCTGTGGTTTAACCCACAGCACCACCCATGTCCCTGCATGTACTGTGTATGTATAGACTAGGGATTGATGGATAAGTCTATTTGATGGATTAGTTTATAATGTTTGAGGTTTTATTGTGTTTTTAATTTTCTGATGGGAGCCGCCCAGAGTGGCTGGGGAAACCCAGACAGATGGGAGTCGTATTATTATTATTATTATTATTATTATTATTATTATTATTATTATTCCCTTCGCCCCCCCAATAAAATATTTAAGAGGGCCAAGTCCCCCCCCACAAGTTAATGAGCATAATGATGCCATAAGAAAAAATGGTTGGTTGGTGTGTGCAAGAGAGGAGGCGGGAGAGAGAATGGATTTGGGAATCGGGGGTCAGGGAAAAAAAGCTATTTTTCAATTTCCAATTAGGGGGCAGCTAAGAAACAAATAGGTTTGTCAAATCCAACTTAAGCAGCTGAAAGTTAATCTGGCAAAAGTCATGTGTTTGCTGAGCTAGGTTTCTTGGGGGCTGAAATTCAGTTTCCTTCAGGTTTCTTTGCCTCTTTATACTTATATGTCCACAATGAAGTAGAGATGGAGGAGAAATTTGATTCACAACACATTTAAAGACAAACCTAGGAGCTGGAACGTAGACATCCTTCAAAATTCACATTTATCCAAATTTTGTGATGCAGTTCTCCAATCAAACAGTGTTCACAAAATTGCATATATTATGGGAAAGCGTACATCAAAATAGAGATGTAAGTAAAGATAACATGTATTAGAGAAAACATGCATATTAGTCAAAACTGCATACAAAAATGGTGTTTATTGGGAGAAATTCACACAGAAATTCTGATGAATTTTCATGATGATTATTATTTTTTAATGCCAACAGAGCTGTCTGTTTCAGTTCCCCGACAGTCTTAAATTCAGCTTTCCATGTTGGCATTAAAAAATAGACAGCTTTCTCCTGGAATAAGGGGTCTAAATGTGAATCCTAATATTTGCAAATCCTTGATTTTACATAATTTATAGATTATAGAGGGCTGTAGCCCATGTTAGTCCTACACAGAGTAGACCTATTGAAATTAGTGGACATGCCAAACTTAGATCCATTAATTTCATTAATATCCTGAGCAAAGCTTGGTTGGAAACAGCCTCATTATGTAGCTTCTCTCTGCACAAAATTGGGTGTTCTCAGTGTAGAGTTTTGAACTCAATATCTCCCTTAGGGGGTGGAAAGAAGACAATGGAGAGGGTTCATAGAACCTGGGGTATATGGTCATCCACAATTCATCTCCACAGCAGAACAAACAGGGAAGCACAGGCCAAGGTGGCTTGGCAAAAATAGCTCTCCCTTCCGGCTCCTGGCGACATTTGCTTGTTTGCATCTTATTTAAAACATCTGAAGGTTGTTGTTTTTTACGGGGGAGGTTCCCCCCCCCTCTCCTTGGTAAAACCCAGAACAATTGGAATTTAGTGTGAAGGGAAATGGCATGTTTGCTTTTCCCTCAATTAAGCGCCAGCAAAGCGGGCTCTACTATTAAGAGGCATTTTTATTCAGCTAAATTAAGCCAGATGCCTCATTAATGACACTTACAAACAAGAGCCTCTGTAATTAAGCTGCAAACTATATTATTGTGATCAGTCCAAGGCCAGGGCAGGAGGATGATTCTGCTGGAAAGGAGCCCTCCTGCTCCCATCCCTCCCCACCATATTATTATTATTATTATTATTATTATTATTATTATTATTATTATTACCTATTGCCGCCTCCTTCAAACACCCACGTCCCCTTCTACGGTCACCTTCCCCACTTCCTTTCCTGGTTTCAAACCTGACACATTTGTTCCTGCCAGGGAGATGCTCTTAACGCATTTTAATAACATGTTGCCAGCTACGAAATCCTGATCTGGTGGATTAGCAGCATGGAGCCGCCAGCAAGAAACTGCACGCCTGGAATAAATTAGAAGTGAAGCACGAACCCGTAAACTGCTTTCCTCGGCGTTGGCTTCGCTTGCGAGGCAATTCAGGGCTGATGGGGAAAAGGCTTGTTCTGTGCCTAAGTAAATAAGGGCATCTCCCCAGGAAGGTCACACGCGGTTAAAGGATGGACAGATCCGTCCATTGTGATTTTTCTCCATTGCTTATTCTTCCAGTCTTACCTTTTTGTGTTCATCATAACAAAAAGTCCTCATGAAAACTCATCATTTGTGCACACGTTCCACCCAGTAATACATGTTTTCAAATGCATTTTTTTTACCTAATTTACATCATTTCCCAAGCAATTTTCTATAACATAATGCATTTTTTTTAAAAAAAAACAACTTTAGTAATACATGCATTTTATGCACATTTCCCCCCCTACTATAAAGCATTTTTGTAGACATTTGGTTGGAGAACTATATTGCAACATCCAGAGAAGTGTGAATTTCAAAATATAGCTGCATTTTGATTCATTTCTTGTTTTGGGAAGTATGAATTAGGAATTTCTACACAGAGAGACATATTGTCACCCTTGGTAAAATATTACCATGTTCTGCTTAGCACCGCAAACTGAGAACTCTGTGCTGTTTTTTAACCTTTGTCTGTAAGACTTTTGGTACTCTTCACCTATCCTTTCTCACCATCACAGATCAACTGTCCACACCATTCTTTTCATGGCACGCTACATACAGAGGATATTCAAGTGGGTCCAACTGTATGTACCATCTCACTTCTTCAAGCTCAGGCTTGGAGATGAACTCTGCATGTGAGGTTTTCAAGCCCCCAAATTCTTCTCCAGCTCAGTTTAACATCCAAGCTGCAGAAGAATTAAAATCGACCCTAAAGGTGCCAATCTTTGTTGCATTAAACTGAACAGAGGGACATATAAAAGAGCCTACAGGAGCAAAATCTGGGAGTGGGGACCCACTTCACCTAAGGGTCCTCTTCCAAGGAGGGTGGGATTCTGTGTGGGACTTCAAGTGAGATACTCTCCCCATGCTCAAATTTTTCTCCTCGCATCCTCTTTCTGCTTCCCCCTAATGTGGGCAGAGGTCCAAATTCATATTGGCTTTCATGTTAGCTAATCCAGTTGCTTATTTTCTATGGAGGGGGTGGATGGCTCTGCTTATTGATGAATCAATCTGAGTCCAACAGGCATCTATATATGCCAGCAGTTTCAGGGCAGAACAATAGGTGATCCGCACAGGCGAATTGCAATTGGATCTCCTGACATATTTTTGCAAAATGCTATAAAGCAGCCACAGGGCAGTTGAGAAGGTGGAACTGGCTCAGAGCAGCAGCGCTGGGGGAGAGGTGGTGGCAACACGTTATCTTTATTCTGTGTTCCTGATTGAAACTGCTTCCCAAAGATGCTAATAACCTCCCTGGGGAGGTTGAAGGAGATAGATAAGCACAATACATGTATATATCTCTCTGCCCTGCTGCCGCCTGACAGGGTTAACAGTGGCTTCAGAAAGAACATATTCCAATCAGGAAAACAGCATGGGGGAAAGGGTTAAACACCTGATCCCCTTCCAGAGCCATAACCCTGAGCCAATTTACTCCCATTGCATCTGCTTTTCAGCTTTAAAACAATACAAAAGCTGCTGTGAGGTCCTATTATACCGTTGCATCCCACCCCAGTCTCGGAGTGGAGCGAGATTCCAGGGGCTTGTCTAGGGTTTGTGTTTCCTTTCGGAAATGAGCCACAGCAGAGACTGTGGTGTCTTTATGACACATGGTTTATTTACAGACATATACAACCTGGGGCTCAGCATCTTAAAAAGCAGAGCCATCTCCTTGCCAACAAAGGTCCGTATAGTTAAAGCTATGGTTTTCCCAGTAGTGATGTATGGAAGTGAGAGCTGGACCATAAAGAAGGCTGATCGCCAAAGAATTGATGCTTTTGAATTATGGTGCTGGAGGAGATTCTTGAGAGTGCCGTGGACTGCAAGAAGATCAAACCTCTACATTCTTAAGGAAATCAGCCCTGAGTGGTCACTGGAAGGACAGATCCTGAAGCTGAGACTCCAATACTTTGTCCACCTCATGAGAAGAGAAGACTCCCTGGAAAAGACCCTGATGTTGGGAAAGATGGAGGGCACAAGGAGAAGGGGGTGACAGAGGACGAGATGGCTGGATAGTGTTCTCGAAGCTACCAGCATGAGTTTGACCAAACTGCGGGAGGTGGTGGAAGACAGGAGAGCCTGGCGTGCTCTGGTCCATGGGGTCACGAAGAGTCGGGCACGACTAAACGACGAAACAACAACAACAATCTGGGGCTACGATGGAAAGGTTTGCATCATAAGCACCCCAAAACTACTGTATTCTTCCATGTATAACACGCCCCCGTGTGTAAGACGCCCTCTATTTTTGAGGACTCTAAATTAAGAAAATGGGGGGGGGGGGATTGCCCAGAGTTGTTGAGCTTTTCTTGGGGGGGTGCCGAAAGTCACTCACACAATTGACCAATGCTCTCAATCACACGTGTCACAGAAAACACCAATCGCCTACCCGCTCATCAATCACCCGCCCAATTGCTGCAGGAACAGCCAATCGACACCAGCCCTTGACGCAGCCACCAATCACCCGCCCTATCACCGCTGAAAATCTCCTGCTCGCAGCAGAAACAAATCCCTGCTTCCCCCTCTGCACTATCTGCGTATAAGACGACCCCCAATTTTTAATATTGCTTTCTTTATTGAGAGCCAGTGTGGTGTAGTGGTTAAGAGTGGTAGTCTTGCAATCTGGAGAACCGGGTTCGCGTCTCCGCTCCTCTACATGCAGCTGCTGGGTGACCTTGGGCTAGTCACACTTCTCTGAAGTCTCTCAGCCCCACTCACCTCACAGAGTGTTTGTTGTGGGGGAGGAAGGGAAAGGAGATTGTTAGCTGCTTTGAGACTCCTTAGGGTAGTGATAAAGTGGGATATCAAATCCAAACTCTTCTCTTCTTCTTCTTCTTCTTTCTCATAAAAAAAATTGTCATGTACACAGAAAAGTACAGTATCTTGTTTCTCCCATAGCCACAGCCTTGGATTCAAGCAGAAATCAAGCATTTCTATCAAACATTGCTCTGACTTTCTCTCCAGCTTGCTGCTTACTTCTAGGTCACATTGCTGCAACTCAGTTCCGAACTCTGCTTTGTCCTTCTAACTGTGAGCAGGAGGAGGGGGCCCTAAACATTTGCTGTCTCACAGACAGCCCCTTTGCTTTGTTTCCCTTAATGGGCCATCACCCATGCTATTACCTCATGGGGAAGTTAGCCTGGCTTATACTTTAACACTTGCTGGATCCAGAGGCAAGAAGGATCTTGCATACAGCTGACTCCCCCCCCCCCCGACTCATAACAATACATTCTCCACATCTCATGCATTTTGACTCACAACTGCACACTGATTCCTTGTGTATGCTTGCCCATCCTCACAATGCACCGGGCTGACTGAAAGATAAAAAGGTGTGTGTGCAAAATAGTGTTTGCTCATTTGGAGCAAGAAAGGAGGAGGGAGAGAAGCAACACTTGGTTTCCCCAGATATCTCGCTTGTTTTTTGTTCGAGTTGTCTATCAGCCAAAGCTACTTTTGCAAACAAGTCCACATTATCTCCAGAAATCTCCAGACATATGAAGCTGCCTTATACTGTGGCCCAATCTGAACGATGCACTTAAAGCAGCATTACGCCACTTTAAACTCTCATGGCTTTCCCCCAAAGAATTCTGGGAGCTGTCATTGGTTAAGGTTGCTGAGAGT
The DNA here is from genome assembly GCF_964188315.1 of Podarcis muralis. Lineage (NCBI taxonomy): Eukaryota > Metazoa > Chordata > Lepidosauria > Squamata > Lacertidae > Podarcis > Podarcis muralis. The sequence goes on along the minus strand of NC_135668.1, from coordinate 21,041,243 downwards.
TCTTAGGGGACCTTTCACAGAGCTACCATTCGCTGAGTGGTTTAGCAATCAGCCCTCTTCCCAGAGAAGTCTGGGAATGGTATGTCTGTGAGGGGAATAAGGGCTAGCCTAATACCTTTCAGCACCCTTTATAAACCACAGTTCCCAGGATTCCTTGGTGGAAGCTATGGCTGTTTGAAGTGGGATAGCAGCCCTTTAAATGTATAATGCAGCTGGGAGGGGGGTAATATGTAACATTGGCCTATTCAGTCCTTTATTTCTATACACACTTTATTTGTGGGTTACACATTACTTGGCTGGCGAACTGCATTGCAAAATTCAGAGACATGCAGATTTCAAAGGACGGCTGTGTTTCAGTTTCCATAGTGTTTCAGAAAGTGCAAATTGTGTAGATTCGTTTTTAAATGTGAACTGGACTGGATTCCTCCCCCCAGCCCTAAGAAGGACGGGGGCTGATGCTACAGCTTCCTGCCCTCTATTCAGAGGGACCGAACTGACCTCCAAAGAAAATATAACCAGCCTTGTGCTCCCAACCTCACCCCCCGCTGCCGCCACCCTCCGTTTCCTGTTTAGTAAGCAGCTTTCCTCATTAAGGCAGAATGTACTGTCCTCCCTTAATGAATGTGCTGAAAATTACTCCAGCAAATCCCAGAAGCAGCAGCCGCAGCTGAGGCCCACAGGCCCACGCCGTGGATCTGTCTCTGCAAATATTAGACTAAATTGAAACCTCAGATAACTCAGCTGTGGCCAAGATGAAGCCTGCAGAAGTGCCCGGCGATGCCAAGCCTATTAGGAGCCCTGCCCTCCCCATGCTCAGAGGCAGGAGGAAAGTGGATGAGTTAGCAGAATGGGACTCGTCATTAAATTGATGAAACAAGAGTTTCATCGCCTCCAGCCACTCCCTCCCTCTCCCTCTGCCTTTCACAGAAGCTGATTGGGCACCTCCAGGTGTCAGGAGCAACTAAGTCATAGTCTATGTCTTGGGAACAGGGGAAGAAGGAAGGGCCTGCAGCCCAGGGATAGAGGAAATGCCTCTAACCAGACCACATCCCTCCCACGCCAGATTAAACCCTGTGGAGGCTCCTAGGCTGTCAAAATTTCAGGGGGGCCCTCACTATGGGCATAGCTGCCCCCCCTAGATTCACAAAAAATATTGAAAAGCATTGAAAGTATTCAATTGGCAGAGGTTCTCCCCCCCCCCAACCAAAGCCTGCCTGCTCCCCTAAAAAAGCTCAACTTTGGCTGGCTGCCCCCTAACAAAAATCCTGGCTATGCCCATGGTGCTCACATTGAACTAAGAAAACCTGATTTTAATTTTCTTTCAAGATCAAATCAATATTATTTGATCCATTGTCACGGGGCCCTTAAGAGTTGTGGGGCCCAAAGGCCTATTCTGCCTGTTTGGTAATCCGGCCTGCACTCCTTGCTGAACTTGCCTGCACTCCTTACTGAACTAAATGTTCCCCCCCAGCTCTGTTAATGCCTCTGGGTTTGAGAAGAGAGAGGGGCTGTGTGACTGTCTCTGGAAACAAGCCTACTGCACCAAGATAACATTTTCATTCATTGCCCCACCCATTTTTTCTTCTGGCACCACCCTCCACTTGGAAGTTTGCCCAGAAGGGAAGGTGGCACTGGGAAATGCAACCCGTTCTGTGTGAGTTCCACCAACCCAGCCCTTCTCTCCTCTGTTTGTTGCCCTCAATCCCTGCCCCCTCCCAATTTTCTTCATTCAGCCCCATGATATTCCCTCTCTCTTCTCTCACAAAGTGTCTCTGGATCAACTTCATCTCCCAGACTCATGGGCACGGCGAGGAACAAGATGATGGGCAAAAACACTCCTCTCTTGCTCTAGAGGAGGGTATCAGGCTTCTCTGGCAACAATTTATGTCAGTTCTCAGATGATGTTCTTGAAACAAAAGCTGAGTGGGCAGAGGAGAAGCTCTTAAGCTATCTTTGAATAATAGCATTGAAGCAAACCCATAATTGTCTTGCAAGCGAAATTAGACACTTTGTGGAAGGAATGCTTACTTCTGAAATAAAGGGAGGGGGGCCTCCGGCTCATAAGCCCACACACTAATATGGGATTCATAGGGCTGCAGTGTGTCACTGGCAACAGAAAGAAACCCTGCACAAGGCCAGCAACACCACAGTGTGATGGTGGTGGACCAATTTGGCAAGCAGGACTGTATGTCTCAGTTTCAATTCCCATGTGCAAATCAAGTCCTTCATTTTGCAATCATGGTTTGGGGATTATATGTGCAAACGAACCCCTCATTTCCCTGCATCAAAAATCTCACCCTACAATATTCCATCCCTTAAAACTTTGTGAAATCCCCCCCCCCCCCGCCAAACTGACCTTTCAGTTCATTCACGGAAGTTGGACTGTTTGTGAACATCATATTGCTGACTGCTTAGTTCCCTCCACAGTTAGAATGTTTATGACAGTTCTGTGATACCATACCAGACCATAGCAACTTATTCAGTATCTGGGTGTCCAGATGCTGGAAGAGGCTCCTGGCTGGTGACCCAGGAAAGTATAAAGACAAGGGAAGATTTCTTACTATCCTTTTTCACTCAGTCATTACAGAGAGAGGCTATAGAACCCAGCCTCTTGGATAACAGCATTGTCCCAAGTGAATATCCATACCGCCCTGTCTCTCCCAGTACCTCATTCATCACTTCTACGGGTGCTGCTAAGTGCGCTCTGTCTTTGAGCTCTTTGTTCTCCTACTTTCAAGGCTCACCAGGTTCTGGTAGAGGGAGGGTCTGGAATGCTTTCTAATGATGTGTCAGCCAGGTGTTGCTCTGGCTCTCCCATGATTTCCCAACTTCCCCCGTCATCTGCCTCTGAGCTGCGACCTCCCTCAAACCCCTGTTGTGAATCTATACTGTCTTCTTCTTCCCAGTGGCGTAGCGTGGGTTGTCAGCACCCGGGGCAAGGCAAGTAATTTGCGCCCCCTAACCTGGGGCAAGGCAAATAATTTGCGCCCCCTAACCCCTAACCTGCCGTCGCTGCCAGCTTCTTCTTGCTGCTGCCTGGGCTGGGGTATTTACGGTAAGGTAGCCACGGCAGCGGCGGGTCTGTGTCAGGTGATCTGAGGTGAGTTGCCACTGGCGCTGCCGCCCAAATGACGCCGCTTGCCTGGAGGAGGAGGAGGGCAGAGAGGCGAGCAAAATGCAACATGGCCCAGCAGCTGCAGCAGCAGCGGCGGCGGGGCTGTGAGGAGGGGCTGCCTGGCGCGCCCTCCGTGGCCCTGACGCACAGGGACAGCGGCGAGCGCTGAGAGCTGCTGCCAGCTCGTCGGTTCCGCGAGACATGGGGCTCTGCTACAGCCTGCGCCCGAGGCTCTTCGGCGACTCCGGAGGCGGCGAGCACGTCCCCCCCCCAGATGTTGCGCCCGGTGTGGCCAGCCCCCCCTGCACCCCCCACGCTACGCCACTGCTTCTTCCTCCTCCCTGGAAGGTTCAGGAGGTGGAGGCATTCTCCACCATTCCTCCTCTGCCCAGTCCCTGACATCAGGAAGTCTTTACATACACAATGCTGCCTTGAATTAGGATAGATACCTCCCTGCCCCTGATTTCCCAGCTAAATATCTTAGTTAAAACAGGGTTTTAACTAACATTGCTAGTAGCAGAGAAGACGCTCTCTCTGCAAGCACACCATCACCAAAGGGGAACCTGTCATTACTGGGTGTGCAAGTGTTTCTTCCCTTCATTGTGCCACACTTTTGTTCATAGTGGGGTTCCGCGCCCCCCCCCCCATGCACATTAATGGAAAGCATGCCAAACAGACAGTTGTCTTCAGGGAGATGAGTGCACCATATTCTGGCTTAAGGCAAACTCATTTGGTTTGGAGAGAGTATCAGGGAAAGGTAGAAACAGTGGAACCTTGGTTCTCGAACTTAATCCATTCCATGAGTCTGTTCAACTCCTGGAACTGTTTGAAAACCAATACGTGGCTTCTGATTGGCTGCAGGAGCTTCCTGCACTCAAGCGGAAGCCACTTCTGAAAAATGTTCAAAAACTGGAACACTTACTTCTGGGTTTTCAGCATTTGGGAGCCAAAACGTCCGAGTACCAAGGCATTCAAGAACCAAGCTATGACTATTGGATTGGATTGATCTTTATTACGGCCATTGGCCCGTTACACGACAGTTTCCCATACCAACATATTATACTTAAACCTCCAAATTTAAAATCGCCAAAACTTACAAAAGACAAACGATAATCGAAGCAAAACAAAAACAGAAACCACCATCATACAAAAACAGAAACCACCATCATACATTACAATAAATTGGTAACCTATACATCGCCCTCTGCCCATAAATTAATCAGGGATATCAATGATGATATCGCCTAAAACATAGATCATGGTTTAAAACAATGGTGATATCACCTAAAACATAGGTCATGGTTTAAAGGGGTTATCCGAATCACACAGGAGACCGTTTCTCTTCTTTAGGGATAGGACGCTGATCAGGAATCTGGCAACCATGAGTGATTTTAGGGGGTCATCATCAATTAGTAGATATCTCAGTTTGGCATCAATCGTATCATCAGCAATTCCCTTAAGATATTGAGCAAGGAACTTGCTCCTGGCCGGTAAGTGAAAAGCACATTCAAAGATTATATGATGCAACGATTCCGGTGCCCCACTATTACAATCACATAAGAGCGATATCTGTCCACTGGAGAATCTATTTCTCAGCACGTTCGATGGGAAGGTGTTGAACAGGTATGACTATTTAGACTTAGCTCAGCGTTATTGCATAGAATCATAGACTCTATAGACTTTATCATAGCATCATAGAATTGTAGAGTTGGAAGGGACCCCCAGGGTTATTCGCAATCAAGCTTTAAGACTTGTTTTACTTGCTGGCAAGAATCTCAAGCCCTGCACTGAAAGCCATTCTTGTGTCACTTCACACCAAACCCTTTTAGCTCACAAGCACAGAATCTCCACGGACGGCAAGCGATAGCCTCTGTATGGATATAGCCCTTCCATGTCCAAACACCGCAGACAGGAACTTTCAGGTCATTGTCATTAACACAGTGCCATCTGTACGGCATTTGATGGAGAAGCAGCTAGCGGGTTTTTACCTCCCATGTTGCGCACCCCCATATATGAAGATGAGAACATGAGAACCAAGCCCACGGAGTCCTCTGAGCTAGATCTGCAAAAGAGACTCAGCACTTCTGTGCCTGTTTGCCAGCACTGAAACTCCCATCTGAGTCTCTCGCTCTCTCTGCCTCCTCCGCCTACGCCGTGATAAATTTAGATCTCTCAGGCCTGGAATACGACTCTGAGCTGGGCTTTCTTCCTGCTCCAGTGAACAGCAATTGTATGGGAAATTTCGGCCGATTGAGGCCAGGAGGTGCCAGTCTGCACCGCCAGCAGAAGGGGTGAGGTTTAATGGGCTTGTTTTGCTCTCAATCGCCGATTTCCTTGGGATGAAAGTGGCAAAGACGTGCAAAGGGGGGGGGATTGGGGGGGGGAGAGAGAAACAACCATTCTCTACTTCTTCGGCAATGCACAAAAGCTTTCCGTGGGCAACAGGGCTTTCTTTCTGCAGGACACAAAAGGAAGCCTGAGACTTCCACGAGAAAAGGCTTATTTGCACGTTATACTGAAGAATGGTACCAGCCACCACTACACCAGTGCAAGTGTTTGTGTGAAAGAGTGCATGCACGTTGATTTGCACAGATCGACTTAGTGAGCACACAGGTACACAAGCTGTTCACTTGTTGAGCATTACATCTGAGTGACGGGTCAAGTGTACAGCTCAAATGATACACAGGTACACAGATTGCACACTTGTCGGTTGTAGCATGCAAACACCCTTACAGGCATGCTTGAAAAAGGTTCTAGGGCCGGGATGGGGATTGTTTGTTCAGTCTGAGAGACAGAGAAGAACTTTCCTTTATCCACTTTCGCTATGCCAAGAAAAAAATATAGATAGAAAGATGAAAGATGATAGATAGATAGATATAGATGATAGAGAGATAGATGATATAGATAGATAGTTAGATGATAGATAGATGATAGATAGATGATAGATATAGATAGATAGATAGATAGATAGATAGATAGATAGATAGATGATAGATAGATAGATAAATAGATAGATAGATAGATGATAGATGATAGATAGATATAGATAGATAGATAGATGATAGATAGATAGATAGATAGATGATAGATAGATAGATAGATAGATAGATGATAGATAGATAGATAGATAGATGATAGATAGATAGATAGATAGATAGATAGATAGATAGATAGATAGATGATAGATAGATAGATAGATAGATGATAGATAGATAGAGATAGATGATAGATAGATAGATAGATAGATAGATAGATAGATGATAGATAAATAGATGATAGATAGATAGATAGATAGATAGATAGATAGAGATAGATGATAGATAGATGATAGATTATAGATAGATAGATAGATGATAGATAGATAGATAGATAGATATAGATAGATAGATGATAGATGGATATAGTAATAATTTTTATTAAGTTGTGTGTTTTACTACTTGAAAAAACTCATTTTACATCCTTAAGATATCGATAACTTCCCTTCTTCTCTTTCCGTGGTTCATTTTACAAAAACTATGCAATTCAGTATTCCATTACTACATCCATCAAAAATTGTTTACACTGTTGAATTTATCTTAATGCTGCCAGCATTTTCAGCTATACACAATTATTTCCCATATATTCAAGAATTTTATAAATTTCTGTCTCGCCTTTTCTCTAAACCAGAAAAAGTCCCCAGTGCTGCAACCTCTCTAACCTTGAACCTGATGGGAGTTGCAGTCTAACAATGCCCGGAGAGCACTATGTTGACTACCCCCGATTTCACATATTTACTTTTGGCCTCCAAGTTTGCTACAGTCGGGATGAAGGATTAAAGAGGCAAAGCTAACAGTTTCAAAGCCAAAAGGTGTGGTCTGGAGGAAAAGAGAACTACACTTTGGCACTCCCTTCCCTATTGACAGCAAGCAGGCACCTTCACTGTATTCTTTTTAGTGCTTGCTAAAAGCATTCTTATTTTGGCAAGCCTACTCAAATGCTTAGAAATGCTGGTGTGAATTTGAATCTGTTTTAATATTTTAACTTTGCATGCATTTTAAAGCATTGGGGGGGGGATCCTTGATTTTATTGTTTTATCTTTTTGTAAATGGCTGTGAGGGCTTGGGCTTTTTTTTTTTTACAATTAAATGCTGTATAAATTTAATGAAATAAATAAATCATAGGATTGTGGAGTTGGAAGGGACCCTGAAGCTCATCTAGTCCAACCCCCTGAAATGCAGGAATATGCAGCTTTCCCATACAGGGATCGAACCTGCAACTTTAGTGTTATCAGCAGCACACTCTAACTGACTGAGCTATCCAGTTAACAAATAAACAGAATAAATCAAATTAACAAAATAAATCACAGAAATAGCCCTGCCAGCTTGAACTTTGGCACATTTCACTATGCATCGATTACCCACTGTCTTGGGCCTAGTTTGCAGCTATGAAGGAATGGGAACAGACCATCCCTGAAGCATCCTAAGAGAGACAACCAAGGAGGCTGTGAGCAGTAAGAAAAAGCCACCAAGCAGAGGCTAGGCAAGGCAAAAGTTGCCTGGCAGGCATTGCTAAACGATTTCCAATTAATTAACTGATTACACCAGAGAACAGAAGGGGGATTCATGTGAGCGCTGCTGACCTTTAAGAATAATTAATACCATCAGGATCACAAAACTCATCCAAGCAAAATAATTGGGAACATTTCAATATCACATCTGATCCAATGTCAGGGGAAGGAGGTGGGGACCACGGGGAGGATTCCAGCTAATTTTATCCCACGTGCCTATTTTTGCAATATCCTCCAGGACCCTGCTTAGCCTTGCCTTCTCCTTGCACAAATCCACTTCACCTGGTCTTCTTTAAGAACTCTTCTACCCCCTTTCCCCTAAAGCTTGCTTTCCATGTCAACATCAAGCTTCTAGCCCTTACGCCTGAAGTGCCCTGTCTCTCTGATGGCATTTTGTCTCTCAAATCTCTTGTTCTTTTCATTCCTGCCTAATAATAATACAGTGGACACTCGGGTTGCAAACGTGATCTGTGTGGGATGCACGTTCGCAACCCGCAGCAGCGCATCTGCGCACGTGCGGGTTGCGATTCAGTGCTTCTGCGCATGCGCGACCGCCAAAACCCGGATGTAACCCATTCCAGTACTTCAGGGTTTCTGTAACCCGAAAAAATCCAACCTGAAGTGTCTGTAACCCGAGGTATGACTGTAATAATTTATTATATATACCCCACCCATCTGGCTGGGTTTCCCCAGCCACTCTTGGCGACTCGCAACAGAAAATTAAAAACGCGATAAAACATCAAACATTAAAAACTTCCCTAAACAAAAAGTCAGATAGTTGTTTATTTCCTTGACATCTGATGGGAGGGCGTTCCACAGGGCGGGCGCCACTACCAAGAAGGCCCTCTGCCTGGTTCCCTGTAACCTCACTTCTCGCAGTGAGGGAACTGCCAGAAGGGCCTTGGAGCTGGATCTCAGTGTCTGGGCAGAACGATGGGGGTGGATCTGCCAGCTGTGTTCAGAAATGATGGGGTTCTGTCTCCTGACATGAACAGCTTGTGCAGTCAGCACCATTTCCCACTCACCTTCCTAACAGTGATTAGACCTAAATTCACCCCAAATTATATGCCTCTCCTGCCCCCCAGATGTTTCCATCAGGGCTGTTTCTCAAAAACTAAGGGCTCACCCACATTCACCTTCTAGGCACAAATCTGGGCTTTCCAGGCCTAAGCAGTTTTTTTGCCTGTTTTTGTCCTAGTACTTTCCTTCATTTCACCACTGAATCAGAGCAAACTGCAACCAAAGAAACCCTCGCGGCTGTTTGGTCCGATTCAGCAAGGAAAATGTGGGTTTTCCCAGGGAATGAATTTGGGGGAGGGGGGGAACACAGCTCAGACATGGTGCTTTCAAGCACAGACCTTTGCCTAGAAAGGAAGTCTGGATGAGCCCTGAGTGAAAGCTCAATTCACACCACAACCCACATCCCCTGATTCGTAACAATGCACATCTATTCGAAGAATGCTAGCTTGCTTGCAAGGTGCTGCTGGTGCTGCCTCTTCTGCTGCTGCTGCCACCCTATGCAGCCTCAAAAATCTGCTGCAGAGCTTTGTGACACCCCCTGGAGAAGATTCAGAGCTGGAGAGAGGAGGAGAGACAGAAAAAGTCCTGTTGCACAGGCAGAGGTCTGTCTTGCTCATGTAATAGCAATGTTGGATACAGTCCAAAGAGATGAACAGCCAGTTGCTCACAAAAGGACCACTTTAAGTCAAAAAGCAGCTCACCTTTTGCCCTGAGGGTCTCTGATGGCCAGGCTACTTTTTGCCTTGCACCGGCAGTTTTCCCCCTTTATTTCTAAATTGCAGGACTGCAGCTCAAGGTCATGGGTACTGAAAACAACATCCATGACCACAACCATTGGGACTGAAGAGTGGATGACTAACAGCCTTGTGCATATCAAATCAAGGCAGAGAGTCTGCTTGCGTTCTCCTCCATTCTGCTCGCCGTCACCCAAACATGCAGCCTGCAAGTTCGCTTGCTTGCAGCTTTGAGCATGCCTGCTGTTTGTGCCGCCTCTCCTAGGGCTTGCTATTCCCCATTCTCCCAAACTAAAGCTGGAGGCTGGCTTATAATGACCACAGCTTAACCACTGCACCCCAGGTTGTTCCCAGATGACTGGCTTATTGAGCGTTCGTTCTGCTTTGTTTGTGGAGAGGTTATGTGAGGTTACGTCAAACAAGTGTTATCCCACACTTTCCCCAGTGCATTACCTTGTCACTTTTCCTTATTTCAAAAAGTATGATGGGGTGTTTTTTTTTTTTGGGGGGGGTGGACATGTTGTGTGCAAGAGCTCCAAATCAAGTGCTTAACCACACAACCTGAATTTCCTAGTATGCGACTGAATCTGATCCAGAACAGCTCTGAAAGCTCTCCCGGTGGAAAACAATGCAATCGCAAATCTCCTTGGAGTTGTTTCCTCCCCGAAGATGCTTGTTTTGTTTGCCTTTTCTCTCAAAACCTTACATCTTCAACCTTACCTTTGCCTGCTTGCATCTCCACGCGCCAGCACATTGAAGAAATGAGTGGCTCTCATCTCACATCCCGCCTTCTCCCACATTACTGCTGACAGATCCTGTTCACAGACCGTGCCGCCGACAGAACCGGAATGACAATGCAGGCTGTGACGCTTTATCCCCGCGATGACAGAGCCTCTAATGTGGAATCGGCACTGGTGGAATTGTAAGTATTCCCACCTGGTCTCTGTTGCACCACATAATTCTCTGTTTGGCTATATAGATATATAGATAGAAGTGGGGAGGACCCTACAATCTCACACTAAAATTTTATACTTCTAATAAAACATGGTAGTGTGGAAGTTATGGCATATTAAATTGTTCCTGGTCCTGCATGAGGCGCAAATTAATGCCCCATCAGTCAATACCCTGCCATAACTTAGTGCTTCAAGAGCATAGCCTTGGAATGCTCCTGTTTATTGAGCATTCCTCTTGATTTGTTTGCAGGGAGATTAGAGGACGTTGGCCATTTAATGAGCATCCATTCATATTTGTTTGCAGTGAGGCTAGATGACATTGCATCAAAGCAAATGTTTCCCTAAACCTCCCTCTGCTTTCCCCCCATCACTTTCCTTCTTTATTTACTGCATTTTTAATCCCAGCTTTTTCTAGAAGGAGCTCAAGGCAGCATACATGGATCTCCCTCCTCCTCATTTAGTCCCTAAACCAGTGTTTCCCAACCTTGGGCCTCCAGCTGTTTTTGGACTACAACTCCCATCATCCCTAGCTAGCAAGACCAGTGGTCAGGGATGATGGGAATTGTAGTTCAAAAACAGCTGGAGGCCCAAGGTTGGGAAACACTGCCCTAAACAACCCTGCCAGGCAGGTTAAGCTGAGATGATGATGTTGTTGTTGTTGTTGATGATGATGTTCTGCACATCTGACTGGGTTGCCCCAGTCACTCTGGTGGCTTTCAGCAAATTAAACCATCAAACACAGTAAGACATCAGACATTTAAAACTTCGCTCAGTAGGGCCTCCTTCAGATGTCTTCTAAAAGTCAAATAGTTGTTTATTTCCTTGACATCTGATGGGAGGGTATTCCATAGGGCGGGCACCACTACTGAGAAGGCCCTCTGCCTGGTTCCCTGTAACCTCCCTTCTCGCAGTGAGGGAACTACCAGAAGGCCCTCGGCGCTGGACCTCAGTGTCTGGGCAGAACAATAGGGGTGGAGATACTCCTTCAGGTATACAGGGCTGAAGCCATTTAGGGCTTTAAAGGTCAGCACCAACACCTTGAATTGTGCTCAGAAACATACTGGGAGCCAATGCAGATCTTTGTAGAGGCAGTGACGGGTCCAAGGTCACCCAGTGAGCTTCATAGCCAAATGGGGATTTGAACTCATGTCTCCAGTCTGACACTGTACCACACTAGCTTCTCAGTGTAGGGAACAGGCCCCTTGCACAACATAATGGCCCATCTAGTCCAGCATCCTGTTCTCAAAGTGGCCAACCAGATGCCTGTGGGAAGCTTGCAAGATGGACATGAGCACAACAGCACTCTCCCCACCTGCATAATGGCGATGCTTCTGACAGAGAAGGCAAAGCACAGGTATTGTGGCCAGTAGCCGCAGATAGCCTTGTCTGCCATGAATTTGCCCAATCCTTTTGTAAAGCCATCCAAGCTGGCAGCCATCACTGCCTCCTGTGGCAGCGAGTTCCATTGTTTAACTGTGTGCAGTGTGGAGAAGTACTTCCTTTTCTCTGCCCTGAATTCTCTAATATTCAACTTCATTGGATGTTCAGGAGTTATGGTTTCCCCAGCCACTCTGGGCGGCTTCCAACAAAGTATTAAAATACAGTGGTCTGTTAAACATTAAAAGCGTCCCTAAACAGGGCTGCCTTCAGATGTCTTCTAAAAGTCTGGTAGTTGTTCTTCTCCTTGACATCTGGTGGGAGGGCATTCCACTGCCGAGAAGGCCCTCTGCCTGGTTCCCTGTAACTTGGCTTCTCGCAGTGAGGGAATCGCCAGAAGGCCCTCGACGCTGGCCCTTAGTGTCTGGGCAGAACGATGGGGATGGAGACGCTCCTTCACAAAAGCTCCAAATCAGCTTTAATTTGACGGTATGCGATGGAATCCCACCTGAAAATAGCAACAGTCTAGAAGTGTCCCTAAAGTGCAATGCTTACTTTCCGAACGTGCCTCCTTCCTCACACAGGCAAACAAAACTCACTGAAGCCAACTGAAGTCAACCAACCATGCCCTGAGCCCTCCCACCTCTCTCACCACCAATGACAACAAATAAATGAATAGAAAGAGACCCTACCTACACGACGCCAACACAAAAACCTTGCACATACACTATGCAAAGGAACAAAATTCTACTACCCTAACCTTCTCTCTCACAGTCTCATTCCATGCCTCTCTTCTTCCTTAAACTTTCAATGTCTATAACATTAGTGTCTCACATCGAATATAACTGACCTGTGGAAAAGATTCTATGAACGGAAAAAAGAGACCCTGTATGTACTTTTGCAATTCAAGAAAATTTTCAATAAAAACTTCTTTTTTAGGTGACACTGTTAACAAGAGGTTCACAAAGTCTGTACTGTCTGATTGTTCAGCTTCTCAACTATCTCTGGCTTTCCTGAAGCAATTGTTTACTTTTTTATATTCCCCCCTCCACTCAGGGTGGTCTGCAGGGTTCTTCCTCTATTTTATCCTAATAATAACCCTGAGAGGTTGGCATGTATTAAGAGACTAGTTCAAGATGCCCCCCGGGCTTTGTGGCTGAGTCAGGATCTGAACCTGGGTTGCCCTGGCGTTAGTTGGACACTCTTAATTGCCTACTCTTAGTCTGACCCTCTTTAAACAGCAACAACGCAACAGACTTTCCAGAAACTCCTCATGAGCAAAAATGTCACCTGGTCACTCGAGGGCTCAGCTTGCTAATTGTGTGCTTTAGCAAAGATTAAGTGACGGAATGATGTACTGTGTATTTCCCTAAGGAAATAAATGGTTAAAACGAGCAACATCTGAGGATATGCAAAGATGGTAGAGATACAATACAACTGCTTAGTTATGCCAACTGCACTTAGATCGCAGGTGCAAAAGCAGGGGAAAAATTAGCTCTGAATAAATCTTGGTTGTAATTTGCAAACATATGACAACATTGGTGCATCAGTCAGGTCTCCCTGCATATGAAAATTGCAAGCAGGCTAGAAATGTGGTACACAGAACAGCTAATTGCTTGATAATAAATCTTTTCCTACCTTACAGGATTGTTGCAAAGATTTGCATGTACAGTGGAACCTCGGGTTACATACGCTTCAGGTTACAGACTCCGCTAACCCAGAAATAGTACCTCGGGTTAAGAACTTTGCTTCAGGATGAGAACAGAAATCATGCTCCGGTGGCACGGCAGCAGCAGGAGGCCCCATTAGCTAAAGTGGTGCTTCAGGTTAAGAACAGTTTCAGGTTAAGAACAGACCTCCAGAACAAATTAAGTACTTAACCTGAGGTACCATCGTATAGCTTTCCCAGAGAGGAAGAGGGATTGACTTTTAACCCACTCTGGGAACTGTAGCTCTGTGAGAGGGGTCTCCTAACAACTCATTGCACCCTGAACAAACTACAGCTCCCAGAATTCTTTGGGGGAAAGCCACGACTGTTTAAAGTGGTATCATACTGCTTTAAAGGTATGGTGAAAATGTGGACTAACTTTTGTGATAAGAAGAAGAGATGAAACAGAGGTCACATGGTAGAGGTTATGTGATGGAGGAGGGGATAGAGAGCCACCAAACATTCAAACCTTTTCCTGAGAAGAAAAAAACACTGTTATGTCCCCGTCAGAGCGAGAGGCTGGGGATACTTATCCAATGACCTGCCAACCACACTGGAAAACCAACTTGGATTCTGCCTCGACTGCTTCAGAGGTGGCTGCTTCAAAGTTTACGCTTTGCCCGAGGCCCTGAACAGATCTGCAGTCCCACGTGCCATCAGCAACAGCATGAAAGGAAGAGGGCGAAAACATTGCCGCGCACAGCCCAGATGTGCAGCCGCTTCACAATCCATGCCAGACAAGACCTGAGACCTCAGGAGCCTTTCAGGGAATCCGAACCAAGAAAGGACTGCAGAGAGGCTGGCAGTGTGACAATGGCCTCATGGAGCAGAGTGGCGACTCTGTAGCAATTGTCCTCAGATGCCCAGGCTGGCAGAGGAAATGGCAGGTCACTTGCCTTCTGGCGCTAGGAGTGCAACTGCCCTTTTCCAGCATTTAAAAGGGAAAGGAAAAAGGAAATGGTGACTCGGTGCCCGTTGGTAGCAAATCTAGTTTATTGCAATATATATAATAGTAAGATATATAAAACAGAGAGAGAGAGAGAGAGATACCTAGAAAGCCTAATTTGACAAGATGCCCACAGGCAGAATGCATGTTAGGCATTTCACACATTTATGCAAATGTTGCTTTGATTAATTACACAGCCAAGACAAATGACTTTTGGCATTTGCCAATGCAGGGAGAATGTGTTTGAGTCAACTGCTACTTCTGCTGGTTGAGTGAGGGGTCCTTGCCAATATAGGTAAATCTGTAACATGACAAACTGAAAATTGTGATTGGAAAAACAATAGCACTGACCTAGAATCATAGAATCATAGAATCATAGAGTTGGAATAGACCACAAGGGCCATCGAGTCCAACCCCCTGCCAAGCAGGAAACACCATCAGAGCACTCCTGACATATGGTTGTCAAGCCTCTGCTTAAAGACCTCCAAAGAAGGAGACTCCACCACACTCCTTGGCAGCAAATTCCACTGTCGAACAGCTCTTACTGTCAGGAAGTTCTTCCTAATGTTTAGGTGGAATCTTCTTTCTTGTAGTTTGGATCCATTGCTCCGTGTCCGCTTCTCTGGAGCAGCAGAAAACAACCTTTCTCCCTCCTCTATATGACATCCTTTTATATATTTGAACATGGCTATCATATCACCCCTTAACCTCCTCTTCTCCAGGCTAAACTTGCCCAGCTCCCTTAGCCGTTCCTCATAAGGCATCATTTCTAGGCCTTTGACCATTTTGGTTGCCCTCCTCTGGACACGTTCCAGTTTGTCAGTGTCCTTCTTGAACTGTGGTGCCCAGAACTGGACACAGTACTCCAGGTGACCAGAGCAGAATACAGTGGCACTATTACTTCCCTTGATCTAGATGTTATACTCCTATTGATGCAGCCCAGACCTTGAGGAATAGCACTGATTCACCTCACTCAAAACAATCCTCTTCCAGTTTGGTCTATAGAGTTAGAGATTCTGAAGATTGATGGTGATACTTCTTCTGCTCCTGTCCTTAAGAAACAGGAGGCAGTGTGTGTGTTTGCACTAGAGATGTACAAATCTGTTTCTCATTTTTTTCCCCCATTCTTAAGTTCAGTTCTTCAGTACAAATTTATCCCAATAGACATGTTTTTATGCAAATGTGCCTGATACACACATTTTTATGCAAAGCAGTTGTCCTGAGGACAATGTACTTTTTGTATATTATTTTCATTGACCTATGCACTTCTGTGCACACTTTACACCTGCATATTATTTGTTGTTACTATTTCATTTATTAAATCTCTATAGCACTCTAGTACAAAACTGGGCTGAAGAATGGAACTGCAAAATCCAGTGGACTGCATGTTTCGAAGGATGGCTATATCTTGGTTTGTGTATTGGTTCAGAAAGTACAAATTGGGAGCTGAACCTAAGTTCACTCCCATCCCTAATCTGAGTGCAAGAATAGGGCCAGAGAGACACCAGGGTTCAAATTCCCACTCAGCTAGGAAGCTCACTGAGACACCTTCAATCGACACTCCCTCTGGCTCTTTTGATCAACAGAAGCTGGTGTTCCTGGAGTAAAGGACCCCGAAGCTGGTGTTCCTGGAGTAAAGGACCCCTGGACGGTTAAGTCCAGTCAAAGGTGATTACGGGGTTGTGGCACTCATCTCGCTTTCAGGCCGAGGGAGCTGGCATTTGTCCACAGACTGCTTTCCGGGTCATGTGGCCAGCATGACTGAACCACTTCTGGCACAACAGAACACCGTGGAAACCAGAGTGCATGGAAACACTGTTTACCTTCCTGCCACAGTGGTACCTATTTATCTACTTGCACTGGTGTGCTTGTGAACTGCTAGGTTGGCAGGAGCTGGGACAGAGCAACAGGAGCTCACCCCATTGTGGGGATTCAAACCGGCAACCTTCTGATCGGCAAGCCCAAGAGGTTCAGTGGTTTAGACCACAGCGCCACCTGCGTCCCTGGAGGTAATAAACCCATGACTGCACCCACCAATAGACTTATTGCTCATGAATCCATCTGATAAAAAGGGCCCCCGTCTTTCTGAATCACCCACCATACACTGGGCCAAGGGCATAGCATCATCAGCGAGCACCTGGGGCGGGTGCGCATGCACACATGCATGCCAGCAGGGGGTGGAGTACACTTGCCCAGCCCTCACCACGGGGCGGACGCAGAGGGTGCTCTTTACCCTCCACGTTCCCCAGCCCCCCCCCCACCAATGGGTGGGCATTCACATGCCAGATCTCTTCAGAAGAGCACCTCTGGCACACACACCCATGCTACTACCCTGCACTGGGCTGCCCTAGATGTAGTTTCTAGAAGTAGATTGAAATTAAGATCTCAGTGAATAGATCAGCTTTCACTATAAATATATAACTGTATCTATATCTATCTATAGATATAGTTAAACACACACACAGGGCGAAGGAAGGGGGCTGTGGGGGCGGGTCACCCTGGGTGTCACCACTGGGGGGGTGACAAAATGCCAGGCGGCACTCACCCATGGGGACTGCAGCACGCCCACAGGCTCTGCGCTGCCCCATACAGTCTGCCCACTGCCTCCCCCTCAGCTGCAGTGGGAGGAGGCAGGCAGACTCCTTCGAGGCCCCGCAGAGCATCCTGCCCTGGCTCACCCCCCCCCCCATAGGGCAGCTGGCCCCACCCCTGGGTGCAGGGCACACACGCCACCCCAGGCACCCGATTGGCTTGCTCTGCTGCTGCATGCACACACACACACACACAGAGAGAGAGAGAGAGAGAGAGAGAGAGAGAGAGAGAGAGAGAGAGTGAGTAGATACATATAGACAAAGTTTTCTTTAGACAGCTCAGAGACCAACCAGGAATGTTAAGGTGAACCCACATGACACAGACCAAGGAACCTTTAGCTTTTCAAATGCCCTTGAACTACAATGCCAATCATCCCTGGCTATGTAAACTGCTTTGAGGTTTTCCACAATCAACCTCAATAAATAGTAGGACACAACGTCTCCATCGCTGCTTTGACTGAAAATGCCAGGGACTGAGAGTGGAACCTTGTACATGCATTGCATCACTGAGGCTAGAACTACACGTTGCCTAGCCAACCCACCTTCACTGATTGGTTCGGCAGGGAGAGAAGTGCCTAACTCTCCACAAGCTCACCGCTTTCCCCATATATTGCTTTCTTCACATGCTCAGGTTCCAAAGACAAAGAAACAAAGGGCAACTGCCCACCACTTCCATTCTGCAAATTGCCCTCCTCCAGCACCACTTTCCAGAGGAGCCGCACAATGTGTTGTTCCAGACTAAGCTACGGCCTTTTCTATAGCTGGGACGGCAGCTTAAGTGTCGTGATTCAGATGTCCCGTTAGGCAACTTAGAGCAAGCACAAATCTGCCAGAGACAGATTATTTCAAAGCGAAGGAAAACAAAAAACCTCACGCAGCACAACGAGGAGCCACCGAAGGCAGATGGGTAAAGCAATTATTAATATTTTAAACGGAGTCCTGACTGCTTGAGATCTGCTTAAAGCATGCACCTCAGTACGTAATTACACGGCCTTAATTTGTTTTCCTGAATGCACCATAAATAAAACGCCGAGCAGAGTCACGCACCTAACAACAGGCTGGCACAGAACAGTGTTTAGAAATAATTGGAGCCCGTCATCAAATGGTTTGCTGCAGTGGCAGTGATGAGCACCATTTCTGAAAAAGAATGGAAGAGTGGTGTTGGTGCAAGACTTCAGAAGTACGCCTCTAAATACCAGTATCAAATGCAGAGAGTTGTTATTGCACTCGGGTCCTAAATGTAGGCTTCCCATAGGCATCTAGTTGGCCACGATGAGAAGAGAATGCTGGACTAGATGGGGCTGTGGTCTGACCCAGCAAGGCTCTTCCAGACCCTCCAAATGTCCCTATTTTCAAGGGACAGTCGCGAATTTATAGAAGCCGTCCCAGTTTCTGATTTGATCCCAGAATGCCACACTTTTCCTTAGGACGTTGCTATTTTAATCAGAGAAATGTTGGAGGGTAGGTGACCCCCGAGCCAAGGAGATAAGTAACTAGACAACCTTTAGAAGACATATGAAGACAGCCCTGCAAATGAAAGTTTTTAAATGTTTGATATTTTATTATGTTTTTATACATGTTGGAAGCTGCCCAGAGTGACTTGGGCAACCCAGGCAGATGGGTGGGGTTGTTGTTGTTCTAAAAAAAAATGTTTAGGGGTGCTCTCATTTTGACTCAAGAAAATCACCATTTTATAGTTCAAATCGGGAAAAATAAATACAGTAAATGGGCAAAAGTACAAAGATTCACAAAATGTTTAGAGGTATGCGTACCCCTGCATCCCCCCAGAAAAAGCACTACTACAACTACTTCTTCTTCTTCTTCGTCTTCTTCGTCTTCTTCTTCTTCTTCTTCTTCTTCTTCTTCTTCTTCTTCTTCTTATTATTATTATTATTAAACAGGGCATCCATATTTTCTTCAGAGAGGATACTTTTTTGTTGTTGTTATGGGGTTTAGAACCACAAGATCTAGCAATGGCTGCCAACTTGGATGTCTTTAAAATAGGATCAGACAAATCCATGGAGGACAAGGCTGTCACTACTAGCCAGACACGCCGAGTTGCCCCCAAAATTGGGGGGAGGGGCGCCTGTTATGTGTGCATGATGTTACACATACAACGCCCCCCAACCCAGCCAGGCTGACTCAGCCCACCACCCACCCACCC
The DNA here is from genome assembly GCF_964188315.1 of Podarcis muralis. Lineage (NCBI taxonomy): Eukaryota > Metazoa > Chordata > Lepidosauria > Squamata > Lacertidae > Podarcis > Podarcis muralis. The sequence goes on along the minus strand of NC_135668.1, from coordinate 21,022,089 downwards.
ACTCCCACCAGCCACTTTTCCATCATGAAAGGGACATGCCAGGGGGAAGATTCTTCACCCTTCTGCATCCCTGGCAGAGGACGTATCAAGGCAAAGACGCTTCGCACTGGCACGTCGCTGGCAGACATTGTCATAGGGATGTGCCAGGGCAAAGATGCTTCACCATGGCGTGTCCCTTTGAGGATCACCACAGAATTTTTTTGGGGGGTGGGGCCCTCCTTGAAAATATTGTGGGGCCCTGCCCACCCCCACCCCCCAGATGATGCCCCTGCTACTGGCCATAATAGCTATGCTGAGTCTAACTCAACTGTAGGAGATCTCTGAATACCAGCGGCCGGTTAGGAACAGTGCTGTTGTGCTCAGGTCCTGCTTGCAAAATAGGTCTCACAGGTCTCTGGCATGCCTTAAACAAGCGCAAGTCTGCATCAAATGCTATCTGCGGAATCCTGAAGAAATCATTTTTGTTAAAGCAGAGCAGCCTAAGATGTTTTTACAAAGAAAAAGACTGATATGAGGCACACTCAGCACATCTTAATTAGTCTAAGGTAGGAACGAGCATCTCTCTCTCTCTCTCTCTTGCTCTCTCTCAAAAATATGAAACTAATATGGATTTTGGAGCTTTGTTTGTCACCTGCCTTGCCCTAATATGGTTTATGTTGCAAATGTTCCCGCACAAAAACTCCTGGACCCATTGGTCTGTAATTTGGCAAGCTTAATCCACTCTGGAGGGGCTTGCATGCTTGTAAATTTAAAGCCATTTTTAGATTCCCTATTATAGCAAATAAGGAACAGAGCTTTTCTTTAGACAGAGTGGTTCAGCACTTGAGACACAGATCGAAATGGAAAGAGCACAGAGCAGAATTTTTAAAATGCAAATACAGCTAGGTGAACCTTGATGGCTTTGCTCACCCATAACATCTACACAGTTCAAAACTCACACGACTATCATTTTTTCCTCTACAGTCACAGGAACTGTAAAGTGGCTATGGATCTCCCTTCCTCTCCTTACCTGCCAGAGGCCCTGGGAATTGTGGCATGGCTATAAATTCCCTTTCCTTGAGAAGTGTAGAGTAGCTACAGATCTTCTTTCCCCCCATTCTCTGAGAGCAGTAATGTAGCTTTGAATCACTAGTGGAGATTTCTCACCACCAAATTATCTTTCCCAGGACTCACCCTCCTTTTTCATATCTCAGTGGTGGAACACATGAGTTGCATGCAAAGAGTCTCAGCTTCAGTCACCAGCATCTCCAGGCACATACCCTCCAAGATTTTTCTGATGAAAATAGGGATGTCCCATTCCATAATGATAATTTTACTATTTATACCCCACACATCTTACTGGGTTCCCCCGGCCACTCTGGGCAGCTTCCAACATATATAAAAACATAATAAAACATTAAAGATATTTTAAAAAACCTTCCCTGTACAGAATTGCCTTCAGACAACTCGGGGGTCAGATAATGCCATACCCTCCAACATTTCTCCAATGAAAATAGGGACATCCTAAGGAAAAGTCTGGTCTGAAGCTCAATATAAAAAAAACCCCCGAAGATCATGGCCACTGGGCCCATCACCTCCAGGCAAATAGAAGGGGAAGAAATGGAGGTAGTGAGAGATTTTACTTTCCTGGGCTCCATGATCACTGCAGATGGTGACAGCAGCCACGAAATTAAAAGACGCCTGCTTCTTGGGAGAAAAGCAATGACAAACCTAGACAGCATCTTAAAAAGCAGAGACATCACCTTGCCAACAAAGGTCCATATAGTTAAAGCTATGGTTTTCCCGTGGGACGCGGGTGGCGCTGTGGGTAAAACCTCAGTGCCTAGGACCTGCCGATCACATGGTCGGCGGTTCGAATCCCCGCGGCGGGGTGCGCTCCAGTCGTTCGGTCCCAGCGCCTGCCAACCTAGCAGTTCGAAAGCACCCCCGGGTGCAAGTAGATAAATAGGGACCGCTTACCAGCGGGAAGGTAAACGGCGTTCTGTGTGCTGCGCTGGCTCGCCAGATGCAGCTTGTCACGCTGGCCACATGACCCGGAAGTGTCTGCGGACAGCGCTGGTTCCCGGCCTATAGTGAGATGAGCGCACAACCTAGAGTCTGGCAAGACTGGCCCGTACGGGCAGGGGTACCTTTACCTTTACCTATGGTTTTCCCAGTAGTAATGTATGGAAGTGAGAGCTGGACCATAAAGAAGGCTGATCGCCAAAGAATTGATGTTTTTGAATTATGGTGCTGGAGGAGACTCTTGAGAGTCCCATGGACTGCAAGAAGATCAAACCTCTCCATTCTGAAGGAAATCAGCCCTGAATGCTCACTGGAAGGACAGATCCTGAAGCTGAGGCTCCAATACTTTGACCACTTCACGAAAAGAGAAGACTCCCTGGAAAAGACCCTGATGTTGGGAAAGATGGAGGGCACAAGGAGAAGGGGACGACAGAGGATGAGATGGTTGGACAGTGTTCTCGAAGCTACCAGCATGAGTTTGACCAAACTGCGGGAGGCAGTGGAAGACAGGAGGGCCTGGTGTGCTCTGGTCTGTGGGGTCATGAAGAGTCGGACACGACTAAACGACTAAACAACAACAAAGGAAAAGTGGGACATTCCTGGATCAAATCAGAACCTGGGATGGTTTCTCTAAATCAGGGGCATCCCTGGAAAATAGGGAGACTTGGAGGGTCTGCAGGTAGGGCTGGGAAACTGCCCTCTTTGAAACCACAGAGAGTCTCTGCCAGTCTGTGTCAGCAATACTGAGCTGTGTCCTCTCCGCCCTCTCCTGAGATTGCTGCTTGTGCAATCCCGTGGGAACATTGTCCAGATTGCAGCTTAGATGCACATTGAACTGTAGCACGAAGCTGCTCAATTGAAGGCCAGATTGGGACAGTTTCCTTTGATCTCACCAGCTACTGTACTCTGTTCCTGCTGCCCAGAACTCCGGAGAGAGTGTTATTTCCGCCAATCCTTTTATCCTCGGCCCCTCTGCACAGCACCTACGGAAAATGTCAAACCCTTGGCAAGCTGAGCTCGACGCAGGGCAGCAGCTGGCTGAAAGCAGGAAGGGGGACCTCCCAGCGCCAGGCACAGCCTCGCTCCTGGTTTCACGCAGATGATCCTGGGGGTACTGCCAGATGCCCATGTGGCTGACCCTCCGGCTGAATGACAAGGCTGCCAAACTGTAAGAGGGATGGGATTCGGGAGCAGCAAAGCACAATGCTGGAAGAGGAAACTCTCTGAGAAAGATCCAATTTGAAAAGCAACTTATATGCTGCAGTAATTCAAGCTGTCTAGCAGAGTTGCTTGGCCAATAACACTGAATAAAGACAATGAGGAACTCAGGAAACTGCATCAAAGTGATAGCTTTGATCCATCTAGCTCAGTATTGTCTGCACCGGCTGACAACCACTATACAGAGCATTCTTCTTCTTCTTCTTCTTCTTCCTCTTCTTCTTTTTCTTCTTCTTCTTGTTATTAGTTTACTAATCACCTTCTAAATCAACATCCCAAGGCCATTTAAACATAAGATCATAACATAAACATAACATGAACATAAAAATCATTAAAAACACAAATACAGTGGTACCTCAGGTTACATATACTTCAGGTTACAGACTCCGCTAACCCAGAAATAGTGCTTCAGGTTAAGAACTTTGCTACAGGATGAGAACAGAAATCGTGCTCTGGTGGCGTGGCAGCAGCGGGAGGCCCCATTAGCTAAAGTGGTGCTTCAGGTTAAGAACAGTTTCAGGTTAAGTACAGACCTCCGGAATGAATTAACCTGAGGTACCACTGTACAACAAATACATTTACAACAAGACTAAAACTCAAGAACAGAGTGCCGGAAACCAATTTTTAGACAAACTATATTAAATTATTATTATTATTATTATTATTATTATTATTATTATTATTATTATTATTATTTTATTTATACCCCGTCCATCTGGCTGGGCTTCCCCAGCCACTCTGGGCGGCTTCCAACAAAATATTAAAAAACAGTAATGCATCAAACATTAAAAGCGTCCCTAAACAGGGCTGCCTTCAGATGTCTTAATCTGTGTCTTATTTGGTAAAATTTGGAAAATCAATCAAAACGATTTGGCAAAAAAGAATAAAGCAAGACTAAAACCCTAGCAAATAGACACTCATGATCAGGATGCATTTATCTAGCTGGAAGAGCCTACTTGGAAAAAAAAGAACGAACACTTCCAGCATTGCAAGAAAATGTGGCATTAGGGAGGTTCTAGATCTCCCATGGCAACCCCTGTCAACAAATCACAATGCATTTTCTCAGACCCAGAACAAATACCTTTATTTGCACAGTAATCTGAAAGCACACTGGAACATCCTCCTCAAAGGAAAACAAGAACATCGTAATTACATATGTACACTGCTGAGACAAAATCTATTCATCAACAAATAAAAACAAGCTAGACAGATACTTGCATCATGCGTCAAAAGCTCTGCAACTTGCCTCAAACTATGCTTCCTGTCTTCCTTACACTATTGACCTGTGGGTATTAATGAAGAGTCTGGTGGGGATTAACCCCTAGGGTCTATTCAAATGCCTATGAAGAGCAGACAGAATTACAGTTTTCAACGGCAGCAAACAGTCTCCAAACTACCTGAGTAAATGAGGCTGTCTGTTTACATCAACATACCCTCCAGCATTTCCCTGATGAAAACAGGGATGTCCTATTCCATAACAGGGATCCGGGTGGCACTGTGGGTTAAACCACAGAGCCTAGGACTTGCCGATCAGAAGGTCGGCGGTTTGAATCCCCGCGACGGGGTGAGCTCCTGTTGCTCGGTCCCTGCTCCTGGCAACCTAGCAGTTCGAAAGCACATCAAAGTGCAAGTAAATAAATAAATAGGTACTGCTCTGGCAGGAAGGTAAACAGTGTTTCCGTGCGCTGCTCTGGTTCGCCAGAAGCAGCTTCGTCATGCTGGCCAAATGACCTGGAAGCTGTACACTGGCTCCCTCAGCCAATAAAGCGAGATGAGCGCCACAACCCCAGAGTCGGCCACAACTGGACCTAATGGTCAGGGGTCCCTTTACATTTACCTTATTCCACAATAATTTTATTATTTATACCCCCACCCCATCTGACAGGGTAACCCCAGAAACTCTGGACGGCTTCCAACATATATAAAACCATAATAAAACATTAAAGATTGAAGTACACTTCCCTATACAGGACTGCCTTCAGATGTCTTCTAAAGGTTGTATAGTTGCTTATCTCCTTGGCTCGGGGCTCACATAACTTCAAAACC